>NW_028092466.1:5115433-5490753 GCF_014824575.4 Sturnira hondurensis | reverse complement strand
GTTTAGCCTTCATATGTTCCTCTAATTTGTGACTATAATCAACCAGCTCTGTTAGCACCCTGATAAACTGTGTTTTGAATTGTGCTTGTGAGAGGCTGGCAATTTCTCGGTCGCTTAGAGTTATTGGCTCTGGGACTTTGAATTCATCTTGCGCCATCTTTCGGGCTGTTTTTGCCTGTTCCATAGCAGGATTGGAGCCCTAAGGTGTTCACCAGAGCAGGGCAACTAAGTCCCTGGGTTGGGACGTTGTATGTGGGGGTGGGGTCAACGAGGAACTATGGCATCCTGTCTGCTGCCTCCTGCCACGGCCCCCACAGGTGCTGCAGCTGCCACTGTCACCGGGCCAAGCGTTTGGTTCCACTGCACGCGAGTGTGCCACCGCCGTCAGCCCTCGCCCCCTGGGGCCTGCGTGGTCCGTCTCACTGTGCGCAAATGTGTGACCGCGGTCAGTCTGCCCCACACCCTCACTGGGTCCGGGCTGCCTGCGTGCCTAGGTCTGAAGATCTTTCCTGCCCGACCCAGCTTCGCTGCTGGCTCCGCCCCTCTTACCGTTCCCGTTCAATGGTTCATGGTTGTCGGACTTCCGTATAATTCAATTTTCTGTTTCTTGCTGTGTCTTTCTTCTCCAAACCTTTTTTGTATTCACACTTGGTTGTGGGAGAAGGCACAGTGTTTCCACCTATGCCTCCATCTTGGCGGAAGTCCTCTATATAAATTTTTGAAGTGTTTGTTCTATGTCTGTGAAATATGCCATTGGTACTTTAATAGGTATTGCATTGAATCTGTAAATTGCTTAGGGTAATATGGACATTTTGATGATGTTAATTCTTCCAATCCATGAACACGATATATGTTTCCATTTGTTTGTGTCTTCCTGATTTCTTTCTTCAGTGTTGTATAGTTTTCTGCATACAGGTCTTTTACCTCCTTGGTTAGATTTATTCCCAGATATTTTATTTTTGTTTTTGCTATATCAAACGCAATTTTCTTCTTGATTTCTGCTCCTGCTGATTCATTGTTGGTATACAAAAATGACCTTGATTTCTGGATATTGACTTTGTATCCTGCTGTTTTGCCAAATTCATTTATTAATTCGAGCAGATTTTGGTAGAGTGTATAGGATTTTCCATGTACACTATCATGTCATCTGCAAACAATGACAGTTTTGTTTCCTTCTTTCCAATTTGAATGCCTTTTATTTCCTTTTCTTGTCTGATCGCTGAGGCTAAAACTTCCAATACTATATTAAATAGAAGTGGTGAAAGTGGACAACCTTGTCTTGTTCCTGATCTTAGTGGAAAAGCTTTCAGTTTTTGCCCATTGAGTATGATGTTGGCTATAGGTCTTTCATATATGGCCTTTATTATATTGAGGAATGCTTCCTCTATTCCCACTTTGCTGAGTGTTTAAATGGGTGTTGTACCTTATCAAAAGCTTTTTCTGCATCTGTTGATATGATCATGTGGTTTTTGTCTTTGCTTTTGTTTATGTGGTGTATTACATTTACAGATTTGTGGATATTAAACCATCCTTGCACCCCTGTGATGAATCCCACTTGGTCATGGTGTATGATCTTTTTGATGTATTGTTGGATGCGATTTGCCACTATTTTATTGAGGATTTTAGCGTCCATGTTCATCAGCAATATTGGCCTGAAGTTTTCTTTCTTTGTTGTACCTCTATCTGGTTTTGGAATTAGGATAATGCTCACTTCATAAAAAGAGTTTGGGAGTTTCCCATCATTTTGGGGTTTTTTGAATAGTCTGTGAAGAATAGGAGTTAGCTCTTCCTTAAAAGCTTTGAAGAATTCTCCTGTGAAACCATCTGGTCCAGGGCTTTTGTGTAATGGGAGTTTTTCGATTACTGCTTCAATTTCATCTGCTGTTATTGGTCTGTTCAGGCTTTCTACTTCTTCTTCATTGAGTTTTGGAAGATTATATTTTTCTAGAAATTTGTCCATTTCACCTAAGTTTTCAAATTTCTTGGCATACAGTTCTTCATAGTACTTTCTTACAATCCCTTCTATTTCTGTGGTATCAGTTGTAATTTCTCCTCTTTCATTTCTGATTGTGTTTATTTGTGTCCTCTCTCTTCTTTTCTTAATGAACCTAGTTAAAGGCTTGTCTATTTTGTTTATCTTTTCAAAAAACCAACTCTTGGATTCATTGATCCTTAGAATTGTGCTTTTAGTCTCTGGGTCATTTAATTCTGCTCTGATCTTGGTTATTTCCTTCCTTCTACTTGCTCTGGGCTGTCTTTGTTGTTGTTGTTCTTCGAGTTCTTGCAGATGTAGGGTTAGGTTGTTTGTTTGAAATGTTTCTATCTTCTTTAGGTAAGCCTGTATTGCTGTGAACTTCCCTCTCAAGACTGCCTTCGCTATGTCGCATAAGTTTTGGGTTGTTGGGAGTTCATTTTCATTTGTTTCCAGAAACTTTTTGATTTCTTCCCTAATTTCAATCTTGACCCATTCATTGTTTAATAGCGTACCATTAAGTCTCCATGATTTGGGGGTGTTTAGGGTTTTTTCTTTGGGGTTGGTTTCTAATTTCAGTCCCTTGTGGTCAGAGAAAATGCTTGGTATGATTTCAATTTTCTTGAATTTGTTGAGGCTCGTTTTGTGTCCTATCATGTGGTCTATCTTTAAAAATGTTCCATGTGCATTTGAAAAGAATGTGTATTTAGCTTCTTTGGGATGAAGGGCTCTATATATATATCAGTCAAATCCATTTCATCTAGGGTGTTGTTTAGTGCAGCTATATCTTTGTTGATATTTTGTTTGGAAGATCTGTCCATTTTTGACAGTGGGGTGTTAAAGTCTCCTACTATAATTGTGTTTCTGTCAATATCTTTCTTGAAGTCCTCTAAAATTTTTCTTATGTATTTGGGTGCTCCTATGTTGGGTGCATATATATTTATGATGTTAATGTCTTCTTAGTGGATTCTTCCCTTGAATATTATGAAGTGACCTTCTGGGTCTCTCTTTATGGCCCTTTTTTTGAAATCTATTTTGTCTGATATTAGAATTGCTACCCCGGCTTTTTTTTCTTGACCATTTGCTTGGAAAATTTGTTTCCAGCCTTTCACTTTTAGTCTGTGATGGTCTTTTGTCCTGAGGTGGGTCTCCTGTAGGCAGCATATGTGTGGGTCATGCTTTCTTATCCATTCAGCTATTCTATGTCTTTTGATTGGAGCACTTAATCCATTTACATTTAAGGTTATTATTAATTAATAAAGTACTTATTCATTGCCATTTTTGTACCACAGTTCCTCTCTGTCTCTCTCTTTTCCTTCCTTTCCTTAAAGCAGACCTTTTAGTATTTCTTGTAGAGCTGGTTTGGTGGAGGCCTATTCTTTTAGACTTCTTTTGTCTTGGAAACTATTTGGCCTTCTATCTTTTTTTTTAATTTTATTTATTTATCTTTAGAGGGGAAGGGAAGGAGAGAGGGAGAGAAATATCAGTGTATGGTTGCCTCTGCCGGGGACACACAATGTATTGTGTGTCCCCTGCCAGGAACTGGCCTGCAACCCAGGCATGTGCCCTGACTGGGAATTGAACTGCGATCCTCTGGTTCGCAGGCCTACACTCAATCCACTGAGCTACACCAGCCAGGGCTATATTTGGCCTTCTATCTTGATTGAGAGCCTTGCTGGGTAAAGTAGCCTTGGTTGTAGGCCTCTGGTTCTCGTTACTTGAAATATTTCTTGCCATTCTCTTCTTGCTTGGAGTGTTTCCATTGAGAAGTCAGTAGCTAACCTTATTGGGACCCCCTTGTATGTTACTTCCTTTTTCTCCCTTGCTGCCTTTAAGATTCTCTCTTTGTCTTGGAATTTTGCCATTTTAATGATGATATGTCTTTAAGTCGGCCTCTTTGGGTTCCTCTTGAATGGGACTCTCTGTGACTCCTGGGTTCGTGTAACTTTTTCTCTCATCAAATTAGGAAAATTTTCCATCATTACTCTTTCAAAGAGGTTTTCTATCCCTTGTTCTTCTTCTTCTCCTTCTGGTATGCCTATTATTCGGATATTATTATGTTTCATATTGTCTTGCATTTCTCTTAGTCCCTCTTCATTCTTTTTGAGCCTCTTTTCCCTCTCTTGCTCTTTCTGGGAGATTCTTTCTACTGTGTCCTCCAACTTGCTGATGCGATCTTCTGCCTCATCGATCCTGTTTTTCATTCCTTCTACTGTGTTCTTCAGTTCCAAAATTGTATTCTTCATTTCCTCTTGGCCTTTGCTGATAGTTTCTATTTCCTTTTTCATGTTGATATAGTTTGCGGAGAGCTCATTGTAGCTCCCCTCTAGTTTCTGGTAGCTCCCCTCTGGTTTCTGGTAGCTCATTGTGAGCTCTTGGAATTTCCTGATAACTAGTGCTTTGAATTCAATATCTGATAGCTGACTTGCCTCTCTTTCATCTAACATTATTTCTTCCATCTTTTCTTTCATTTGGGCATTGTTTCTTTGTCTTCCCATTGCTTATGAGACTCTTCTTGTTAGCCTCAGCTTCTTAAATTGATCTGTTCTGACTCCCTGGGTTTATAGTGTGAACTTCTGTGGTAGAATACCTGTGAAATTCAGTGGTGCAGTCTCCTGCAGGTATCTTGATGTTCTCTGCTTCCACCTAGTCCTTTCTTTGTGTGTGTGTGATCAGTTGGAGGGGTAGGCAAAATGGTTTATGACAGCAGAAGAGTACTTTATGATATTTATAGTCACAGCCAGTAGAGAAGAGATAGATCTTTAGGCTATATATAGTGTTAACTGTAATCTTCAACCTAATTTGCCACTTTTAAGAAAGGATAGACCAAAGATAAGTCTCTTGTTGGGGAGGGAAGGCTTGTGAGTTGTATCTAGAAAGCAGTGAGGTTGTGGGTGGTCAGATTTTGAGGTAAGGTGAGAGTTAGGAATAGTAAATAGGCGTAGCTCTCTTGCTGCTTTTAAGAGTCTCTTCTTATCTTTGACCTTCAGCATTTTAATCATGATGTGCCTTGGGGTGGGCCTCTTTGCATCCATCTTGTTTGGGACTCTCTGTGCTTCCTGGACTTGAATGTCTATTTCCTTCACCAAATTAGGAACGTTTTCTTTAATTATTTTTTCAAATAGATTTCCCATTTCTTGCTCTTTCTCTTCTCTTTCTGGCGCCACAATGATGTGAATGTTGAGACACTTGATGTTGTCCTATAGACTGCTTTCACTATCCTCATTATTTTTTTATTCTTTTTTTTCTTCTGTTCTGATTAGTTGTTTTTTGCTTCCTTACATTCCAAATCATTGATTTGATTCTTGGCTTCATCTACTGTTGTTTCCCCATAAATTGTTCTTTTTTAAAAAAAATTATTTATTTATCTTAGAGGGGAAGGGAAAGAGAGAGGGAGAGAGGGAAATATCAATGTATGGTAGCCTCTCATGTGTCCCCCACTGGGAACTGGCTTGCAACCCAGGTATGTGCCCTGACTGGGAATCGAACCTCGATTGTGTGGTTCGCAGGCCTGGGCTCAATCCACTGAGCTACACCAGCCAGGGCTACCCATAAATTGTTCTTGATTTCAATTAGTGAATTCTTCATTTCTGACTGGATCTTTTTTATGCTGTTGAGTTCCTCACTAAGTTCCTTGATCATCATTATAAACAGTGTTTTGAACTCTGCATCTAGTAGCTTGCTTATCTTCCTGTTGTTTGGTTCTTTTTCTGGAGTTTTGATCTGTTCTTTCATTGGGCCATATTTCTTTGTCTCCTAATTTTGGCAGCCTCCTTGTGTTCATTTCTATGTATTAGGTGGAGCTGCTTTGACTCTGTGTCTTGGTAGTGTGGCCTAATGCAGTAGGTGGCCTGTAGGGTCCAGTGGCACCCCCTAACACCCAAACTGGGTACTCTAGGTGAATCTTTTGTGTGGGCTGAGTACACTCTCCTCTTGTAGTTAAGCCTTGGTTGCCACTGGCAGATCAATGGGAGTGATTTACCCAGGCCAGTCAGCTGCAAGGACTGGCTGTGACCACTGGCCACCAACCTCTGCCCTCTGTGGAGGATCAGCTGTGCAGGGCCAGGGTGGTGGTACTCCAATGTGGTCTGTAGTTGTCCACGAGCGTGCAGGCTCTAGGGTTCCCTGGGTGGTGCAGGCCAGGGTCAGCTCCAACTTGTATTCTGCCCAGGGCCACCCCACCTGGGCTATAAAGCTATCTGAGATGGATACTATTTGTGCTGGGCTTGGAGATTCCCAGGTGAAACCCACCTGTAAGTCTAGATTGGATGCTGCTAGTACTGGCCCCAGGACCACTTAGCAAGAGGTACAGGGCCTGGGGGCTCACTGAGGCTGGCTCTTGCTAGTTAAAGAAGATTTAGGAAGTTGTAAAGCATGCAGCAAACCAGCCATTCATACAGAAAAGTCTCTGTTAATACCTTGGGTGGGTCCATAAGTTTAGTGGAATGGAGCCTCAGGGGATCTCCAGGGTGGGACTAACAGTGTTAGCCAGATTGATGAAGCCTCAGATATGGTACCCACCTGCTGGTTCTGTGTTTTTTGTGGGAGAGGCTTCAGAAAAGTGACAATGATTCTGTCCACATTTCTGTCTGGAAGAAAGCTGTCCCCCAGCTCTCGTCTTGATGCCAGACACTTCAGTTCCTCCCCATATGCCACTGGTGCTTTCAAGCTGCTAGCCTGGTGCTGGAGCTCAGAGGGAGTGAGTATGAGTAGGTGAGTCCATGTGTGAGTTCTGTAAGAGGAACTTCTTTGAACTACAGAAGTTTCTTCCACTGATCAGTCCCCACTGTTTTTTGCAGCCAGAAGTTGTAGTGAGTTATCTTTCTGTCACTTAAACCTGAGATTTGAGGGACTGGTATAGGGCTAGGACTCCTTGTTCCCAAGTAATCCCTTCCAAATTTTTATCTGCTACACGTGGATGTGGAACCAGCCTGTTCCGTGTCTCCCCCACCCCACCCTACCAATCTGGATAGATGTAGTTTCTTTAATTCCATGGTTGTCAAACTTCCATTAAATTTGATTTCTGATGGTTCTGAGTGATGGTTGTTCTATAATTTAGTTGTAATTGTGATATGGTTGTATAAGGAGGTGAGCTGTGTTTACCTATGCCACCATCTTGACCAGAAGTTAGAGTATGCAGTGCATTTTTAAATGAAATAATTATGAACTTCAAAAGAAATAAAAGTTGGGTCATAAAGGAAATGTAATCAATTATACTACTTAGCTCAGCAGTTAACACTACTGATGCAGCCATAACTGGTACAGATTCTGAATTATGATTTAAAAAGAAATTGTAGACTCATTTGGAAAATTGCACCTCATCTACATGATAGTGACTAAATAATGTCTGTCAACAATTGGTAAATAAAGATGTATCTGTTTATATGCATTATTCAGAAATTCAGATGTCCACACAGGAAGAAACAGCTAAAACCTGAGACTGGTTTCTCTGGACAACAGGAGTGACTTTTTCTAGTCCCATAAGACTTTAAATGCATGTATTATTAATTTCAAAATATGTTTTACTTTATACTAATCATATACATTTGGAAGGAGAAGTCCTAGAAAATTATGCAACTGAAAATTAGGAAGCCGTTACCTGACACAAGGTTAGAAGCAAAAATTACTTGAAACATTATATGTGAAAATATACAAAAATGCCAACTCCTATCTATCTACTACAGGAAATGATGAAATAACATATGGCATATCTGTCTTTTGGAATTTCCACCCCTGCTAAGCTCCACAAGGTAAAACTTCTCAGGAAATAGCATAGATTAGATCAGTGTCCACAAGACACTGGAAAGTGAAAAAAGCAAGCCACTAGTGAAATGTAGTATTTGAATATGTGCACATACACAGGAAACATCCTGACAGGAAACCCATAATGGTTAATTTCATATGTCAATTTGACTGAGCCACAAGATGCCTAGAATAGTGGTCAAACACTATTCTGTGTGTCTATGAAGGTGTTTTTGGATAAGAATAAGCTTTGAATCAGTGAACCCAGGAAAGCAGATTGCTCACCCTAATGTGGGTGGGCCTTATCCAAACAGCTGAAGCCCTCACTAGGACAAGAAGGCTGACCCTACGTGAGTACAAGAGAGTTCTTCCTGCCTGACTGACTTCAAATTGGGGCATTGGCTTTTTTTCTGCCTTTGGATTTGAAGGGAAACATCATCTCTCTCTGGGTCTTTAGTCTGTTGCCTTTGAGTGGAACTACACCATTGTCTCTCCAGGGCCTCCAGCTTGCCTGCTCACCTACAGAACTTGGGTCTTCTGAGCCTCCATAATCTCAAGAGCCAACTCCTTATCACAAATCTCTCCAAATGTCTGTGCATTTAAAATATTTTTCACTAATAGTATATATTAATTTTGCAATAAAAATAAAACAAAAATCCATTTGCTTAAAGACCCTTCTAAGATTGGTTTTAGAATGATCTTATAAGATGACATTTACCCACTGTGAAACAGTTGGTGCCACCCTGTGCTGAATATGTGTCTAGATTTGTCTGGGGTCAAAAAGAGGCTGCCATGCTGAAAACAGTGGAAAAGTCTGTTACCAATCCTCCTTCTCTTAGCAAACATTTTTCACTGGCCTTGCCAGTCCGCTCCATAGTTCCTGGGCTGAGGAAAGTGGGGTGCTCCCTGAAACCTCTTCTGGAGGAAATCCCAACTGCAGGGAAGGCCACTTCCTCCAGGAACCCCTCAGTGTGTGGGCAGACCCTCCAACCCAGCCCAGCCAGCTCCTTACCCCACCCCCAAACCCCAGTGCCTTCTACTGAATGCTTCTGCTCCAAGCTCCCCTACCCCACCCCTGCCATTTCTAGGAGATTGGGTACCAAGGAGAAACTGTCTGTGACTTAAACTTTCTTCCAGATGCTCTCTGCTCCCTCTTCTTTGCACACTACGTTTCCCAGTTCCAAATAACTAGTCCACACAGAGTTTCAAGTATTTGTTTCTTCTTCTTCTGCTCCAGTGAGGAGGCTGAAAATTATAATCTCAGTGAGTAGCAGAAGGAGGCTGGGATCTGCCTCCCCAGGGTCTGAGATTCTTAAACCATTCCCCTCTATTTTCCCTCAATTCCTCCCCATGCCTTTGACTATCTTAAAAATCCCCCAAAGAGAAGCTGGGGACAGCATGGGGATGGGGTACAGACAGAAATCTGCTGGAGGTCAGGACTTCTAGCCGGTAATGTTTCGTCTCATCTCACATGTCCAGCGCTGCACTTGCTGGCAGAAATTGTGGGTCCAGCGGCCATCCATTCGGACTTCAGCACAGTCTTCACTTCCACCCTGTTCATGCCCCCTCCAGTTATCTAGCCAAGCGACATTCCAGTTCCTAGGAAGGCAGGACAGAGATCAAGCTCTGACCACCCCTATTCCATCAATCCTCACCCCCATATCAGAAAAACATAGCTTTGGAGAATTCAGGAGGCAGAAGCTGCAGCCTTGGAGGTTGGGAGTCTGAAGGGGAGAGGGTTGGGGAATTTGGTCTCTAAGGATAGGTAGGGATATTAGGGGCAAAAGTCCAAGTGGCCATCCCCAGGCCAAATTAGGGCAGGGAGAGGGCACTTACTTGTAGCTATTACTGTAGTCTGTGCCATCCACCCATTTCCAGGAACCATCGATCTCAGTGAGACCTATCCAGGTCTTAAAGGGGCGCGTGTGCTCTACAATGAATTTCTGGAAAACAGGTGGGAGTGAAGTTTCTAGTCCCTTGTACCTCCATGCAGTCATTAGCTGTGGTTCCCTCAGCCTTGCCCAGCCTGATCTGCCCCTAAGCTGAAGTATCATCTCTCCTCCAAAAAAAATCCTCACTTTTTCTATTGTAACCTAAGCTATTGTTTAGAGCAGTGGTCCCCAACCTTTCTGGCACAGGGATGGGTTTCGTGGAAGACAATTTTTTCATGGGCTGGGGAGCAGGGAGAGGAGATGGTTTGGGGATGATTCAAGCACACTACATTTATTGTGCACTTTATTTCTATTATTATTACATTATAATATATAATGAAATGATTATGCAACTCACCATAATACAGAACCAGTGGGAGCCCTGAGCTTGTTTTCCTGCAATTGGACAGTTCCCATCTGGAGGTGATGGGAGACAGCTCCACCTCTGATCATCAGGCACTAAATTCTCATAAGGAGTGAGCAACCTAGAGCCCTCACATGCACAGTTCACAGCAAGGTTCATGCTCCTGTGAGAACCAATGCCATGAATGATCTGATAGGAGGCAGAGCTCAGGTGGTAATGGAAGTGATGGGGAGCAGCTGTAAATATGTGCATACAGATGAAGCTTTGCTCACCCGCCACTCACGTCCTACTCTGTAGCCCCAGTCCGGGTCCATGCCCCAGGTGTTGGGGACCCCTGCTTTAGAGAATGTTTACTGCACTAAAGCATATGCTAAGTGCTTCACGAAAGTTATTTTATTAAATCCTCATAAACCCTCTAAAGTGGTTGCCCTAACCTACATGTGATATTAAGGAACTCACAGTAGCTGGTGGAGCCCAAAAAGTTAATGCAGTGCCCAAGTGTATGACTGCTGCCCCCAATCTGGCCCCTCACTTCATTCTCAACTCATGGATGCTACTGCAGCTTTAGCCCTCTTGTTGTCTTCTGCCCACAACCTCAAACTCAGGATCCCAACTCTGGCCTTTGTCCTGATGGTCCCCATGGAGCCCTTGGTTTCTATGTGTAGCTGTCATTTCCAGAGGTTCACCAGGTCCTAGGGCTTCCCTTTGGACCCAGTACCCAGAGTCCATTATGACTTGGCTACATGGGGTCTGGAAGTCTGTGATAAACACAGGAAGCTGCCCTGGGTAGAGGGAGAGAGTGTGGAGAAAATAGAGGGGTGGGTCGGCCAACATCCACACCTAGCAGTTAGTTCCCTTTGGCAGCATGTGAAGGGTCTCCAACTACAGGTGGGAAAAAATTCCTGGTTCCACCCACATCCTAGAGACACAACTAAGATTATTGTTAGTCTCCTCATCTGAGGGCAGATATAGGAGCATCCTTGGATTCTAGAATCCTGCAAATAGGATAATGTCCTGTGTTGCAGGAGCAGCCCTCGGAGGTTGGGGGGCTAGTCTCCAAACTCAGAAGAATCAATAGAGCTGTATACAAGATATTCTATTTGCTGCTGCCTGCTGCCCAGTCCCCTCTTCCCATCACCACAAGAAGCTGAATAACTGAACAAAGAATACAAATGAACAAAAACCCAGCCCTCTGTGTCAGACTCATGAAAGGAAACTAATAGTGCCGAATAAGCAAAGAAAATAGTCCAGGAGAATTCATCTCCCTGGTTCATGGGTAAATAACAGGCAAGAAAGAATTGTGCCCATTCATAAAAGTGGTAGAGAGGGGAATTATCATGAAACTTATGCAAAAATAAAGAGGATGAGGGGAAGAGGAGAAAGAGGATGAAAGAACTGTGATATCAAAAAGAGAGATAAACTTTGATAAACTTCAAGAGATAAACTTCAATCAGATAAATTTTGAATAAAAGGCATGTTTTAGAACAGAAATGGATGTTGGTGAACAACTTTTTTACATCCTCAAAAAAATTAAAGAGGAGATGCCCTAGCCAAGCAGCTCAGTTGGTTAGAGCACTATCCTGATACATTAAGGTTACATGTTTGAACATTGGGAGGGTACATACAAGAAGAAACCAATGAATGCGTAAATAATTGTAACAACAAATTAATGTCTCTCTCTCATCAATAAATTAGAAATTAAAATTAGAGTTATTTTTTAAAAAATTAAAGAGATGAATGACATAAAATATCAAGAAAGATATTTAGAAAGAAAGATAACACAATATAATAACTAAAAAGAAAACATGAAAGAGAACAATTTGAGCTATATAAAAACAACCCAGGAACTTAGCAGCAAGCCAAGTCTGAGATATAAAAATGGGCCTGAGAAAAGGACCCAGAATTCAGTAGAGAAGAGAGAAGGATGGAAGTGATAGAAACAAGTTGATGGCTGTCGAGGGTAGACAACGGAGATACTTTTGGATGATGCATTCCAGAGGAAAAGAGAACAAATGGACAAGAAAAAAATATTCATATATGTGACTTAAGAAAATCTACAGTGTGAAAAAACCTCACTCTAGCCATGTGGCTCAGTTGGTTAGAGCATGGTCCCATGCACCATGAGGTATTGAGTTCAATTTCAAGCCAGAGCATATACCTAGGTTGAGGGTTCAATCTCCGGTTGGGGCACATATGAGTGGCAACTGATCAATGTCTCTCTCTCTCTCTTCCCCTTCTCTATCTCCAAAATCAACAAACATATCCTCAGATAAGGATGAAAAATAATAATAATAAAATAAAATGTTAGGAAACCTAAGTTTACATAATAAAAGGACTCTCCCGGCCTCAAAGAAAAAATATAGAATGAGCAACACCAAAATATATCTGGGTGAGATAAATGAAATTTTAAAACATAGAAAAGACTCCAATTCTTCAGGCAAAACATTAAGGAATATAAGAGAGAAAAGAACAAGGCATTATAAACTTCCAAATTGCTAAGAAACTAGATCTTCCTTGTTCTTAACACATAAAAGAAATAGCAATTGGCCCTGGCTGGTGTAGCTCAGTGGATTGATTGTGGGCCTGCGAACCACACAATCGCAGTTCAATTCCCAGTTGGGGCACATGCCTGGGTTGCAGGCCAGTTCCCGGTTCCTGGCAGGGGACACACAAGAGGCAACCATACATTGATATTTCTCTCTCTCTCTCTCTCTCTCTCTCTCCTTCCCTTTCCCTCTAAGATAAATAAATAAAATCTTTTTAAAAAAACTTTAAAAAAAAGAAATTGCAATTATATGACACAAAAGAGGTAATAGTTAATGCTAGTGTAGTAATCATATTGCGATATGTAAATGTATCAAACCAACATGTATAGACCTCAAACTTATAAACTGTTATATGTTAGTTATATCTCAATTTTAAAAAGGAATAATGAATTCAGCTGGAGGTGTAGGGTAGATACATTTTGCCTCCTCACACAACCAAAAGAAGGACAACAACAAATTTAAAAACAAAAAGCCCCATAGAACTGTTGAAAATCAAACTGTATGAAAGTCTGGCAACCAAGAAGTTTAATAAGAAACATTCATCCAGACTGGTAGGAAGGGCAGAGAGGGAGAGCTGGGTGGAGAGGACTCACCACAAGGCAGCCGCTGGTGGAGCGGGCAGTCCCACATTTGCGGGTGGATAATCCGGTAAGAACAAATGGGGAACAAGACAGACTGTGAAACCCAGGCCATGAAATAAATCCTCAAAACCTCTGACTGAAAAACTCTGTGGGGGTTACTGCAATCAGAGAAACTCCCAGTCTCACACGAGAGCTTATTGGAAAGACCGACAAGATCCTTGAAAGCACACAAACCCATCCACCCAGGAATCACCACCAGAAGGGCCCAATTTGCTTGTGGGTAGAAGGGGAAGTGACTGAAAGTTGGCAAAGAGCCCAGCAAGTGTCATGTTTTCTCTCAGACCCCTCCCCCACACACAGCACTACAAGGCAACAGAGTAGGTTGCCCACCCTGCTGAATACCTAAGGCTCCACTCCTTACCATGTAACTGGCATGCTGAGACAAAAAAAATAGTGCCCAAATGAAAAAAACAGATCAAAGCTCCAAAAAAAAAAATACAACTAAGTGGTGAAAAGATAGCCAACTTATCAGATGCCGAGTTCAAAACACTGGTAATCAGGATGCTCACAGAATTGGTTGAGTATCGTCACAAAATAGAGGAAAAAGTGAAGGCTATGAAAAATGAAATAATGGAAAATGTACAGGGAACCATCAGTGAAGGGAAAGAAACTGGGACTCAAAAAATGATTTGGAGCAGAAGGAAGAAAGAAACATTCAACCACAACAGAATGAAGAAACAAGAATTCAAAAAAATAAGGAGAGGCTTAGGAGTCTCCAGGATAACATTAAATGTTCCAACATCTGAATCATAGGGGTGCCAGAAGGAGAAGAGGAAGAGCAAAAAATTGAAAACTTATTTGAAAAAATAATGAAAGAGAATTTCCCTAATCTGGCAAAGGAAATAGACTTCCAGGAAGTCTGAAAGCTCAGAGAGTCCCAAAGAAGTTGAACCCAAGGAAGCACGCATCAAGGCACATCATAATTACATTACCCAAGATTAAAGATAAGGAGAGAAGCTTAAAAGCAGCAAGAGAAAAGGAGACAGTCACCTACCAAAAAGTGCCCATAAGACAATCAGCTGATTTCTCAAAAGAAACCATACAGGCAGCAAGAGGCTGGAAAGAAGTATTCCAAGTCATGAAAGGCAAGGACTTAAAGCCAAGATTACTCTATCCAACAAAGCTATCATTTAGAATGGAAGGGCAGATAAAGTGCTTCTCAGATAAGGTCAAGTTAAAGGCATTCATCATCACCAAGCCCTTATTATATGAAATGTTAAAGGAAATATGAACAATAAAATGAGAACAAACTCACAACTATTAAAAACTGAACCTAAAAATAAAAACAAAAGCAAACAATTAGAACAGAAAGAGAATCACAAAAATAGAGATCACATGGAGGGTTATCAGTGGGGAGGGGAAAGGGGAGAATGGGGGAAAAGGTACAGTAAATAAGCAGCATAATTGGTAGGTACAAAATCGACAGGGGGAGGTTAAGAATAGTATGGGAAATGGAGAAGACAAAGAACTTATATGTACAACCCATGGACATGAACTAAGAAAGGTGGAAATGTGGGTAGGAGGGGGTGTGTAGTGCAGAGGGGAATAAAGAAGGGAAAATGTGACAACTGTAACAGCATAATCAATAAAATGTATATTTTTTTTAAAAAAGAGTGAGGTGTGAAGTGTCCTGGTTTCCTCATATTTCTTATGAAAAGCTATATAAACTCCTTGATTTCTTAAAATCCTCATCCAAGGATATGTTTATTGATTTTAGAAAGAAAGGAAGGGAGAGAGAAATAACACTCGGTTGCATCCTGAACATGCCCTTACTGGAGATCGAACCTGCAACCTAAGCATGTGCCTTGACTGGGGATGTAACCTACAATTGTTTAGTGTATGGATGGTGCTCCAACCAACTGAGTCACCAGGCCGGGGCAACTCCTTGATTTTATTCAGCCCATCATTTAAAGTTATAAAAGGAATCACAGTTACATCTAAAAATAGTACCAAATACTGTAGGGGAAGAAAATAAAAATATATCTTACACAACAAATGTGAGAAAACAGAAGAATATAAACAGAAAAAAAAGACAAATTCAGGTTAAACATATCTATTAAAAATAAATTAGACATGAGGGGGACCCCCAAAAACAATATATTTATTAAAAATTGTGTATTTATTCTCAAATGTTTAGACTTTAGTCACCTTCAACATTCTCTCCATTTTATGGAGAGAATACACCTATTGAGACATTTTTTCCACTGCTCAAAACAGTTTTTGAACTTGTCAGTTTTGATGCCTTTTAGTGCTTCTGCCATTTTTTGTTTCACTTCTTCTACATCAGCAAAACGTTTCCCTTTGAGGACTTTTTTCATCCAGGGAAACAAAAGAAAAGTCCCTGGGGGTGAGATCAAGATTAGGTGAATAAGGAGAGTGGGGCACAGGGGTCATGCCATTTTTGGTCAAAAACTGCTGAACACTCAGTGTGGTGTGAGCAGGTGCACTTGTAAATCACCCATCATGAAATGGGCAAGTGTGTTGAAAGAATCTTCAAAAGAATTCACTTAAGCCAAATGCAGCCTCTTACAACAATGCCTGCTGGTACACTGATATCAATGGGTTCCTAGAACACTCACCTAGCAGGGGAAACCTATACTACAAGTGGCCTGCCCTCCAGAAGTAATTTAGGGAATTTTGGGGTCCACCTCAACACATCTATTAAAAGACTCCCTCAATTTTTAAAATCAAAAACAAAACTTATGCACAATGGATAAGAGAAATACCTTGAGCTGCACACACAGTTGCATCAGTCAGGGTAACTTTTAAAAATGTTACGCTAAGTGAAATAAGCCAGTTGGTGAAAGACAAATACCATGGGACATCACTTATAAGAGGAATCTAATAAATAAAATAAACTTATAAAATAGAACTGGAGACATGGAAACAGGGAACAGACTGACAGTGGCCAGAAGATAGGGGGTAGGGGGATGGTGGAAAGAAGGGGAAGGGAGCGGTGAAAGAACATGTATGAATGACCCACGGACATGGACAACAGGGTGGGGATGGATGGTGGGAGCAGGGGATGGGGCAGGACGGAGGAGAGAAAAGGACGGGAAATTGGGACAACTGTAATAGAATAAACAAGAGTAAAATTTTAAAACTAAAAAAAATCTCAATGCCACAGATGAATCCAAGATTAATTAAATCAGAATTTTTAAACTCCTCAAGTGTAAAGGCTTATATTAATAATATGGAGCCAAAGCTGAGAAGCATTAATCCAAAACAGAGACTCAAAAGGTTGGAAATGAAAAGATGGACAGATGCATTCAGCAAATGCAAGTGAAAAAAAAACAAGATCCATTCTATTTATCTCACGTAAAGATGAATTTGAGGCAAAAGTATCAAAGCCAACTCTGATGTTCGCTGCACTGTGATGAGCACAGCCCACCAAACAGGAAGCCACTGTCATTGAGACCAGCTCGCTGAGTCTTGTGGGCCAGCTCGCAGAGCGCTGGAATCTTACATTGGCCCACGTGAAACTGACATTTTTATAGGTCAAAATTTATTGAAATTGGCAATTTCAATAAATGAAATTGGTAAAGCTAAATATGTCTGTAATTGTTGCACAATGTAAACTGAATATATTCTAGCAATGTGTAGCAGTTGAGAACACTGGCTAAGGAGGCAGAGTGGTTTTGAATTCTGGCTCCACCCTGACTTACTACCTACACAGCAAGTCTTTTAGCTTCCCTGTTCCTTTGTTCCCTCACCTCTCGCTCCCTCAAAATGGGAATGATAAGAGTGTCTGCTTGGGGGATTGTGAGGGTCAAAGGAGTGAATACATATGAAAGTGCCTATTCATAGTAACGACTCAGTAAGTGTTACCATTAATATCCTTTTCAAAAAAGAAATGCCCACCTATTCTAACAGGTTGGTTTTTCCCTGTGAACTTTGGTATTTGGGGTTGGGGTCTGGTGGCCGCAGTGGGCAGGTGAGACCTGTAGCCCCGTGGCAGGCACGTCATTGGGAATCCTACTCACTCTGTTCCTTTCACCCAATCTGCCACCACACCCCAAGGCCAGCACACAACAGGAAGGGACTTTGTGCTCTCCACCCAAGTCTTGCTTTATTTAATTCATCCTCTCTTTCAGTCTGTCTCCAAGGGTGACCTGTTGTTCCTCACCCCCTGCTCTCCTGGCTCCTGCCCCTCTGCCTGAGCTCCTGGCTGTCACCTCCCACCTCTTAGAATCAATGGCTACTCTGCTCTGAATCTCCCAGAGTTCTGCCAGACTTCTGCTTCTAGATTCTTTCCTAGGTTAAAAAATAATAATAGAGCAAGCCTGGTCCATCTTCCCAGAGTTTGCACTCCAAAGGTTGCCTTCTGCCTTTGGGAAGGGTATGGTTCACCTGCTCCTCTCCGGAGTTGATGATGACCAGGTGGGCGTTCTCCACCTGGCAGAACTTCTGAGCCTCAGGCCAGGTCAGCCCAGAGTGAGAGAACCAGTAGCAGCTGCCTTCATGCTCCAGCCAGTTAATGGGGCAGCATTCTGTGCCTGAGGGGATGGCAGTGGCAGGGGGGGATGAGATTCAGCTGGAGGCCACAGACACCCCAGGGATGGGAGACTCCCCCTCTCCCTACCATTGCTTCGCAGGAACGCCAGCTGGCAAGCCAGAATGCGTAGATCAAATGGAAAGTGCTTCAGATGAAAGAGCAAGGTGTCATGATCTAGGGGGATAGAGTGATAGATAATGATGCGGGCAGTGTGAGTGCCCCATCTGCCGAGGCCCCGCACAGGAACCCAGCCTCTGTCTGGGAAAACTCAACACACGCATCACACACATCAATCACATGTACCACTCACTCAGAGACACACAACAAACATATCACTCACACCACATACTCACGTACACACACATCACTCACACACACACACCACATACATTACTCTCTCTCACACACAAACACCCTCTCACATACCGCACACTAAAGGGAGGGTCTCCGACCTGCTTTCAGGTCCTGCTTCTGTTTCTCTAGCTTGGCTTCCAAAGCTGTCACTCTGTCACCTGTGCTGCTTCCTGAAAAAGAAGAAGGTTAAACGGTTTCCCTCCATTCTGCCTCCTTAATATCCCTCCATCCTCAGCCCCTGGAGCAGCAGTTGGAGCCGCCTGTCCCCTTCACCTGGGAGGTTCCAGGCCCTGCCCTCAGCCCCCACAGCTCTGCCCAGTCTCCCTGCACCCTGCTGCTCTGGCTTTCTGAGGAACAAACCTGCTCAGGTCACTCCCCTGGGCAAACCCCTTCCATAGGTCCCCATTTTCTCAAAAGAAAGCCTCACTTTATTTACACAGCTTGCTTCCATGGCCTGCCCCATACCCACCACACCTCTCCACTTAGCTCCTGCCACACTGCAAGTGTTTATTGCCCCCAAACCTGCAGTGGTCTTCCTCGCCTCCCAGTCACCACAGATTCATTCTCTCTACCTGGTACTAACCCCCACCCTCTTTACCTGCCTATTCATCTTTCCCGGTCCCTCAGCCTGGGGAACAGCATCCCTGGAAACTGCTCTGCATCTCAGGCTGGGTTATCTGCCCACAGCACTCCAAACATGCCCCTTTGGAGACCCCACACTGGGCACCGCCTTGGAGTCCAGCAAACCTGTGTTAATAAACTGCCTCAGCAGCCCAACTCCCTGGCCCTCCCCTCCCAAGTGCACCCACTCACCGTGGAAGCTGAGAGCCTGGATCTCTGCCAGGGTGCTGGAGGAGAAGTTGCTGAAAGCTTGTTTTAGGGTCCAAAACTCCACTTGCATCTGTGCTCCTTGTCAGGAGAGAGAGGACACAGGACAAAGTGGAGGGGGCTGTGCCCCATGGGACAGCATCATCACTGTCCACAGCACTGTCCCCTCACTGCCCCCTCGCTGCCCCCATACGTGCCCCAGCTCTGCCCTGTACTGCCTCCCTCTCTTCCCCTGTAATAGCTCTCATCACCCCCCTGCACTGCGCACATCCCCCTTCCCATCACCACCCCATCTCCACTGGCCCCTGCGATCCTCACTTCGGGACCCAATCACACAGATGGTCACCAGCAACAGGAGATTGAAGCCCAGGACCAGCAGATTGAGCCAGAGCCTGGGGTGGAGACTCTGCAGCAGAAGGGGCTGGGGCGGAGGCGTCCCTGCAAGAGAAGGGGCATCAGGAGCAGGGCCACTGAGATCCCACCTAATGGAAGCACCAGGGGAACAGAAGTTTGTGGAAGTGCAGCCCCAGTGGGTGGGAGGAAAGTAGTTAGGGAGTGTTGTTTGGGGGAGTTAATGGGCTTTGACCCTGGCATTTAAGTGTTGCGCATACACTCATTTGCACACATGCACACACCTACATGGGCATACAGCACACCTGCATGTGGCACTGATACTCACATTAGTGAGTAAAGCCCCAATCTTAGAGCTGGGCCTCTCAGACCCAAAAGTAAAAGCACCACCACCACCACTCCCGCTTCCACTGGGATGTTTATGTCCAAGGTCATTCCACCACAGACCACTCCGTGAGGGCTGCCCTCCAAGCCCCAGCTCTCTCATCCCCCAGCCCTCAGAGCCTCATATTCCATGCCTCTCTGCCCCTCCACCCCAGAAACTCTTGCCCCACCACAAACACCCTCCCCTTATCCCTCAATCATTTCACAGAACCCTTTCCCTCCTCTTCACCAAGCTGAATCCTGAAAACACAGCCACACATACATATGCATTTTTCATTTCACTCTCACACTCATTACTGCACACACACTCACCACCCTCTGTGCTGCCCACACCCCCTCCCATTGTGGTCCCATCCCCACTGGCCCCTGTGATCCTCACCTTGGGACCCAATCACATGTATGGCCACCATCAGCCGGGCATTGAGGCCCAGGACAAGCAAACACATCATTAACACACATTCTCACATTCATACACATTACCACACACATTCTCACACACACTCTCTCATACTATAATACACGTTCAGGTACTTTCTTGCGTATATACATCCAATGACACACATGTTCCCACACACATACACACGTGTACCCACATCCTCCCATGCACAGAACTGGCTTCATTCCTCCTGACGTCTCTCCAGGCCTGGCTTCTACATTGGCACCATCCACCTCTAAGAAAATGCCTCCTCCTCAGTGCCTTAGACCCTGACCTCCCCTCTCTTCTCACTCCCATCACACCTATGGAGCCTCACATCCTGGGGATACTCAGAGGTCCAGAGTCTTCCTCCCCAGTCCCTCAATTGCCACCATCGTGAGTTGTCCCCACGAGTAATCACCCAGATCACTTGACCTCTTCACACCAATATCTGTCACCTTCTTCCACTTCAGCCACACTCAGGACCCCATCTGGACCCAGAAAGGCCATGTCTTTGACACCTCCTCTGCCCGTTTCCTGCTGTGAGCACTGCCTTCCCTTTGCTTCTCCCCACACATGTCTTCCCTCATCCCCTGAGTTTTTGTCCTTCTAGACAGCTCTCCCAAACCAGTCTCCCCAACCCAGCTAGTACTCCATGGCTGAGCCCCTGACTGCCCTCTCCAATACTCCCACTCACTGGACCCTTGTCCTGCTTCCCATTGACCTATGACCTATAAACCCTCCACTCCGGGTCAGCTCAACAATCTGTCTCTGCACCTGTGTCCTGAAACAAGACCACCCATGGCTGAGTCCAGCTGTGCCACCAACTAGCTCTGAGGTCATAGGCAAATCATTCACCCCCATGGTGCCTCAGTTTTCTTGTGTCTGCTTATACGATCTAAAGTAGTCAAACTCACAGGAACAGAGAGAAGGGTGGTGGTTGCCAGAGGCTGGGGCTTGGGAAATTGGGAATTGCTGTTCAATGGGTGTAAAGTTACAACTGCGCAAGACGTATAAGTTTGAGAGATCTGCTGTACGACCGTGTGCCTATGGTTAATGAAGCAGTTTTGTTCACTTTAAAGTTTGTTAAAGGGAAGATCCCATGTTGTATGTTCTCACCACAATAGAAAAAAATATGAGTAAGAATAGCAGCTATCTGATTGGGCTGTACTCAGAAAGAAATTAGTTAAAACATGTAAAGTACTGACTAGGCAAGTTTGAAAATAAAAGAAAGGATCTTCCCAACACGGAATAACAAGGACTAGACATGCCCTCTTCCCCGAGACAACCAGAACAGTAAACAACCATTTTCAAGACACTGGACTTCAAGCAACACGGGGCAATGACCCCCGAGGGTCAGGACATAAACTAGATGAGCCCTACAATCGATCGATCGATCACTCCAGCCTAGTGTTGGGAGAAAGCTTTCAGGCCACAGGGCAGGGAGGGGCAACCCAAGCAGAGCCCAGCAGACTCCCCCACTTAAGGAGATGGAGCCAAGAGTTTAAGGTAACTAAGGTCATCAGACTTCACTGGACAAAGTACCAAAGGAGACAGCCCAGAGACAGGCAGAGATGAGTGGAGGGTTCCCTTCAAGCAATCAGTTGAGTGCTGATCAGTGCACGTGTGTAAAGAAAACCACTCAAGACCAGAAGAAAACCATCTGAATGAATCAGGGCCAGGAACAGTGCCTGCTCTCACCAGCCAGACTGGACAGCATAACCCTCAAGGTTTTGGGTAGAGAGCCCCAGAAGGCCTTGCACTGGCCACCCTCCAGACCCACCAACAAGGCATAGAAGCAATGCCCAAAAGGACCAAGGTGACTCCAAGTAACTTAACTACATCCCAGAATAAAGCTCAAGAAAATTTAGAGGAATACAAATATATCCAGCATGCAACAAGGTAAAATTTACAATATCGGGCATCCAACCAAAGATTACCAGATAGACAAAGAAGCAGAAAAACATATTTTATAACAAGGAGGTTAATAAATCTACCAAAACCAATCCAGAACTCACATAGATGTTAGAATTAGCAGACAGGACATTAGAACAGATACTGTAACTGTACTCCATATGTTCAAAAAATTAAGTAGAATATCAAGGTGGATATATAAAAGTCCCAAGCAAAAAAACTACAATGTCTTTTAGACAAAAAAACTACAATGTCTGAAATGAAAATTACACTGAGTGGAGTTAATGTAAGATTAGAAATGCATAAGGAAAGAAAGATTAGTAAACTTAAAGACATAACAATAAAAAATATATAAAAAGAAACACTAAGAGAAAAAATAACTTTTTTAAAGTGGAAGTAGCATCAGTGAACTGTGGGACCACTAATAGATGCAGAATTGGGGTCTTTGAAAGAAAGGAGAGCAGGGTGAGGCCAACAATGGCCAAAATATTTCCAAATTTGCTGAAAACTGCAGGATATTCCATCTTGGCTGCTGGTGGGTGGGTGCTAGGTGCCAGCTCACAGGAGGGCAGCAGAGGCTGCCAGGGAGGAATGCGCTGAGGGCCGGGCCATCTCAGAGCTGCCCTGCAGTGCCTCCCACCAGGTGTTCTGGGTGAGCTCCTCCTCCCATGAAACCCAAAACCTCTGGCCTCTCTCCAAGCCTCCTGCTAAAACTCTCAACCCTCTCACCCTCCAAAGATTCAACAATATCCAAAATAATTTTTGAGTGAGCATGAGTGAAGTGATCCAAAATCATTTCACTACGTATCAGGCATCACATGGGCACTGAGGGTGCAGAGGGGAGTGAGACAGATGTGGTGTCTGCCCCCTGCAGCCTACTGCCCAGTGGCAGCCTACTGCCAGCCCCCTACCCAGGAAAGGAGAAGCCTTCGGTGGGATGGCCTGTCCCTCCTGCTGCTTCTGCCCTGCCTGGTTCCCACCCTCACCTGGGACACACGCCTCCACAGTCTGCCAGACTCAGAAATAAGGGGTTTTGCCTCCAGCCCAAGCTAACCAATTCCTCTCCTGAGCTCCAAGCCCCAGCCCCTCATGTCTCCACAGAGCCTCACACTATCGCCAGCACCCACCACACACCTGACACGCCCCATTCCCCACCTCTGGTCTCACATCTCTCTTGCATTAAAACCCTTTCCTAGACAAGGGGCCTTCCATCAAGACCTGCTAAAGAGAGATCCAGATGGGGGGCTTGAAGAGAGAGGGAATTTTGTGAAATATCTCTATCTCTGTGTCCATTGCCTCTCATCCACCCACCCCCACATCCTCCCACGCACATGTACGCTCTCCTGGCTGAATGTGCTTTCCTTGCACACACAAATGTGCAGACACACAGCACACGTTGTCGGAAGGAAGGATGGAAGAGAGGAGGAAGTCATTTCCAGCTTCTACTTATTCCTTCACCTCTGGACACACGCCCTTTCCTGGGGTCCTGAGGGTGGAGAGAAAGGGGGAGCCAGGGGACAAGCAAAGGAGTTGGCACCACACTCCTAGAGGGACTGGTCCCTGCTCATGGAGTGAATGTGACAGAGCCCTCAGGGAGACAGAGACCTCAGGAGCCAGAAAGAGAGGTGAAGTGCGGCCCTGGAAACCAGATACTTGCCTTTCCAAAATGCATCTTCTCTCCTGGGATTGTGCCTAAAGGTGCCTGGCCCCTCACCCCCACTGAGCTGGTGGTCGCTCTCCTCAGAGTCCAGCTGCTGGATGTCCTGAAAGTCCTTCGTCATGCTGGGCCCAGGGCAGGAGCTGGGCCTGGGCTGCTGTCGAGGCTGCTCTGAGGGCTGGGCCTGAGTTCAGGGCTGGTGCTCCTGCTCAGATGCTAGTTCAGGTGGAGGCTGAGGATGGGACTGGAGGCAGGGCAGGTGGAGCAGACAGCTTGGGTTGAGTCTGAGGTTGGAAGTGAGTTTGGGTCTGAAAGAGGTGAGTTTGGGCCTGAAATACAGCCAGGTCTTCTCGCTTCTCAGGTAATTCCTTAGGCTGTGACATGGCTGGGGAGGTGCCTTCCCTCTACACTCTCATCTTTCCACCCAGCCCGCACTGTCCCTGACCTATGGTCTCCTTAATCCCAAAATCCCCAGTCCCACTTGCCTCCCCAACCTTGAATACCTGTTAAAGGTGTGAAGAGCTGACTCCCGGGTTCCTCAAGCAGACTAGGAGAAGTGGGGCAAGTGGTGTTAGACAGGAGAAAAAGGAGGGGAGGGGGCTGGTCCAGGTGAGGGCCCTGAGCCCATGTGTCTGAATGTCCAAGAGGTTCTATCCTGGCATGTCCTGACCCCGGGACTTTGGACAGTAAATAGAATGGAAACAGAGTTGGAACTTGGGCAAAGCATAGTGGGGGCTGGGACAGGACTGTCTCTGTTCTTCCTAGAGAAAGGGTCTCCTGATCTGTCCCCTTCACCCCCATAAGCTGGTCACCTTACTCTTCATCACACAATTTGGAAGGGGGACCAGGCCAAGAAGGCAAAAACCCTGAACTCTTGGTTCATGGTTTCCCATTGCTCTTCCCCCCTTTTACTTCCTGCCTCTGAATTTCCCAGAATTGTTGGTGTTGCTAAATACCTCTGACCAGGATCAGAGGGGCCGATGACTCTCAGTTCTTGCCCAATGTGGGGCCATTTGAGTCTAGGCCCTGCTTCCTGTGGGCTCAGCCCCAGTCTTCCCAGCTCAGGACTGACAGCTTCACCCTACTGGGGAGTTAAGGGCCCAGAAAAGCAGAAGTGCAGGGGGAGGAGGGGGACAGTGGCAGAAGCCACACTCCTGGGGCAGGAAGTCTTCAACCTCACTAAGCCCTTAACAGGCCTGGGCAACATAAGCCTTCATCCTCCCTCCCAGCCAGGTTCCCCTGTATTTCTCACAACACAACACCCCAGCAAGGGGCTGCTTGTGTTGTTCCTATTTTATAGGGGAAGCAATGGAACCTCAGCGAGACTCGGTGACTTGCCCTGGGTGGAGGGGTCAGAGGGGAGGGAAATGGGAAGCAAAACAGGATAAAGAGGAAAAAAGTCATGTGAGAGGCGGCCCTTCTCAGTCCTGTGAGGAAGACGAGTTCCATGAGCTGAGGAACCATCCACACTCACACTAACAATAGCTGAGGGAAGAAAGCAGAGTTTTTGTCCCTGACTTTCAGACCCTTGCCACACTGGCTGCTTATAAAGCGGCCCATGTTGCCCCCTGTGCTGAAAAGGGGTTAAAACAGAGGCCTGTGCTTTTTGTTTTCTGTTTTCTTTTTTAATGGAGAAAGTATGTGGTAACTTTCTAACATATGTGGGAAGTAGCCACACAATTCAGCATCCCAACCTGCCTATGGAACCCCCAAGGCAGTGGCGGCTGCCTTGCCATTTGACTGTAAACACAGTGAGAGAGACATACTACAACATGACCCTGAACATGCCCACCAACACCTGCACACACACGCATGTTTGTATGTGTTATTTCTCCTGAGTACCCAGTGCCTGCCACATCGGCAGAGCTCAACAGGTATTTATTGAATGAATAAGTGATTGAATGAATGAATTAATGAATTTGTAGATACACTATTCACATGAAAGTTTCATAAAACAATGCTTACCTTACTAGTTGTATCCTACTTCATGACCACCTAAACTGAGTTTCCTAATCCATTCATGGGTCACAAATCAAAGTCTGAAAACAATCCCAGGAAGCCAGCCGCCATGCTGTAAGGAGACCCAGCTATCCTGCTAGAGAGAGACTGACCTCATGGAGCGCCCAATGTAGGAGGTTCTCAGGTAAGAGAAAGAGAGAGTGAGAGAGACCACCCAGAGAAGCATGAGGCCCCCAACATGTGGACAAAGCCTTCTGGGAGCTTCCAGAGCAGCCCAGCCAACAGCTGAATGAATCCAAGCATGTAACCTAGCCAATACTGCACGGTCCACCTGGCCTAGCCCTGCCCAAATTTCTCACCCAGAGAATCTTGAGAAATAATACATGCTTATTTGTTTTAAGCCACTGAAATTTTGGGTTGTTATGTTATGTATCAATAGTTAACTAAAGCAATATATATTCTTAAATATATATCCTTATAAAATACATGGCAGTATAGTTTATGTCCATCTGTTTTGCATATACATAAATGAAATTTTTATAAATCTCATTTGCTGCTGACCTTTTTTACCCAATAACAAGAGATGTTTAAGGTCTGCCATGGTGTTATTTGTGCATCTGGTCTGTTGCTATGAACCATATTAAATAGTGTGTATATGTCCTGGTTTATTTACGCTGTCTCCTTGTCATGAACTACACCGGCAGCATGTTCTCATTATGTTCCCAAGTGAACCTGAGCAAGATTTCCTCTGTGAAATGCATCCAGAAATGAGATTGTGAGGTTACAAGTATTCTCCTGCTCAACTTGACTGGGTGTCACCAGACTGTCCATTCTCCAGAACAGCTGTGCCGGGTGATGCCCAACCCAGCATTAGGAGGGCTCCTTCTTTTCATCCACCCTCCCAAGTACTTGATATTATTCAGCTTCCCAACTGCTGCCAATCTGATACCATCTCACGTTTTTTATTTTTCATTTTTAGGTAATAGTGGGTCTGAACATTTCTTCATCTACTGAATAGCCATTCGGTTTCCCCTTGTATGGAGTGCCTTTTCATATCCTTTGTCCGTGTTTCTACTGGGTTTTCTGAATTCACTTTGTTGATTAGCCAGAATTTCTTCTATATTCTAGATACTTTTTCAGAAAACAAAAACAGTCTTTCAAAAATAAAAATAGTATTGTTAAAGCCAAAAAATAGAAGCTTTGGAAGATAAAATTCAGGAAATTTTCCAGGAAAATAAGAAGGACAAAGAAATAAAAACAAAAAAATTTTAATGTAAAAATTGATAACTAAATTTGAGGGGTTTTCCCCCTGCCTCAAGTTCCCACCAGTGAAGCTTTCTGGCTCTCTCTCCAGACTCTCCCCCAGCCCGCTCACTCCTTTCCAGAGGAAGAAGCTTGGCTTACTGCTTAGCCGGCCTGGTGCAGCCCCATGGGGCTCCGTTCACTGTCTCCCTGCCCACCTTGTCCACTTGCTGCCAGGTTACTGCCAGGTGGACTGAACCTGGCTTTGCCAGCTCTGCCGGTGACTCCATAGGTATGCTGCCTAATTTTGTTTTTTTAAATTTTATTTTATTATAAATACATTTTATTGATTATGCCATTACAGTTGTCCTATTTCCCCCTTCATTCCCCTCTACCCTGCACACCCCCTCCCCCACCATTCCCCCCTTTAGTTTATGACCACATATCTCAAGTTCTTTAGATTCTATGTTTCCCAAACTATTCTTTCCCTGCCCCCTGTCTATTTTCTACCTACTGTCTATACTACTTATTCTCTGTACCTTCTCTCCCCTTCTCCTCCTCCCACTCCCCTGTTGCTAACCCTCCATGTGATCTCCATTTCTATGGTTCTGCTCCTGATCTAGCTGTCCTCTTACTTTGCTTTTGTTTTAGATGTGGTTGTTAATAATTGTGAGTTTGCTGTCCTTTCACTGTTCATATTTTTATCTTATTTTTTCTTAGATAAATCCCTTTAACATTTCATATAATAAGGGCTTGGTGATGATGAACTCCTTGAATTTGATCTTATCTGAGAAGCACTTTATCTGTCCTTCCATTCTAAATGAAAGCTTTGCTGGATACAGCAATCTTGGATGTACATCCTCGCCTTTCATGACTTGAAATACTTGTTTCCAGCCCCTTTTTGCCTGCAAGGTCTCTTAAGAAATCCACTGACAGTCTGATGGGTACTCCTTTGTAGGTGACTGTCCCCTTATCTCTTGCTGCTTCTAGGATTCTCTCCTTCATTTTCATCTTGGCTACTGTAATTATGATGTGCCTTGGTGTGTTCCTTCTTGGGTCCACCTTTTTAAAAATTCTCTGAGCTTCCTGGATTTCCTGGAAGTCTATGTCCTTTGCCAGATTAGGGAAGTTCTCCTTTATTACTTGTTCAAATAAATTTTCCACTTGCTGCTCTTCCTTTTCCCCTTCTGGGACCCCTATAATTCAGATTTTGTAGCGTTTAAAGATGTCCTGGAGGTTCCTAAGCCTCTCCTCATTTTTTTGAATTCTCATTTCTTCATTCTTTTCTGGTTGGATGTTTCGTTCTTCCTTCTAGTCCATTCCATTGATTTGAGTACCAGTTTCCTTTCCATCACTATTGGTTTCCTGTGCATTTCCCTTCATTTCAATTAGTTTAGCCTTCATTTGTTCCTCTAATTTGTGACTAAAACCAACCAGTTCTGTGAGCATCCTGATCACCAGTATTTTGAACTGTGCATCTGATAGGCTGGCTAACTCTTGGTCACTTAGAATTATTGGCTCTGGGGCTTTGAGCTGTTCTTCTTGAGCCATAATGTTTTGGTCTGTTCATGCCTGTTACATATGAGGGACGGAGCCTTAGGTGTTCACCAGGGTGGGGTGACTCAGTCGCAGGGTTTTGACACTGTATGTGGGGGTGGGGTCAGAGAGGGGCAATGGGGTTTGTTCCGCTCTCTCTCAGATTTTAGTCTCCTCTGCTGCTTCCTGCAAGCAAAACTGGTTCCCCTGATGCTGGCTTCCAGGTGTGTGGGCCTGTGCACCCTCCAGGACCCTGTGGGTGTCTCCAACAAATTCTCTGTGAGCCTGGGAGCTTCTCCCAGCACCTCAACCCCCAAAATTTTTCCAATTGGTGCTTTTAGGCTTTGATTCCCATTGCTGGGGCCCTAGCCTGTGTGGCCTGTCTCACTGCTCACTCCTTCACCTGGTTTATCTGAGTGTGAATGTGTGACTTCGGTCAGCCAGCCGCCTTGTGCCCTCACTGGTTCCGCTCATTGCCACCCCATGCCTAGGATCTGCCAACCGCTGCCTGCACTCCTGGGTTAGTCTGGCCAATTTTTCCTGCCCAGCCGTACTCCGCAGCTGCTGACTTCGCCCCTCTTACCGGTCTGGCTGAAAGGTTTGTTGTTGTCAGACTTCCGTACAGTTCAATTTTCTGTGTTTTGGTTGTGTTTTTGTTGCTAAAACTTTTTTGTCTCTAAACTTGGTTGTGCAAGGAGGCACAGTGTTTCCACCTATGCCTCCATCTTGGCCGGAAGTCTCAGTCCTGGGATTTGGCATGACTTGTACACTGGTAGAAACCATTTGGAGAACTCTCTGTTCCAATGCTTAGTGAAGCCAAGTCTCTGCCCTCTGTATTCTAACATATGTTAGCTAGAACTCCAGAATCCACAACCATAGGAGGCCATGGAGTTGGCTGTGACCATTGTAACCACTGCACTGGGGCAGCAAGAGTACTCAGCACAGCCAGGTTTCTTGCTGAGACAAGCGGGCAACTGGTGGCACCACTCATCAGCCAAGGATCCTGGGGGTAATCTGGTTTAGCAGCAGGGTGAGGAGGTTGAGTTTCACTTGGAACATGGGTTTATCATACCAGTGATCCATGTAGATGGAGCCAAGTAGGAGGCAGTGGATACCGATGAATCTGAAGCTCAGAGGAGAGATCTGGGTTGGAGATAGGGAATCACCATTGGTAATTGAAGACATGGAAGTAGAGAAGGTCTAGGACAGAGCCCTGAAAAACACTAGGGCAGAGAAAGAGGTCCCAGAAAGGAGACTGAGAAGGTGCAGCCAGAGAGAAGAAAGCAAAACGGAGAGGGAAGCCAAGTAAAGGTGTGCAAGAAGTGAGACATCTAGTCCAAGAAGAATAACTGAGCCCCTGCATGTCACTCTACACCACTTCTCAATTCCACAGTGAGATGTGGCATAGATAGAGGTAAAAAAAGGCTGGAGCATCCCAGGACTCAGGTGGGAAAGATGACGGAGAGAATCCCCATCGAAGAGTAAGGGGAAGGACATCAGGGATTGCCACAGGTACCCCTGCCCTGCTCAGGTGGTGACAGCTGAGGACAAGGGCAGTTAAGGGTGCCAAGTTCAATGCTACTGAGGTCTGTAAGAAGCACTCTGGGTACCAGAGTTCCTCATGAGCCCAGCCCCTCCACAACACAGAAGCGTTTGCTTGGCAGGGCAGGCGGGCCCTAGGAGGCAGTTCTGCTAAGCTTGCTGCTAACCATGGCAGCGGCACATCCCAGAGAAGCAGCCGGTGCCCAGCTACTTCTATAAGGTCATACAGATCCAGAGAACAAGTTCTCTGAAACATGAATAAACCCTCAAAACATCTGTTACTATCAGGTCTACCCCACCCTTTACAAGCTCTCTTAAGATATACTACCCCAAGAAAATAAAAATAAACTTTTACTTTCTCTTTCCATCAAGGTCTATGTTTTGAAGAAATAGCCACTTCCCCTGATAAAAATCCATCTCAATACCAGGACTAAATAAATACAGATATTCCTCTACAGGGATGGGGATTATGGACTGAACTGTGCCCTTTCACCTCTAGTCCATTTGTTGAAGCCCTAACTGCCAGTGTGTCTGTATTTGAAAATAAGACCTTTAAAGGGGTAATTACAGTTAAATGGGGTCATAGGGGTGGGGCCCTGATCCAGTCAAATTGTGTCCTTATAAGCAGAGGGACAGACACCAGGAGCACACATACACACACAGGAAAGGCCACGTGAGGACACACAGAGGAGACAGCTGATTGCACACCAGAGTGTTCTCCAGAAACCAACCGGGCCAGTGCCTTGTACATGGGCTTCCAGCCTTCGGAGCTGTTAGAAAATAAATGTCTGCTGTTTAAGCCTTCCAGACCAAGCAAACTGATGCTCTTGGCAAGAAGACAGAATTTTTAAATTGGACGTATGAAAAGATTCATCAAAAGGTGAAAATAAATCAGAGAAATGATCCTCTCAAAACAGACTTAACAGCAATGAGCAGAGTAAAGTTTTTTAAATATGCTGAATAGTGTCCTCGTTGAATTAATCTTGCTTCTACAAAACAAGAGCAGGAAATCACAAAAAAGGAACAACTGATAACAGAAAAACAGTTTTGGGGTGTGACATGATGGTAGATAGTTTTAAAATGTAAGCAAGAATGTGAAGAGCCAACTGGTAATAGTGGGAAACTGAGTCCGTGATTTACAAGACAGAAATGGTAAATTTAAATTTTTCCCAAACTCAAAGCTCAAGAAAAGAGATTTGTGCCCTGACCAGTGCAGCTCAGTTGGTCGGGCATCGTCACACAGGGTGAAAGATTGCCTGGTTTGATTCCCAGTCAAGGCACGTGCCTGGGTTGCAGGCCAGGTCCCTGGCTGGGAGCATGGGACAGGTAACCGATTGATGTTTCTCTCACTCATTGATGTTTCTCTCCCTCACCTTCTCCCTCCCCTCCCTTCTCTCTAAAAATAAATTTAAAAATATTTTTTAAAAAATACAAGACTGAGACTTGTGCAGCTATGCTCCTAGCAGCGTTGTTCATAACAGCCAAAGGATGGAAACAATCCAGGGGTCCAGTGATGAATGAGGAAATAAGCAAAATGTGCAATTTATGTAATGGAGTATTATTCAACCTTAAAAAGAAGGATACAATACAGAGATACCTTGAGAACATTATGCTCAGTGAAATGAGGCAACCACCAAAAAACAAGTACTATGTGATTCCACTCACGTGAGGGACCTAGAGTAGTCACGTTCACAGACAGAGAAAGTAGGAGTCACAGGGTGGTGGACATGGGGACTTATCATTTAATGGGCATAAAGTTTCAGGTTAGAAAGATAGAAAAGTTTGGAGATGGACGGTGGTGATGATTGTATAATATGTCTTTAATGGCATCAAACTGTACACTTCAACATAATTAAAATGGTGAACTTAACACTGTGCATATTTTACCACAACAAAAAAGGGGAAGAAGTGGAGAGAAAAATATCTAAGTCCTTTTATCTCATCAAATATAAGATGCCATCAATTGTTCAGATATGCCATTATTTATGTGCCATGAAAAAAAAAGTTATTTGTCACTTAGAATTTCTGTTGTACACTTACTAGAAGAGCTTTTTTACACTTACTTAGACACACATTTCAACCAGTATCACTCATGTGTATACATAAAAATAACTAAAATTAATTGGTTAAAATATTCCTAAAACTTTATCTGAAGAGTCCCATCCTTCAGAATCATTTGGGACTCAGAATCGTCACTGCCCGTGCTTTCCCACACAATGCTGTGGGTGCAGCCTCTCCTAAAAGAATGTTCCGCTGTTATCTTCGGGGTTTTCTTCTCAGCAGCTGACACCCAATCTGTGAGCTTTTTCTATCTTTCCAGAAGATGTAAATGGAGGTTCTCAGACCAGACTCGGACTCCTGTCCTTTCATAAACAACCTTAAACAGTTGTCCGAAACGGCAAGGTGTTGCCATGACCAATCGAGCCTTCAGGAGTGACAGCCAAGTTCGGGAAACACAGGCAAGGACGTTCGTGTCTTTATTGAAGCAACTGTGAGATGCCATTGATTGTAAGATGCCCTGACTTCAGAAATGTTAACACAGAAAAATGGCTGTCCTAGAAACAATGACAATGTAATATAAGGAAAATGGTCAGAGGCATGTAAGGTAGAACTTCTACATCCAAAACACATATAAGGATTATAGAAAAGGAGTCGAAAACAAGGGCGAAGAAATCCCCTAAGAAAAAATAGAAAATATTTCCCCAAGCTGCATAAAGCCTTTGTGCCCTGTTATGATGGGTTCATCTAGAAGCTGGTCCCTAGTTTCTGAAGCAAATGCAACCCTGTTTGTTTATTCATTTGCGCATGTACTTGATCACCAAACATTAGGAGCTTAGTATGCTTTTGGCACTACCAGCAACTCGGAGCACTGGCACTCCAGAGTCTGCTGAGTGCCCCAGACAACGCCAATGGATTTCATTCTCTCTGACAATAAGCATCACATAGCTGTGTCTCCTTTTCACTTTTGCTTCCAGGAATCTCAGCATGAACTGAGAGATTCCTTTTTTGGGTCATAAGATGCACCTAAGGTTTTAGAGGAGGAAAATAGGGGGGAAAATTTTGAAGTGAAAAAATGTGGTAACATATTTAATAACATAAATAACTTAATATTTCACCAATATAAATGTAAATAAAACTCAACAGCAGCATTTACAACCATTTTTCCTCCCAAATTGTGTGTGGGGAAGTGTGTCTTATAGTCCTGAAAATACAGTAAGCATTAACTACTTTGTGGGTCCTTAGAGCCTGCATTACTTCTATTATCTTTCTCTCCTTATCTTGACTTTCTACTCTTATCTCCACTTCCCCTGGTCCATATTCCTTGTTTTCAGATATATTTTACCCTGTCTCTATCATGTGTTCTTATTGTAAATCCTTCACATACTTCTGGAATGTACGTACCCCTACCACCCCCCACAGCCAACCTGCTCCTGCCGTGTGCCATCCGAGGAAAACCCCTGGACCAGCCCAACCCTTCTCTCTCCTGCCACATGAGTGAACACACATCCTGCCCATACAGCCTCCTATAGCAATAGCAGCTCAAGGTCTAAAACTGTCACTTTACTTTCCCACAACTGAATTTAAATAGCCTCTCAAGACTTCTTTCTACTTCACAGCAGAAATTTTATTAGAACAAGATAAGGGATGTAGTGTTTACTTTGAGCAATAACTTGAGACATGGAAAAAATAATTTTTTTGCCTCAGAAAGCTTTTTTATTTCCACTTGGTCCAACGCATGGGAGAGGGCCCCAAGGTGGGTAAAAGGGTGCTTGGTGGTTTCATGGGGAAGCTCAGGCAAAAGGTAGACACCAGGAGGATGCAAAGGGGCCCCTCAAAAGCTTTAGGGCTCCAACGGCTCCAAATCATGCTCGAAGGTGAGCCTTTCGAAGAGATACTCATCCAACCCAGCCGGGGGACCAGCCAGTCTGTGGATGTGAGTCTGGTGGTCCCCCAGCTTCTTGATGAGTTTCACCTCCTCGTCCAGGAAGTCACAGAGCTGCAGATCCAAAAGGGCCCATTCCGGGTTCTTCTCCAGCACCACAGCAGCTTCCATGGTGTCCTGAGTGTCACCCCACTCACCTTGGGAGGCATCTGCACGTCCTGGAAGATGGTGCGGTGGCCATGTTGGTTTTGCAGCTTTAAAAGACCCTGGGTGCCCTCGTGCTTCTTTTCAGCCAACTCTCAGAAGTGGCCAGTGCCCTTTAGAGTCACTCCATCCTGGTCTAAAGAGAAGCCCAGAGAGAGGTAGGTGTGGGAGGACTGCAGATACAGGGTGACCAGGTGGTAGACGGCATCCTCTCCCGGGGGAAAAATTCTGGCAAATCTGGGAGCTCAAGTTTGCTCAGCAGTGAGGAGTTAAAGCCAAAAACAGTGTTGGCTGGTCTCACAGCCTGAGGACAGCTGTGGTGGTTCCGGTAGTGACTGGAAAAGAGGTTGGGGGGTCGCCTGAGGCTGAAAGAAGCAGCAACTTTGGGTCTGTCCCATCCAAACACTGCTGAAGCAAATGACAAATCCAGGGGACCGCTGAGGGTCCTGCCTGGAAAAATAATTTTATTCACTTTCCCTTTGTGCCACCTACCTCCCATCCATCCTACCACTCCCCAAACATGCACAACTAAGGACTAGAGGATAAACTGCCATGTTCAACGAAGGCCAAGTAAAATGGAAACAAGTGGATTTTGTGCGCCAGAAGCGGATGTTCCCCACAACAAAGGATGAGCTTTGGAAATAAATACAAAGAGTGGGCTGGAAGGAAGAGCGAGAGGTATTTGGAGGAGAGAGCTCCTGCAGCTGAGAGGTGTCTTATGCTCCCTCCTCCCCCACCCTTTTTTGTGGGGGGAGGAGGGAGCTCACACAGCTGCCCAAGACATGGGAGAACTCCCTTAGAAGTTTGGAGATGGTTTCACAAATAGGGTAATAGGAATACCACTTCTGAGGGGCAGGGACCCCTCACACAGCTGCCCAAGACATGGGAGAACTCCCTCAGAAGTTTGGGGATGGTTTCACAGATAGGGTAATAGGAATACCACTTCTGAGGGGCAGGGACCCCTCACACAGCTGCCCAAGACATGGGAGAACTCCCTCAGAAGTTGGGAGATGGTTTCACAGATAGGATAATAGGAATACCACTTCTGAGGGGCAAGGACCCCAGAATTACTTTGCTCTAAGTCTGAAAGAACCACCCTTAGCTAGGTTGAGGGGCATCCCCTCTCAGCAACCCCACAACTCTTGGAAGACTGGACAAGACCTTCAGTAGTTTCTGTAACCCCACAGTGTGAAGGCAAAGCATGGGTGATCCCAGGGGGAGAGTCAGTGAGCAGAAACAATTTGGCTGAGGAAAAAGAAACCTCTCAGGAGGGGACACAGTGTGGACCACTGTGGGGGCCAAGAAGAGGTGCAGTACGGTAAAAAGGTGAGGGCCTTAAGAAGTACAAACTGGCGGTTAAAAAGTAGTCACCAGGATGTTAAGTACAGCATAGGGAATACAGTCAATAATGCTGTAATAACTGTATGATTACTATGGTGTAACCAGTGCTGTAATAACTGTACATGGTGCCAAGTGGATACTAGATTATGAGGGAGATCACTTCATAAGTTACATAAATGACTGATGACTATGCTGTGCACCTCAAACTAATGTAATATTGGATGTCAACTGTAATGGAAAAACTTTTTTAATTTAAAAAATAAATAATTTTTAAAACAAAATGGCATTTCCTTTTTGGCACACCCAAGGCAGCGGAGGAGACTAGAGCCACTGTCCCCATGGAGCCCAACTCACAGGAAGTCAATGGGATATCACACAGGGTGCCTGCTGGAGTGGATCCTGCTCAGACTGAGCAAATGGCATAGAATTCTTATACATCTGAGCAGTAAAGGAAGGTAGTTGCAACCTTAATTGTCTATTTTGCAACCTGAATGGATCATTTTGTCTATTGAAATGTGACCCCAAAAATTATGAAATAGAGTAAATGGAACTCAGGGAATGTGAGCTGTGAGCTTGAGCTCATCTTAGCTAGTGGCAAAGGGCTCAGAACTTCTCGCTGTGGCCGCAGGAGCACCACCTCACTCAGAGGCAGCCCCAGCCCAGAAGGCTGACCACAAAGAACCCTCAACCCTGGCTGACATGGGATGGTGATGCTCTTGTTTCAGGGAAGTGTATTCGAAACCCAGGAAGGTTTAAAACTAAATATAAAAATGACAAAGTAAATCAAGCACATGGTATTAATGCTTTTGCAATAAATTTAAGAGCAGCCTGTATTTGGTATTATAATGTATAAGAAAGTTTAGTGCCCTAAAAAATTTTGAAATTAGCCTTAGGATATCAAGGTAAAATATACAATCAAGAACTTAACTTTGGATCTGTGGTTTCAGTTGAAAGGTATAATGATTTGGTAATGTTTGTAAACAGCATTGGTATGTTTAAGAGACCTTGAGATTCATTATGAATATTAATTTATTTGCTTAGTTTTTGCTTGTTAGATCAGGCATTTTTAAAAACTTAAAACAAAATGCTTTGAATATGTAAATTATGTTTCAAACGTTTCTAGGCATTTGACTGCATTGTAAATGGAATGGGTTATTTGAGTTCCGTTTCTCCACCTCACGTTATTATTATGCAATAATTAATGAGAAAGTGAAGTTGGTGGCTCTTATTTTGCTCAATTTGAAAAAAGAATAATCACACAAACTGAACTTGTAAAAAGCTTAAACATGATTTTTAAATGTATTTTAACCAGGTGACTACTCATTTTTTAAAGATTTTATTTATTTATTTTCTAGAGACATAGGAAGGAAGAGAGAAATAGAGGGATAGAAACATCGATCAGTTGCCTCTCATGCACTCCCAACCAGGAACAAACCTTCAACCCGGCATGTGACCTGACCTAGAATCAAACCTGTGACCTTTCACTTTGAGGTAGGACACCCAACCAACTGAACCACATTGGTCAGGGCGACCACTAGTTTTTTTAAACAAAGCAACAGTACATTGTCTTTTTTGTACACAAATACCACTACAAACATAAAAAAAAAATCACCTTGAAAAGAAAGTTCACATGCCACAGGGCTACATTCCCCAGGCAAGCTGTCTGGAAGAATGCACCACCCATGCCCAGAGCACTGCAGCAGGGCAGTGCAGTGCCCTGCACTCCACTCTGGGCAAGCAAATACCCTGGGCAGCACATCTGCAGCTCCACCAGTGCCAGCCTGAGAGGCAGAGAAGGTGGGCACACACCCACCCCCCAGCCACCATGTGTCCACATCAGGAGACTCTGTTTGCATGACCCCAAACTGCCCCTCCCCTCTTTTCTACTCTTTGTTTCTCCTTGGCACTTATCAGCATTTACTATATTGTGCATTTAGGTGTTTCGGTTACTATCTTTCTGTGTGTACTGGAATGCTTCCAACAGGTATGTATTGCATGAGTGGATGGCCCTTGATTCTCACTGTCTGTTTACATGTCTCCCTCCCTGTCTGAACTGTAGCTCTGAGCTCAGAAACCACCTTCCTCACTGCTCAATCTCCATGCCCCGCACCATGAGGCCCGAACAAGGGAGGAAAAGGGAGAGCCCATCCTGTGTAAGAGTGACTCCCCATCTGAAGACAGTATGGACAAGGCCATGGCCAGCAGCATCAAACAAACACAAGTGGGAATTCTGTTCCTACCACTTAACATGGACAAGTTACTTAAGATCTCTGAACTTCTGCTTCATTAGGAAATGGATATTATAATAATGCCTACCTTGTGTTGTCCCTGTGGGAATTATGTGAGTTAGTAGAAGAAACTGTGTCTAACACTGAGCCTTAACACAAAACCTATCTCACAGCAGGTGCTCAATAAAAATCCACTCCCTTACTCCTTTTTGCCACCTCCAGTGCTACAGAGAAAGCTGTCCTCTTCCCCCTGATCTTTGGGTGCTCCACCTGCATCTACTCCCCTGGGGCAGGTGCCACCACAGGAATGGGAGAGCCAGGAAAACAGCTGGGCCCAGAGGAAAGCCCCCACTTCCTGGGGCTCAGGCAGTGGATGGGACAGAAGAAGAGGTCTCTGGCCAGGAATTCAAAGACAACTAATAAATTGGAGAACTTCAAAGACAGGAAGTGAAAGGAGGCATGCGGCAAAGGGGAAGCAGCAACATTTAGCCCTGACCCCTTCTGGACAGTCCACACACTCCTAAGTCATGAAATGAGGAACCAGGAGAACCAACAGGAAGAGACAAGGGGGAAGACTCACCAGGGAGGGGGAAAATCAAAATGACCCCATTTGGGCAGGGTCACACACTCATATAAATTCATCCCAATCCCACAAGCCCCATTATCCTCAAAAGAGAGCCCTGTTCCCCCCAGGCTAGACCTTCTAGTCCTTGAAGGAAGGACTAGAAGGACTGGCCTTAGGTCTGTGTCTCCTTTCAAGTGTTGATTCCAGATGGTGGAAGAGTGGGGGTTGCTCTGTGTGAAAAGCCTGTGCCCTTGGATCTCTAGTGGGAACACTTGGAAAGGAAGTGTGGGGGGCCCATTAAAGTGTGGAGATTTCCAGTCAAGATGGAGGTGTACACAGATATACTTTGCTTCCTTGCACTACCAAAAGAAAGACAACAACAAATTTAAAAACAAAAAACAACTGGAACTGCCAGAAAATTGAACTGTATGAGTCTGACAACTAAGGGGTTAGAGAAGAAACATTCACTTAGACTGGTGGGGGTGCTGAGAAAGGCAGCTGAGACATGTGTCAAGGTGGCAGATAGTGAACCAGGCAGTCCCACATTTGTGTGCAGATAAACCAAGAGGAACAACTAGGGAGTGAGACAGACTGTGCTTGGAAAAAGACAGGGTTCCAGCTTGGAAAAAGGAAGCTTCAAACCTCTGGCTATAAAAACTTATGGGGGTTGTGGTGGCAGGAGAAACTCCCAGGCTCACAGGAGAGTTTTTGGAGAGATCCACAGGGTCCCAGAATGTACACAAACCCACCCACCTGGGAATCAGCACCAGAAAGACGCAATTTGCTTGTGGGTGGCAAGGGAAGTGACTAAAAGTGAGGCAGAGAGCCAAGCAAGCAGCATTGTTCCTTCTCTAACCCCTTCCCCACATACAATGTCTCAAGGCAATGACATGGGTTGCCCCACCCTGGCAAATACCTATGGCTCTGCTCTTTACAACATAACAGGTGCACCAAGACAAAGAAATATGGCCCAAATGAAAGAACAAATCAAAGCTCCAGAAAAACAACTAAGTAATGAAGAGATAGGCAACCCATCAGATGCAGAGTTCAAAACACTGGTAATCAGGATGCTCACAGAAATGGTTGAGTATGATCACAAAATAGAGGAAAAAGTGAAGGCTATGAAAAATGAAATAAAGGAAAATGTACAGGGAACCAACAGTGAAGGGAAGGAAACCAGGACTCAAATCAATGATTTGGAGCAGAAGGAAGAAAGAAGCATTCAACCACACCAGAATGAAGAAACAAGAATTCAAAAAAAAAATGAGGAGAGGCTTAGGAACCTCCAGGGTAACATTAAATGTTCCAACATCTGAATCATAGAGGTGCCAGAAGGAGAAAAGGAAGAGCAAGAAATTGAAAACTTATTTGAAAAACTAATGAAGGAGAACTTCCCCAATCTGCCTAAGGAAATAGAATTCCAGGAAGTCTGGAAGCTCAGTGTCCCAAAGAACTTGGACCCAAGGAATCACACACCAAGGCACATCATAATTACACTACTCAAGATTAAAGATAAGAAGAGAAGCTTAAAAACAGCAAGAGAAAAGGAGACAGTTACCTACAAAGGAGTTCCCATAAGAATGTCAGCTGATTTCTCAAAAGAAACCTTGCAGGCAAGAAGGGACTGGAAAGAAGTATTCCAGGTCATGAAATTCAAAGACCTACATCCAAGATTGCTCTATCCGGCAAAGCTTTCATTTAGAATGGAAGGGCAGATGAAGTGCTTCCCAGATGAGGTCAAGTCAAAGGAGTTTATCATCGCCAAACCCTTATTATATGAAATGTTAAAGGAACTTATCTAAGAAAAAGAAGATCAAAACTGTGAACAGTAAAATGACAGTAAACTCACAACTATCAACAACCAAACCTAAAAATAAAAACAAAAATGAACTAAGCAAACAACTAGAACAGGAAGAGAATCAGAGAAATGGAGATCACATGGAGGATTATCAGCAGGGAGTGGGAAGGGGAAGAATGGGGGAAAAGGTACAGAAAACAAGAATCATAAATGGTAGGTAGAAAATAGACAGGGGAAGGAGGTTAAGAATAGTATGGGAAATGGAGAAGCCAAGGAACTTATATGTACATCCCATGGACATGAACTAAGAGGGGGGGAATGCTGGTGCAGGGCAGAGGGGAATAAAGGAGAAAAATGGGACAACTGCAATAGCATAATCAAGAAAATATATGTTAAAAACCAATTACAGAATTGACGGGGATTTTAGTTGCTAAACAGGGTTTGAAGACTTTAAAGGTTATGTAACTGAACCACTGCTGGGTTGAACAGTGGCTGCCATTAGCCACAGGCACTCCTCAATAAATGGCCTGTAAAATGTTAGTGCCTGGAGGTTTAACTCTAATTTTTACACTGATTGTGCCAAAGGGCTCTTTGAGTTAAAAGGAGTGAGTGCCAAGAGAGGAGTGGAAATATGTGATGGAGAAGGCAGAGCTGCCCAAACCAGCTTCAGAAGCACTTCCTCTGACTTTACTGCTAGAACTTTTTCCACACTGGTGCCTGCTGACCTTCAAAAATTGCAGACCAGTACAGACACAGGATACTGCAAGCAAGGTGTTGGCAACTGCCTGTTCTAGAATGACTAGTATATTGGCAGCATCCTACAGAGGATAAAGGTTTCAGAATTGTAACTCAAGAACTCCTTCACTTGTTGGTTTTCTGTGATTTTCGTTATGCATCAGGTATATATGTTTTGGATTATTTCTACCAACTAAAACGAAACCATTTGTCAAATTTTAAAATTCTGTTAATATGCAATTCTGTTAATATTCTGTTGATTCACCACTCTTATTTTTCAGTAGAACCCTCTGAACTCCATGAGTAGTCAAGATGTAATTCTATTCTTCCCTGCAGTCCAAATATATGTATACACTCATTGCAAGTGATAAGGATTCCCAATTAACTCTTATAAACAGCCCTACAGCTTGTAACAAGCTCATCTATGTCCAGATTTTGGTTTCTGTCTTTTCAAAAGTGATCTATGCTTTTAAGAAAACTGACCAACTTGGATTGTTGGACCCTCATTTATAAATTAGAATTACATTTTGGGTTGTAGACCAAGTATAAATTAAATCAGAATGAGATTTACAATTTTAGAAGCAGAAGCTAATATGTAAATGGAGCATAAACTTTCTGCTCTCTTAAGAGAAGCCGGTAGAAACTGATGGTCACATTGTGCTGCAAAGATAATGCTGTCACTCACCAGGGGTCCCCCTGCAGCCACTTGGCACAAACACCCTCAGTGGGCAGTTAATCTGGAAAAGGTAAATATAAATAGAACTTTCACCTCACCTTCAGATGCTACAGGGAAATTACGTAATTCTCTAGCACAAACTTAAGGAGCTTTGTAGGTTAACAATGCTTTGGTTCCTTTTCTAACTTAGCAAATATCTTGTCCTTAGCAACTATTTGCAATTTAACCTATCAGTTTAACCTACCCTTGGAACCATAACAGGGATACCTGGAAAAAATATATAGTAATAGTTACAGAATTGAAGAGTAAATTTAAAGAATAAAGAGAGGAAAGCCCCATTAAAACCTCTACACAGCAGCTCAAACACCAGACAGTCCCGGCTGTTAGGGCTGCTGTTCCCTGGGAGTAATGTCGCCCCCGCCTGGCCCACTAAAGGAACTACACTAAAGGGCTGGCAGGTTTTCAAGCTCTATGCTTTTTCTTTTCTTTTTTAATTTAATCTGTATTACATTTTTCCCCATTGCCATTTAGTCCCCACCTCCCCCAGCACTCACCACACTGTTGTCCGCATCCATGATTCCTTTTTCCATGTGGCTCAATCCCTCCACCCTACCGTCCCCCCCATAGAGGGTTGGTTTTAATATATTTGTGGGGTTTTAATATAAAAGTACTTTTATTTTTTTAAGATTTTATTTCTTTTTAGACAGAGGGGGAGGGAGGGACAAAGAGAGAGAAACATCAGTGTGTGGTTGTACTCATGTGACCCCTGCTGGAGACCTGGCCAACAACCCAGGCATGTGCCCTGACTGGGAATCAAACCAGTGACCCTTTGGTGTGCAGGCTTGTGCTCAATCCACTGAGTCACATCAGCCAGGGCTAAAAGTAATATTAAATTAGATATACTGAGTCCAAATTTCCCAGGGGCAAATGCACTGACAGGTAATAACATAATTATACTAGTTTAACATTTATTGAAAGCTTATTGTGTACCAGGCTTTGGACAACATACTCTACTTCCACTATCTCAATTAAGCATAATAATAGCCTATGGAGAAGGTCCTGCTCTTATCCCCATTTTACAGATGAGCAAACTAGGGCATAGAGAAGTTAAATAACTTCCCTGAAGTCGCTCACAAATCAGTGGCCAAGCCAGGATGTAGACCCAGAGCCATCTGGGTCCAGAGCCAACACTCACGTTATTCTGCACCCTGGGGTGCATTGCTTGCATCAGAGATTTGTATCTGTTTGAGAAGCATAAGGTAAGAAAGATCCAAACTCCCTGCCCCCCATCCAAGCTCCACACATGCTCACCTCTGCCTCCCCACAAACTGGCCTCTCTTAAGCCTCAGGAAACTTCTTGAAGCCACCAAAACTCCACAAGCTGTTTTCCTTTCCTTGTTCCTTCTTACTCTCCTGGAATCCCTGCCCAGGCATCCATCTGTCCCCTCCTCCCGGAGGCCTTCCCTGACTCACCAAGTGGGGCTCGCCTTCCCATTTTCAGCACCACTTCCAGCCAAGCATATTACTCTGTCATTGCTTTGGGCACTGTTGTCTCTCCTGCTGCACTTGGACACCCCCCCCCCCCAAGCAGGAATCATGGCTTCTTCACCTCTGTATTCCTAACACCCTGCACAGAATCTGGTACACAGCTTGCCTGGAATGCCCTCCGCCATTTTGCTTTTAAAGTTTAGATAAAGGACAGCTAGCGTTTTGGGACAAACATTGGAAAAGTCTGAGGAAACAATTTATCAAAAAGCATGCAACACTGGGATTCTTCTACCAGCTTTATGACTCTTTGCATCTTTTAACTCACTCAGCTGTGCTAGGGCTGAGTAGAAGCTGCTGATGGAGCAGGGGAGGCAGAGTTTCAGCCAAAGGCTTCCAAGAGATGTTTTGCGCTTCATCTCCCCTGCTCCCCTGTAGCCTCAGGCCCTGCCAAACATGTCCGGTTTATTGGGTGACCCCTAGAGTATCCTTGAGGTCCCAGGCTACAAAAAAGTAGGATCTTCAACCGTCTTGCTCAGTGCTGAGTCCTCACCAGGTAGGAGAGCACTGACACACAGTAGGATCAGAGAAACGTTAGTTGACTTAATAACTTTCTTGTTGGGAGAAATAATGTTTAAAATAATTGTGCTAAAAAATGTTACCAAGGATATGAAGCCACTGAACCTCTCATCCACTGCTAGTGGGAGTGTAAATGGTGTGGCCATTTTGGAAACCTGCTTGGTAGCATCAACTAAATCCGGACACCTGACCCAGGGACACCAGTCCTAGAGGCACACCCAACAGAAAGCGCTCGTATTTTCACCAGAATACATGTACAGTGTTCTAGCAGCACTCTTCACAACATCCAAAACTGGGAAACTACCCAGGTGCCCATCAGCAGTAGCATGAATAAACAGATAAGGGTCAGCCACGCAATGGGATAGAGTACAGCCATGAGAGTGAGCCATCTACAGGCAAGTGTGGCAATTCAAATGAGTCTCACAATCAATGATAGTGAAAGAAGCCGCATGCATGCATGCTGCGTTTACTTAACTACAAAAACAGGCAAAACTGACCTATGCTTTTAGGGTCAGAGAGAGTCATGACCAGGAGGGAGCACAGTGTGGCTCTGGGGTGCTGGAATGTCCTCTCATGATCAGATTTCTGGTTGCACGTGTGTGTCCAATTGTGAAATCCGACCTCTACAGATAATAGAAAATATATATATATATGGTCTGTATAGAAGGCATTCAGTCATGTAATAGGAAAAATAGAGACATTTGCTAAAGAAGATACAAGATACAAGAAACATTGTACATAAGACAATGACACCCCAGTCCCCTTCAAAGTAGGTACCTAGGGTCCTCACACAGTTCTCCCAATTGCCATCAGCTGCCCTGTCATATTTTCTTGAATCTCACTGACCATCTGAAATCTCTTCCCTTTCAAAGGTGATTTTAGTTTGAGGAAAAGCCAGGAGTCACAGGGAACCATCTGAGCTGTAGGAGTGCTGAGTCATCTCGGTGATTTGCTGTTTCACCAAAAATGTCTGCACAAGAAGCGATGCAGAGTGGGTGTGATTGTTGTGATGATGCTGCCAGTCACCAGTTGCCCATAGCTGCGGCCTTGTGAATCACCTGAATAGTTCCCGAGGAGGAATGTTTAAGCTTAACACAAGATTTAATGCAGATTTGTTGCTCTACTTGCTCATTTTTAATGTGACAGCCACATGGTACACATGCTCCCTCAGTGGTGTCTACTGCCCCCACTAACTGGTACAGTAAAGTCATCACTGTTCACACATATGCATTCCAGTCCACTCTCCTTGGCTGCCAGGTTATATCCATGTCATGCAAACCATTCTTGTTATGTTAACAATGGCTGGACTTTTTCCAGACAGACCTCGTATATATGTATTGGTCTCTGCCCCCAGTTCCTGGCACAGAGCTCCTAACACCCTTGTAAATTCGTAAGTGATAAGAGCACAAGGAGCATCTCTTGTTCTAATGAGGTGACTGTGGTCTGTCAGGTGGCTCCTGAATGGGGCCTGGTCACCAGACAGAGCAAGCCATTGTTAGAAGCTTGGACTTTCAGTCCCAGCCCCCATTCTCCAGAGAGGAGAAGGTCTAGAAATGGAGTTAATGATTGATCCTGCCTATGTGAAGAAGCCTGCATGAAATCCAAACAGTATGGGGTTTGGAGAGATTCCAGGTTGGTGAACACATCTACGTAATGAGAGAGGCACACCCCAACTCCACAGGAACAGAGGTCCTGCACTTGGGGTCCTTCCAGACTGCCTTGTCCTACCTACCTCTTCTTCTGGCTGTTCATCTGAATCCTTTATCATATCTTTTAATAAACTGGTAAATGTAAGTAAGTGTTTCTCTTAAATTCTGTAAACCACTCTATCAAATTAATTGAATCCAAGGAGGGGGTCATGGGAAGCTCGGATCTATTGCTGGTCCATCAGAAGTGCAGGTGATAACCTGGGCTTTCAACTGGCATGGGTTGGGTCAGTCTTGTGAAACTGAGCCCTCAACCTGTGGCTTCCGACGCTACCTCTAGGCAGTGTTAGAATTGAGTTAGGTTGCAAGAGACCCAGAGAATTGTCTGTTGTGGGGGGAAAAAACCTATACACCTTCAGTGACTGGAAGTGTCAGAAGTGAACTGTACTATGTAAAAGTAAAGGAAAAATACATAGGGAAGACAGGATTTTTCCTACATAGAAAGGAAAAAAACTGAGTTTTTTCTCTTTAGACGGTTTCTGTAAAACTTCTTTAAATCACTGTGATAGGGACTTCCAGCCAAGATGGAGGCATAGGAGGACACACTGTGCCTCCTTGCACAACCAAAAGAGGAACAACAACAATTTAAAACAAAAAAACAACCAGAACTGACAGAAAATCAAACTGTATAGAAGTCCGACAACCAAGGAGTTAAAGAAGACACATTCATGCAGACTGGTAGGAGGGGTGGAAACGAGCAGCTTGGCGGAGAGGACTCAGGGCAGGGCAGCAACCGGTGGACCCAGTGAGGCAGCAGACTGTGGAGCAGGGCACCCAAGGCAGCAGCTGGCGGACCCAGCAAGGTGCAGCTGGTGGAGCAGGTGGTCCCACATTCGCTCACAGATAAACTAGGAGGAAAAACTGGGGACTGAGACAGACCGCACAACCCAGGGCTCCAGTTTGGGGAAATAAAACCTCAAACCACCGATCGAAAACACCTGTGGGGGTTCAGGCAGCAGTGGGAGAAACTGCCAGCCTCATAGGACAGTTCGTTGGAGAGACCCACGGGGTGTTAGAACATACACAAGCCCACCCACCCGGGAATCAGCATCAGAAGGGCCCAATTTGCTTGTGGGAAGTGGGGGAAGTGACTGAAATCCAGCAAAGAGAGAAGCTAGCGCCATTGTTCCCTCTCAGACCCCTCCCCCACATACAGTGTCACAACACAGAGACATGGGTTGCTCTGCCCTGGTGAACACCTAAGGCTCTGCTCCTTACTGTGTAACAGGCATACAGAGATGAAAAAATAAAAATGGCTCAAATGAAAGAACAGGTCAAAGCTCTAGAAAAAATACAACTAAGTGATGAAGAGATAGCCAACCTATCAGATGCACAGTTCAAAATACTGGTGATCAGGAAGCTCACTGAATTGGTTGAATTTTGTTGCAAATTAGATGAAAAAATGAAGGCTATGCTAAGTAAATAAAGGAAAATGTACAGGGAACAAGTACGTACTAGGGAATAGTGATGAGAAGGAAACTCAAATCAACAGTGTGGACCAGAAGGAAGAAAGAAACATTCAACCAGAACAGAATGAAGAAACAAGAATTCAAAAAAATGAGGAGAGGCTTAGGAACCTGCAGAACATCTTTTAAATATTCCAGTATCTGAATTATAGGGGTACTAGAAGGAGAAAAGAAAGAGCAAGAATTGAAACTTATTTAAAAAATAATAAAGGAGAACTTTTCCAATCTCTCAAAGGAAATAGACTTCCAGGAAGTCCAGGAAGCTCAGAGAGTCCCAAAGAACTTGAACCCAAGGAGGAACACACTAAGGCACATCATAATTACATCACCCAAGATTCAAAACAAGAAGAGAATCTTAGAAGAAGCAAGAGAAAAGGAGACAGTTACCTACAAAGGAGTTCCTATAAGGCTGTCAGCTGATTTCTCAAAAGAGACCTTACAGGCAAGAAGGGGCTGGAAAGAAGTATTTCCAAGTCATGAAAGGCGAGGACCTGGATTGAGATTACTCAATCCAGCAAAGCTTTCATTTAGAATGGAAGGGCAGATAAAGTGCTTTTCAGATAAAATCAAATTTAAGGAGTTCATCATCACCAAGCCCTTATTATATGAAATGTTAAAGGGACTTATCTAAGAAAAAGAAGATAAAAATATGAACAGTAAAATGACAGCAAACTCACAATTATTAACAACCACACCAAAAACAAAAACAAACTAAGCAAACAACTAGAACAGGAACAGAACCACAGAAATGGAGATCACATGGAGAGTTATCAACAGGGGAGTGGGAGGGGGAGAGAGGGGGGAAAGGTAAAGAGAATAAGTAGCATAAATGATAGGTAGAAAATGGCCAGGGGGAGGTTAAGAATAGTGTAGGAAATGTAGAAGCCAAAGAACTTACATGTAGAGCCCCTGGACATGAACTAAAGGGGGGGAATGTGGATGGGAGAGTGTGTGCAGGGCAGAGAAGAATAAAGGGGCGGGGGGGAATGGGACAACTGTAATAGCATAATCAAAATATATTTTAAAAAATCACTATGATAGGCATTAAAATTACTTCACGGTTTGGTGGTTTACTCTTTCATCACTTAAGCAGTGTTTTTCCTCTTAGATTCCCAACATTCAAGGTGGCAGCGCCTCCTTGTGGTCACACCTGTGTGGTACTCCAGTCTATGAGGAGCCAGACTCCCGCCACTCTCATCACGTTTTACTATAATGCTTCTCCACAAACAGCTGAAGTGAAACATTAAATAATAAAGAACATTCTTTTTCTTAAGATTTTATTTATTTATCTTCAGAGGGGAAGGGAAGGAGAGAGGGAGGGAAATATCAATGTATGGTTGCCTCTCGTGTGTCCCCTGCTGGGACCTAGCCTGCAACCCAGGCATGTTCCTTGACTGGGAATCGAACCGTGATCCTCTGGTTCACAGGCCCACGCTCAATCCACTGAGCTATACCAGCCAGGGCTCTAAAGAACATTCTTATAATTTAAAGTGTAGGCCTGCTCTGACAAGGTTCATGTACTGCAGGGCTGCCTGGGCTCAGAGGGTGATTGGCTGTATTGGATCATGTGTTCACATCTGTAATCTGTTTTGAATGAGGACTTGACCACAAAGCAAAAATTACTTTCAAGCTTGGTGTTACTTGTGGACACCAAAGGAGCCACATACTAAGGTATGGCAGGCCTTACAAACTCAAAGACCTAAAGTAACCACATAGGATGGTCTGAAAATAAAACTCTTAACTAAAGACAAGCCATGACGGGTCACGTTCTAGGTTGGTACTGTTTGTGGGGAAATGGCACCAGATATTACCAACGAAGTTAGACCTCGGTCCTTCAGTTTTGCTAAGAAAGAATTCAGAGCCAAGAATCCAAATACAAGTGAAAGTTTATTTAGAATGTCACAGACATAAAAGAAGTGAGCCGGCTGTGCTGCATGGACTCAGGAAACAAGTTACAGAGGCAAAGGAAGGGCCCTTGGAGCTTAGGAGAAAAAAAGCAAAGAAACAAACCCTGAGGGAAGAAAAGGGGGAAGGAAAGGTCGGGTCGTGCTCCAGAGTGAGAGAGCTCATGCTCATTCCTTTGAGTTGTGGATTTTTATCTGGTTTCCAAAGGCAGGGACTATTGGGAGCTCTCAGGGAGGGTCTCAGAATATTCATCAGCTTTCCAGGTGTGTCCTTTCAGGGTTGTGGTCCTTACTGATTGGTCAGTCAGCTCCAGGCAGGGGGTCATTCATCAATGTAGCTGGTCCTGAGGTGGCCATGGTGTCACTTCTGGCTTTGCTGCTTCTCTGGGCCTGGAGCTAAAACATAACTGAGGCCTAGATGTCCTCTCTAGTTTGACCAAAACTCTCTCTCTGTGGTCAACAGACCCAAGGCTTTGTTCCTGAGATAATGTGATGCAAGTCGGACTGCATTGCCCTGAGGGCTTAATGCTTAAGGTAGTGGTCATGCAAGGGCTTGTATGGAAGTCATGTGAAGCTATTCTCTGGCCTCCTTGTTTCTCTCCAAAGCGGCCTACCACAAGACTGGTGACACACTAGCAGAGGAAAGGTTACCCTGGGGGCAAGGCCCGCCCTAAAATACTTGTTTTCCCAGTTTTACCGTTGCTAGGCCTCCGGAGCTTTCCACCTGGGTGACCTTCTGTACCAGGCCTAATCTTCCTACCCCACTCTTCTCTAACTGCCTGCCCTAACAGAATCTCTCGTGACAAAGGTCTATCTTTACCTTAACCAAGCCAGTCTATTGTCTTGTTCTGTCTACTATAACTTGTCTCTGGAATCCCCTTTTTTCCAGACCCCTCAGGGCACAGTCTCCCACCAGAGCAGAGGCCCTGGAGCCCTTCATTGTTATCTTGTTGCCCACACACCATCTCCATGTGCTGTGAGTGTTAACTGTTACTAACCTCTACCCGCCAATGCGAAAGAAGTGTTTCTCTTCATTTTTCTCTTTATCCAGTCTCAGAGATTTCCCTAATCTACCACCAGGGCATTTATGTAACCCCTTACGCCTCCTTCTTTCATTCTAACATATAAAATCAATTGCAAACCTGCCATTCTCCAGAACATTTTCTCAATCTGTTCAGGTTTTGCTCCCTGGCAATTGTTGTCAGTTTGGTTCAAATAAACTCATAAAAATTCTCTACAGGTTTGGACGCTTCTTACATGCACATACTTTTCTTAAGTTGTTCATAGTTAAGCAATTTTGAAAATGCTCCAAAGAAAGGTAAAAGAACTTTTTGTCACAGCACTTAAGAAAACATAAAACAGCTCCTTCCTGCTCCCCGTCCCTGCCCCGCCCCACACAGAAATACTGCCAAGTATAAAACTTGAGACATTTAGTAGGACGCTTTACAAAATGTAGCCTTTTCTCTTGTTTCACAATACATATTTATTACAAGTAGTCTAGTTAAATACTGAAAAGTCACATGCTGTGGTTTAGGATTTATTTGGCTTTGTACTTATTTACAGGAGGTATTTCAAAAAATAAATTTTTGTTTCATTTTGCAAAAACAAAAAAAATGTGACAAATCAAACTCTAAAAGCACTTTGGCAACTTTTTCTTCTGATCATTTTTCTTTCATCAACTTTTACTAACCTGTCCCAGCTCAAATCCTACAGACTTTCTGCTTACAATACTCTCTCCTAATCCAAGGTTTCACTTTCCAGGGTTTCGGTGACCCACAGTCAACCATAGTCTGAAAATACTAACTGTCCCACCTATCCACATCACCACGGCTGATGACCCAGGATCACCAGAAGCAGATGATCCTTCTGTCATACCGTCTAGGGTCAACAGTAGCCTAACACTGGGTCCCAATGCCTACATCGCTCCCTCACTTCATCTCACTGAGGCAGGTTAGTAAGAAGCCAGGCAAACTCCTCGGCAAGAGGCATAGGAAACTGAGGCAGAGAGCTAAACGGGCAGCTGGAGCAATTTACAGCCAGCTAGTGAGTTGCAAAATCTTATCTTCCCTAACCATCCACACTTAGGAGCAAATAATTTACACATCCCAGAGCATACTGGGGCAGACCTGTCTTCGTCCCTTTTAAGGGACATTTTTTGAAGGTGAAACTGACCAGAGAATGACCTGATCCCACTATACCTCATTCGGATGCATCAGCATATCAAAGGACACACCTGAAAAGCTGATGAATATTCTGATTGAGACCTCCCCTAAAATTCTTGCCTTTAGAAGACAGATAAAAACCCTAAGGCAAAGAACCCAGTGTGCACTCCTCCTGGGCACACCCACACCTTTCCTCAACTTCTTTCTTTCTCCTAAGCTCCCAAGGTTCTCAGGAGACTTGCAACCAGGGGAGCAGCAGGCAGCTGCAGCTTGTCCTGGGCTAACCCCTGAACTTGTCTCCAAGGGCCCTCCTTCTGCCTCTGTAACTTGTTTCCTGAGTCCACACAGCCCGGCTGGCTCAGTCCTTCTGCCTCTGTGATTCTCTTTCTAAAGGGCCAAGGCAGCTGGCTTAAGGCTCAACTTTTCCTCAAGTTTCTGTAGGGCCAAGGCAGCTCCACCCAGGCTCACTTCTATTGCTACATCTGACCTCTTCTCACTTAAGCCTTTCCTTTGTCTCGCTGTCCCCAGCTTTAATAAATGTACTCTCAAACTCACCTGGACTCATGGCATGAAGTCTTTCCTGCACAAAGTCAAGACCCACACATTCCAGATCGAGCTGGGGCAGACCCACCTTGGTCCCAGTCCCCTTCAAGTTGACACAACCTCTTCAGAGGTATTTGAAGGCTCAGGTGGGGCATCTTGCTGATCCAAAGGCAGTTTCAATTCTTCAGGAGACTCTGGAGGTATAGCTGGGGCCTCCTGGGGACTAGCAGAATTTTCAGCTTCCTTAGGGAGCTCTGCCAACACATCCTGACCCAGATTCATACAGTCAGATTTTTCTTTTAACTCTTAATTGTGATAAAATGCACATAAAAGACATTAAACTGTCTTAACCATTTTTAACATGTTTAAGTGTACACTTCAGTAGTGTTATGTACATTCATGTTATTGTGCAACCAGTCTCCAGAATGTTTGTGTTGCCGCCCTTCAAGGCCAGGCAGGCTCATCGTATCTGTGCAGATGGAAAAATATTCACAGAGCCGTTGGGATGTCTGGCATGCCTTCATTCATGGCTGGGCGGGCCACGCACGCTGCAAGCTGTCTGTCCATCTGCATGTCTCCTGCCGTGGCTCTTGCTCCCAGCATGGCATCCATCATGGCACCTGTCCTCTTATGTGTCTGTCATCATCATTGCCCCCAGCAGGGCGTCCCTACCTGCTTAAATACTAGAGGGGAGCAAAGCCGGCAAGATGCCAGAAATTATGTAACACAGCATAGTTCTGCGCATGTGAGCTCACTTTACGTTACGGGAACAGTTCATCAGGCTCAGTCTCGAGGCTATGAGAACACTGGTTATCAGGCCCCTCCAAGGCTATGGGAACACTGCTTCCCTTAGTTACCCAGACACCTGGGCAAGGAAGCCAGACTGCCTCCACTTACCCTACAGTTTCCATCCTGCAAAACTGAAACTCTACCTCCTCAAAAACAGCTCCCCACTTCCCCCTGCCTCCCGACCCCAGAACCCCCCACTTGCTGTCTCCATGAACCCAACTGCTCTAGGTGCCTCATACAAATGTGTTGGGCACTATGAATCTTTTTTTTAAGATTTTATTTATGTATTCTTAGAGGGAAAGGGAGGGAAAAAGAGAGGGAGAGAAATATCAATGTGTGGTTGCCTCTTGAGTGCACGCCCCCCACTGGGGACCCTGCCTGAAACCCAGGCAAGTGCCCTGACTGGGAATTGAACCAGCAACACTCTGATTCATAGTCCGGTGCTTAATCCACTGAGCCACACCAGCCAGGCCTATTAATCTTTTTGGACTGACTTATTTCATTTAGCATAATGCCCTCAAGGTTCATCCATGTTGAAATGTATGAAAGAATTTCCTTCCTCTTTAATATAAATAGTATTCCATGGCAGGCACGTATGCCCCATCCACTCCACAGGTGGAAACTGCACAAGAAAGTCTTGCTCACTGTGAGCTGGAATTGAGCTTCCGCTTTCATTCTCAGCTGGCCCTAGAGTCTCAGAGAACAACCTTCTCCCACAGATGAGCAGCCACATATTCAATGAGGCTTGTGGACCCCCAAGCCCTTCCCAGCTTTTCCCTACAGGCAGGGCTCAGAATCGTGCCTGTGCTAAAGTAATCCAAACAGTTGAAGAAATTTGGGAAAATCACAGCCACAATTAACTCTGGAGGATTTGAACACTATCCTATTAGTCTAGAATGTTTTCCTTTTCATTAGATCATGTTCTTAGTAGGAAGCTAATTCAAGTGAGAGAGAATATTTAAAGTTGGCCCAGAATTCTCAAACGAGAGAGGCAGTAAATGTTTCATCTCAGGCAGGCGCCAGTCTTTAGAGATGACCCCCTCTGGACTCTGAGGAAGGGGCCTGCGGGGATGGCGGGGGATGGATAAAAATGGCGTGAGGGAGACACAGAGCCAGGGTCCGGTTCCATTCACAGCAGGCGGCCACAGCCTGAGCTGTGCCTGCTCGCCCGGTGTCCATGCTGGTCAGAAACCCTTGTTCTCTCCATGAGGCACACCCTTCAAAGGCCACAAAACCCCTTTCCTGTGATATCTGGAAAAGGAAGTTAACTTTCATGAATCACCAAAGTAAAAAGAATATTCAAAGACAGAGGACAGAGCCAGGAGGAGGAGAGAGAAGTCTCCTGAGGCACTGTAAGTTTCCCAAGTAAATTGGCAGAACCTATTAAAAAAGAAAAACAATGCTTTGGATCCTGCGATTTTAAGAATCAAACTTTAGAAAACACACACCAAGGAACATAAGGACACAGGTAGAGTGTTCCCACCAAAACGCTTGTTGAAATATCTTGTTGAATGTTCCAAATTTACTGAAAATATAAGGAGACCTATGATATATTATAGGAATTTAAAAAAGGCAGGTGACAGAAAACAAAGAGAAAACTTGTGTGTTTGGTGTGACACAGAAAATTTCCCCGAGGATCTGTGTGAAGAGGTTCAGAGAAGTGAGTCATCTCTAGGGGCTCACTCTGTAGCAGGGGGAGACCTGGCTGTTGTTCAAAGTCTTCTTTTTTCTTTTCTTTTTTACCAAGTCATATGCATTATATATCTATATAATACTATATCTATTAGAGTAGAGAAATACAATGCAAAAAAATCCTCCACATTGCACTCCAACCAAGTTTGGGGGTCTCTGCCCAGGGCCTCTTGGGCGTTTCTGCCACCAACCCGAGGGGACTCAGAGGGCCCATCCTGAGCACGGCGCCCTGGAGATGGGATTGCCATGCTGTGACCGCGCGCACACACACAGACACAGAAAGCCACTCTCTGCTGCTCTCCGGGGGGAGCGGGCCCCAGCCCCACCCACACCCAACAGGGCCTGGTTTCCTCCTACAGGAATGACAAACAGCGCTGGGGAGCCCCATGCAGGCCTCAGGCAAACATGCAAGTCAAACAGCACCATTTACCCAGCGTTCGTTTATGCATCACCGGTCTGATCAAGTTAACAAGGCGTGTGAGGAACCAGGCAACAAAACCGGCTTGTCCAGCAAGGCCAACCTTTGTCCCCAGGCCCCCTGGGCAGGAAACCTGCAGCCTCCCAGAATCCCCTGCTTCCTCTGCTGCTACCCCAGGCCTGAGCTTTGCTCCACCCAGGCACCTACTTTGGCCTGGTTAAGGCAAGAAGACCCAGGTTGGGGACAGCAGGTGGCCCTGGCAACTCAGAGATCTGCCCCATCCTCACTCCCACCCCAGAGGTAGCCGTACCGTCTCTCCTGGTTGGCACCCCAAGGTGACACATGGTAGGAGCATGGGTCCAGCTAAACAGAATTAGTGAAACTCACTAACCACCATAGTAAACTACCCCCACGCCGGCAAAGGTCACAGCTGTAGGGAAAGGGCAACAAGGAATAGGATGGAGGAGTGGAGGAGAAAAACCTGCCCACGTCCTGTGTGGGGAGAACAGGAAAGGTGGGGGTCGGGTGGGGTAGTCTTCCTCTGGCTGCTTGTAGGAATAGGAGCTGGGAGAGGCCTAAGGGAAGACACAGAGCGGGAGGCAATGAAATTTCATGCCTCTGGAGGGCAGATTTTTTGTTATGACAAGGTGATAACTGGAAGGCTTTTTTTTATTTTGAGATATAATTGCCATACCCTACAATTCACCCTTTAAGGTGCATGATTCTGTGGTTTTGGGTATAGTCACAAGTTTGTGCAACACCCACCACTACCTGATTGCACAACATTTTCATCATCCCAGAAAGCAACCCGCTCCCCTTAGTAGCCCCTCTCCATCCCCCACCCCTCAGCCCTCCATACAAGCTCAGCCCCTTTCTGTCTCTACTAATTTCCTTGTTGTGGATATTTCACATAAAAGGAACCCTATAATACATGGACTTTTGTGAGTAGCTTCTTTCATTTCGCATAATGTTTTCAATGTTCATCCACGCTGTAGCAGGTACCAGTACAAAATTCCTTTTCCTGCTGAATAATATTTCATGGTTTGAAATACACCACCTTTCACTTACGCTTTCATCAGTCAGAGGAGACTGGGTTTTTCCCGACTCTTTGGTTTCTATGAACAATGCTGCCGTGCACACCGACGTAACAAGTTTTCGTGTGGACATGTGTTTTGAATTCTCTTGGGTACACACGGTGAGGTAAAAACTGCTAGGTCATCTGGTACTTTGTTGAGCAGTCTGAGGAACTGCCACAGTCTTCCAAAGCACCCGCGCCACCTCCTGTTCCCAGCAGTGCGGGAGGGCCACTCCCCATCCTCCCTGAGAGCAGATTTTGACCCAACCTTGACAGGACCAGAATAAGAACAGTAATGGCAAACGCTTACTGTGTGCTTCACACATGCAGGCACACAGCTGCCTCACCCATGGTATCTTTTTAGCCAAGGAGACCACCTCACCCACACTGAGAAAGCCCTGCTCTGCCACTCTGTAGCAAGGTGTGGTTGTGCCTGTAGGCCGAAAGTATGAATCACTCAAAGAAAAATGAAATCCACTCTAAACCCCAAAGCAAAGGGTTCATTGAGCCAAGCTCAGACCACGGTGGAAAAAATGTCAGAAAACAAAGCAGGGTGAAGGTGGAGACAGGGTGGCCTGCCCTCAGATGGACTCAAGCCCACTGAGGGGCACAAAGGGTCGGCTGGTCTGTCCCTGCCTCCTGGCAGCCTGCCTCTGCCCAGACTCACCCCAGCAGCTCACCCATCCCTGCTTCACACAACACATTTCTGCAGAGGGTTTCTTTTGGGGTAAAAATGGCTTGTCTCTAAACAATTGAAAGCCCACAGTCTTTTTTAAAAATATATTTTATTGATTATACCATTACAGTTGTCCCATTCCCCCACTTCATTCCCCTCCACCCTTCACACCCCCTCCCACCCACATTGCCCCCCTTTAGTTCATGTCCATGTGTCATAAGTTCTTTAGCTTCTACATTTCCCACACTACTCTTGCCCTGCCCCTATTTTCTCTCCACTGTCTATGCTACTTATTCTCTGTACCTTCTCCACCCCCTCCTCCCACTCCCCTGTTGCTAACCCTCCTTGTGATCTCCATTTCTGTGTCTCTGCTCCTGTTTTAGCTGTCTGCTTAGTTTGCTTTTGTTTTAGGTGTGGTTGTTAATAATTGTGAGTTTGCTGTCCTTTCACTGTTAATATTTTTGATCTTCTTTTCCTTAGATAAGTCCCTTTAATATTTCATATAATAAGGGTTTGTTGATGATGAACTCCTTGAATTTGACTTTATCTGAGAAGCACTTTATCTGCCCTTCCATTTTAAATGAGAGCTTTGCTGGATAAAGCAATCTTGGATGTAGGTCCTTGCCTTTGATGACTTGGAATACTTGTTTCCAGCCCCTTCTTGCCTGTAAAGTCTCTTTTGAGAAATCAGTTTACAGTCTGATGGGAGCTCCTTTGTGACTGTCCCCTTTTCTCTTGCTGCTTCTAGAATTCTCTCCTTCATTTTAATCTTGGTGAATGTAATTGTGATGTGCCTTGGTGTGTTCCTTCTTGGGTCCACCTTCTTTGGGACTCTCTGAGCTTCCTGGACTTCCTGGAGGTCTATGTCCTTTGCCAGACTGGGGAAGTTCTCCTTTATTATTAGTTCAGATAAGCTTTCTACTTGTCGCTCTTGCTCTTCCCCTTCTGGTACCCCTATAATTCGAACGTTGGAACATTTAAAGATGTCCTGGAGGTTCATAAGCCTCTCCTCATTTTTCTGAATTCTTGTTTCTTCATTCTTTTCTGTTTGGTTGTTTCTTTCTTCCTTCTGGTCCACTCCATTGATTTGAGTCCCAGTCTTCTTCCCATCACTATTGTTTCCCTATGCACTTTTCTTCATTTCACTTAGCGTAACCTTCATTTTTTCATCTAATTTGTGACCAAAATCAACCAGTTCTGTGAGCATCCTGATCACCGGTGTTTGGAACTATACATCTGATATGTTGGCTCTCTCTTGGTTGCTTAAAAGTATTGGCTCTGGGGCTTTGATCTGTTCTTCTGTTTGAGGCATCTTTGGTCAGGTTATACCTGTAACGTATGAGTGGTGGAGTCTTAGGTGTTCACCGGGGAGGGGGGGAAACCCAGTGGCTGGGTTGTGACTCTGTATGTGGGGGTGGGGTCAGAGAGGGAGCAATGGTGCCTGTTCCGCTCTCTCGGATTTCAGTCCCCTCTGCCACGTCCCACAAGCCGGCACCTTTCCAATTGGTACTTTTAGGCTTTATTTCTCATTGCTGGGGCCCTGGGTTGTGCAGTCTGTCTTGCCACCCATTTTTGCCGAGGTTATCTGCACACGAATGTGTGACCGCATGCAGCCCTACACCGCCTGCACTCTCGGGTCTACCAACCACCACCTTTTCCTGCCTTGACCCCTCTCTGCTGGCTGCCAACTCTGCCCCTCTTACTGGTCTAGATGAATGGTTGTTGGACTTCCATACAGTTCAATTTTCTGTCTATTCTGGTTGTGTTTTTGTTTATGAATCTTTGTTGTCCTCAAGTTTGGTTGTGCAAGGAGGCACAGTGTTTCCACCTATGCCTCCATCTTGGCTCGAGGTCCTCGAAAGCCCACAGTCTCAACCTTTTGCTCTAGGAAGCTCGGTGGACATGCAGGAGGGAGTGTCTCCGTGGAGAGATTCAGTGTGTTCCACGTGGTACCGGACATAGGCCAGTGCAGCACTTTCCCCTAGGGCCTCATTTCATCTGCTCACCCCAGGCCTGGCTGTGAGAAGGCCCAGGAAGGGCCGAGGAGTGTGTTGAAGCAGCTTCCCTGAGATCAGGCACCAGGTGGGCAGGGAGGCTGCAGCCAGTGCTGCCCTGGCCTGCACCCTCCTCCCCTCCCACAAGCCTTCCCATCACTAAGGCTCCATCAAGGCCTACCGACTCCATCTCCTAGTCCAGGCTGCTCACAACCAAGCCCCCTAATCAGAGAGCTCACAAAGAAAACATCAGATAAGTCCAAGCATATCACCTTAGGGTCCCTCACTAAGGCTGCACTGGGTAGTCATAAGACTTCAACAAACTCTGGCAGGATACTCAGTCGGAAGGAGTGTTGTCCGGAAGCACCAGTGCTAGTACTGAGTTCAACGCCCGACCAAGGCAGGCGCAAGGATCAGTCAGTGAGTGCGCAGGTGGGCAGCACAGCACATCGATGTTTCTTTTTCCCTCTCTCCTTTCCTCTCTCTGTAAATCAATAATTTACTTTTTTTAAATCTTAAACTTCAACAAAGATCAGAGAAAGAAAATCAATGACAGAAGCCAATTTTTCAATAGAATACAGTTCACGATGAGAAAATGCTGAAAATAGCCGGAGTCAGTCAACAGGAGCCTAGTGCGATCGATCGTGGTGCCTCTCTGTGACTCCGCAGCAGCTAGAAACAAGGAGGAAGAATTTGTACCGAAATATAAAGATGCTCACGATATATATTCCTCAAAAAAAAAAGAAAAATGCTAGCAACAAAGCAAATGTATGATTCCGTTTTGCGACATAAATGAACAAGACGCAGGGGGCTGCGCGCGCGCATGTAAAGACCTCAGACTTCCCTGTCGCTGGCACTGCCCTCACGGCGGTCGTTTCTTGGGAGTGAGACAACAGGAAGAATTCCATTTTTATCTTTAAAATGTCTGTGTTGTTGGATCTCCTATGCTATAAAATGCAAATAATTTTTAAAAATAGGATATCAAAATGGGAAGAAATCCCTGCCCTTCCTCTTTCTGAACAGTTTCACCTGACAGCCTCACGTGAGGCAGCGCAGAACAAGGGCTGCAGCCGCGCGTGGCCCCGTGGCGCCCCGGCGAGGCATCAGAGGAGAGTGCACGGGAGTGGGAGGGACCACGCAGAGGGGAGGCCTCGGGAAGGGGAGGCAGGAGCCGAGGGCCCAGGAGGGGGAGAAGGAGTGGCGTGGAGGAAGGGCCATGGAGGGGGTGGGAGGAGGGTACACAGTGGGGCTGACTGCATAAGTAAACAGATAGAGAATAGTAGGACCCAGGTTTCTCACTGCAGTAAACAAAACAGGAGAGAGAAAACTAGAATGACCCCTGCATCACTGTAGTAATAATGGACCAGGGCTGAAAGTGTTAGTGTGAACGCGCGGTTTCTGATACATATGTGTATACCTATCTATATAGCTATATATTGCATATTGAAGATATAGATACATAAAACAGAGGGCAAAGGCATAAATAGAGAGGCGTAAGTGTGGGGGTCGGGGTACACGCAGATATTCCCACCTCTGTCCACTGAGAGGGCCCGGAGGCCATGACACCCCAGTAGCTCTGAGCACACCCAGCACTCAGATCTCCTTGCTAAACATACTTGTGCACTGAAAGAAAGGACGACTCTTCGGAGAAATGGCTGGTTTTCCAGGGCGAGGCAGGGAAATTATAAATGAGCTTGGAGCTCTGTTGCTTAGAACATCATTCGGATACACCAAGGTCGTGGGTTCAAATCCTCAGGCACATACAAGAATCAACCAATAAATGCATAAATAAGTAGAACAACAAATCAATGTCACTCTCTCTCAAACCAATTAATAAAGAATGTTTAATAAAATGAGCTAAGAACATCTTGTGCCAAAAAGCAAGGAAGCGCTCAAAGAGTGAGGCGGACACGACAAAAAAAAATGGCAAAGCAAGCTTGAAGGGGCTCCTACTGGCCACAGTGGCTTGTAACCCACTGAATAAAACAGGAAACCATAAGTAGGTAGGTAGGTAAACAAAAGGACAAGAAACTTCACAGCAGAGGAGCCTGGAGACACCACCTCAGTCAAGTGATCGAAGTGAGCACCATCGGTAACAGGTGACATCAAGCCAAGTCCCAACCAACAGGGAGCAAAGAGAGGAAGGCAGCATCACAGTCCTGCCTAAGACGCACAGAGGGAATCACACAGGGAGGCCCACCCAAATCCAGGCTGAGGGACAGCCTACAAAGTAACTGGCCTGTAATCTCCCAAAGCATCAAGGTCATGCAGTTCAGAAGAACTGTTCCAGATTTTAAAAGACCAAAGAAATGTACCAGTTGAATGCAACGCTTTGTTCTGGACCAGGTCCTTTTCCTACTAAAGACACTATTGAGACAATTAGCAAAACATGAACAGGCTCTGATGGCTGCATGGGAGTAGGCACCCTCACTCCCCAGTGCGGTTCCCACTGCTGTTAGGACGCTCTTGTTCATACAAAGTGCACATGAGCATTTCAGGGGCAATGGGGCTGCTGGTTGACAACTTACTCTTGAAGAGTGAGGGGCAAAAAAATTTTCTGTGCTGTACTTAAATCTCTTCTACAAGTTGGTAATAGTTTCACAATTTATAATGTTTTAATTATAAATTAAAAAAGCAATAATGTCCTGCTAAATTATCAGATAAATTCAGATTGTCCCAAACCATGTCGAGCAAGCACCAGCATGGCAACAGGGAACCATAAACAATTCTGAGAGGCCTGGGGCCCTCTACCCAACAGGCCTATGCTGCCGAGCTTGAGCTCGGGGAACATGCTGCCTCTCCCCAGGATGGCCTTCCACCCCCACCATCTGGGGTCACAGAGCAGGCCATCAGCCCGGCCACATCGCCAGGCAGCCCAGGCAGCCCAGGCAGATCCAGGTGGAGAAGGGGCCAACACCACTCACAGCTAGCCAGTCAGTGTTCTGACCTGCTCCTGGTGCCTCTGTCAGTGTGAAACAAGAGCTGGGCAAAGCAAGGAAACTAATTGGAATGCAGAGAGCGAGCAGCAAGAGCAATAGGCCACATTCCTGCCCAAAATAATGATCGCTGCATCTTCTTGTATTCGCACAGGGCTATAACACTTCCAAGCTTCTCTCCGTCTGTAATCTCATGTGATCCATGCAAAGGAAAGAAGCTCCAGCCCCTCCAGCCCCAGAGTACGTCTAATTCTGGTTACTCACTGGGTCATGCCTCCTCCTCGGTAACCTTGCAACATTTGTAATGGTACACAGATACATGTGATTGTTTGGTTAACACTTCTCTCCCCTGTTGGACTACAGAGTCCAGGAGAGCAAGGACTGAGTGTTTGCGCACAGATAACACAGTGCTTCACACGAGGCAGACACCCCAGGAATACTTGCTAAATGATAAGGCTGGTAGATGGGTAAATGGGGGTGGGTAATCAATGTTGGCCCACACCCAGCCACCCAGCCTGGCTCTGCCTGCTGTTGCTGGGCCCCAAGGTCACCAATGTCCTTCTGGTCCTCCTCACAGAGTCACTTCATGTCCTCTCACAACTGCTGCAGCAGGTTTCACTCCGGCACCAGCTGCCCGCTCTCCAGCCTCGGCACATCCACATCATCCTTCAGCTGGGGCTGGTCGCTCAGGAGCTGCTGCGCAGTGTGCTGAAACCACCCCACACATACACACAGTGAGCCGCGGATGGCCTCTAGCCCCCACCCTAAGGCATCACCAGCCCCTCCAGGGCCCAATGCTCCCTGTACACCAGCCAGGGAGCAGCAGCAGCTGGGACCCCAGCACTCAGGGGCAGGCCCAAGCCTGCTGTCAGCCAGATGCCAGAAGGACCCAAACCACTTGTTAAAAGCCTGACACCATGCAGTATTTGCCCCTTTGTGTTGGGCTTATTCACTTAGCTTAATGTTTTCAAGGTTCATCCATGCTGTGGCACGAGTCGATATTCCCTTCCTTTTCAACCTGAGTAACATTCCATGGCATGTGTGCACCACATCCAACAACGGGTAGATTGGTCGCTCTGCCTCTGGGTGGTTACAAACGATGCTGTGGTGGATGTAGGTATGCCAAAACCTTCTCTTGGATCTGTGCCCAGAGCAAAACTGCTGGGTCCTAATTCTATTTTTAATTTTTTTCAAGGAACACCACACTGTTTTCCATAGTGACTATATCGCTTTACATCCCCACCAACAGTGCAGGAGGCTTCCAAACCTCCACATCCCAGCCAACACTTGTTATTTTCTGGGTTTTGATACAGTAGCCATTCTAGTGAGCATGAGGTCTAGTTTTTTCATGCCTTTCTGCGCTGCCTACATTTTCCACAGCGAATACATTGTGCACTTAGAATTAAGGACAGATAGGCAAAATGCTGAAGTTGAAAGAGAAATCTTACAGGGAAAATAGGGGTTGCACATGAACTTAAGAAGGCATCTTTTTTTCCTTTAATTTTTAAAAAATATTTCATTTATTTACTTTTAGAGAGAGGGGAAGGAAGGGAGAAAGAGAGGGAGAGAAACATCAATGTGTGGTTGCCTCTCATGCACAACCAGGGACCTGGCCCCCAACCCAAGCATGTGCCCTGACTGGGAATTGAACCGGCAATACTTTGGCTCACAGGCCTGTGCTCAATCCATTTTTTTTTTAAAGACTGAGGCAAACTAGTGACTTCTCGTATGGAATAGGCTAGAGATGCCATCCCCACACTCTTCAAGAATCCTCCCGCCTGATCAGCTGTGGCTGCCACAACCCACTGCAAAAATGGCCATAATTCATGAGCAGCTAAGGCAATCCCCAGGCGCACAAAGAAGAAAAACAAGTATAAAGCTGTTGCCCACAAACATCCCCAGCACTTGGATAAACCCTCTCTGCTTCCAAATCTTTCCTCCAAGCCTTGGAACCCTTATCTCTGAGTTCTCCATGTAATCATCGCTGGACGTCTACTTTTTCACCTACCAGAACCACAAAGGGTCCGCTTTCCAAAGTCACAAGGTCATGCAGCAACTTCTTGCAAAGAGGAGTGGAGCTTTGCTCTTGTAGAACAAGCCCACAAACAAGATTCTAGGAAGCCTTAGAACCCTCCTGTCTGGGCCACAGGGCCACACAGGCCCCATGAGAGCAATTAATTAGATGGAACTTCTTAGAAAAACTAAAGTCTTCCAAAAGGGAAACCACTGGTCTTTCTGTAACGCTTCGCTGCTTTGGGGGTGAGGTCACTCATCACAATTTACTCAGTAAGACAAAGGTGAAGGGACTAAACGCAAAATCCACCCAATGACGTATTTATCGAACCTCCAGCTTCCAGAAGAGTGTTGAGGGCAAAGGGGAACTAGCCAGAACATAGCTGTAAGGAAGCAAAAGGTGTTTTACTAACTAACGCAAAGAGGCTCCGGGACACACCCAAAGAGCGGGGTGTGTTCCAGGATGTGGTGTAAGAGCAACAAGGTTAGTCAAGCAGATAGCCATCTGGACAGTCACTAGGGAGGGAAATTTTGCCCCTGTGCACGAGCTCAACTGACCAATCAAGTAAAGGAGCACGAGCCAGTGCACAAGTTAACTCACCAATAATCAGTGACCCTATTGTGCCCCTGAGCCAACCGCTAACCGCCACATCTGCTTCCGTATCCAGCTTGCTTGCGCGCCTCCATAAAACCCTAAGCCTGTAAAGCGTTTGGCGCGACTCTCATTTGCAGCCCTTGTGGGCACCGTGTCTCCGGACACTTTGGAGAGTTCGCCCCTGCGCAGGTTAAACTTGGCCAATAAAGTAACATCTTTGGAACCCCGAAAGTCTCCGACATTTGTTCTCACGGTTGGTGAATGCAACAAAGAGGAACTCTAGTTTTCTTTGCATAAACCCCTCCCTCCACCCCTGCCCTCCCTCGCCTTCCCCCTTGTCTGTTCTCCTTTCCTTCCCGGTTTCTTTCTGTTCATCCCAACAGCAGGAATGGCAACAGTAGGATCTAGAAGCCCAAGAGAAGAGAGAAGATGAGCAGGCAGGTAGGAATAATCTTCAGTTCTAGGTGGCACCGGTATTTAAATGATGCAAATGAGGCTCACAATCGTTGCCTGTTCTCTCCCCTTCAGGCAGAGCCAATACATAGAAAGCAAAGCCCAACTCGGGCTTCTTAACAAAGGATCCACACTCTACATCTGGCCAAAAATTACACCCGCTGTCTGCCAAGCCCAGCACTGAACAGTGAAGGAAGGTAAACTGTGGAAACACAGGGCATGTGCCCACAATAAAGAGGAGATTTGATATGGCCCAGGGACAGCCAGAACCTCCCACCCACAGCTGCGGACAAGACAGGGCAGATTTCAGAGGGTACACTACAAGAACCAGCATCCAGAATGGGCCATTTTCCAGACTTTAAGGAATGGAGCAAGGGGATATCTCAGGAGTCAAAGGACACCCGGGAGTCACGAGAGAGAAAAAGCAAGTGCCCTGCACAGGAGCAACACAAGTAAAGGGTGTTATATGTCTCAACAACATTGCTGACATCTAAACACTCCCAGCTCTGGGCCCTCTGGGCTGGATTTAAAATTTGAACCTGTCATCCACCAAGACTCATTCTATGGGTCCTGGAAACAAATCAAAGCAAAGAGGGGCTAGTGCAAGGAGAAAGATCTTCCCATTCGCTCTAAGGGGGGAAGGTTCCCCAAAGGAATGGTGGCCTCAGGAGGCCATGGACATCCCCATCTCCTCTGGGGACAGAGCAGAGGGCTCCCAGCGCTGGCACTGGAAGGGAAGACGAGCCTGGGCCCCTTCCACTGCTGCAACTCCATGACTCCACGGGCCTCCAACCTTGCAAACGTTAGAGTCCCTCTGTTCCTAGACTTGGTAGGAATCAGCAGGGAAGAAGGGAAATAAAGGCAAGGATGAAGAGCAGAAGGAAGGAGAGAGGAAGGAATGTAGGCTTTCCTTCTGATTACCTTTGAAATACCCAGAGTGCAGAGGATCCGGGCCTCTGAGAAAGCCTGGGCCGGGGGTCAATGAAACATAAACAGAACAAAGTAACTGAGGTATTTTCAATAACTCAGCTTTGGACCCTGGAGCGAAGTGTTTGTCACACAGGTAATGAGATCTTACAGGGAGATGACTCAGAGGCTCAGCCTGAGGACATTAAGTACACCCATTCTGGACTTGGCCTGCGGCAGTGAGACATAATGTCCCATAATTTAGTCACCTAACAATGTTGAAGACAAAGCAAATTTGATCTTCAAGCAGCCATTCCTTCGAAGCTGCCCTCCCGTGCCCTCCCTGCTTCAGGCACCTCACAGATGAGTGCTAGTGAACTAGATCCTCATCATCCACCGGTCAAGAGAGACGGGGTGGCATGAATAATTATAATCCAGGAAGGACTCAGATGTTATTTTGTCACCAAATCAACCCAACTCATTCACCCAGAGTTTCTCCATGGCTTCTAGCAAATTAACCCCTCTGCAAAAAAAAAAAAAAAAAAAAAAAAAAAAAAAAAACAGCAAAATGTATTTGCACCTACCACATTCCCACCCAGCCCCCAGCTAACCACTGTGGAAAGGGACCTCCAAACACACACATGCACTTGCGTTTACGGCTTACTTCCTGCCCTCAAGAGGTTTACAAGCAACTCAAGACACCAGATGTGCACACCCCATGAGAAGATAACTGGCTTTTTCCCTTCTGCCCTATCAAATAAAAGTCAGAACCAGGTCTTATATTTCCCCAGCCCCCAGATCAGTACATAGTATGCATTTACTGCGCAATCAGGCAAAAACAACAACCATAATAACCATAAGATTTGAGAACCTACTGTGTATTGGCCATTATACTAAGCCCTTCTTCATTTGGGCTACTGGAGAGGCTCATGGGTCAAGTTTATTCCAGGTTTTCCCCTTGGCCAATGGAATAGCAAAAAAGGCACACCTCAAGGGAAAAGTCCCTAACAGTGTGAGCTGTGAGCCATGGCGAGAAAAGGAGCCAGTTTCCATTTCATCAGCTGGAATCCTGAGAGGTGCCACTGGAGGCCTGCACAGCACAGCGCCCCAGGTCTCTCCCCACACGGTGCGCAGCAGGTATTGAGCCAGTCCCTTCAGGGTGCACCCTCTGATTGGAAGGCCCACCCAGGTCCTGTGGAGAATCAGGAGGCAGTGCTGCTACACGCTGACTTCAAACACTCCGGAGGGAGTGGCCAGCCGCTGGCTTCCGGAAGCATCACCACAGTGCAGCCCTGGCTTCACCAAAAGTCTTTAATTTTTCAAGAAGGTGGTTTGGCTGGGTTGCCCTCCTGATCTGAGAAAGCCTCACCCCTTGCAGTGTGACCAACTGGCACAGGGAAGAGTCCACAGGTTGATGAGCAACACACAGACCACACCCTGCACATCTTCAGACTACTGCTCTGGCCACCACGAATCCACCCAAAACAACAGGACTGTGGGCTCCCTGGAAGCAGGCGCCTGAACGATCAGCTTCAGCAATAAGCACTCAGGCTGAACCACAGCAATCAGAGTCTGAGCAGAGGTCTCGTGACCTGGCTGTTCTGGCACAGTGAACCCTCCTCTACTCATCCCTTCCCACTGCTGAAGAGTGGGGGATTTCCATATTTAAAACAGGCCTGTCTTGGGAGGGACCGCCTGGAGGCTGACTGAATGGACCAGATCCTTTCTAGTAGAGCTGTGGTCTTGCCCCAGTAAGGAGATGGGGGAACAGGGAGAAAGTGACAAAGCAGGAACTTTCTGTCTACTGCCAGGTACCCAATGCATGTCCCCATTCAGGGAAGAAGACGGGGTGAAGCAAAGATGAGACCCACTTGCCCTTGCCCTTGGAATCCTTCTTCCCTCGGGCCAAATGCTAGGGCAGCTCTTCCTCTCTTCTTGCTGCACATTTGGACAAGGCCCCCCGGGCACCTGGAAGTCAGGCTGGCCCACAGCTTGCAGTCACTGTGTCCTCCTAGGAGGTGCTACAAAATGGGCTTATGGAGAGTGCCTATCCCACAGGGCTGTGCTCCATTACAACTCCCAATTTGCAGATGAGGAAACTGAGGCACAAAGCAGGAAAGTTCTCGCCCAGCGTCTCAGGCTGACTCTTGGATACTTTACAGCAGGCTCGACATGTAGGGAAGGCTGCTCTAAGAGAGCACAGTCCAGAGCTGTTTAACCTCTCTCCCTGCTGCAGGATTTCCCCAAGCCTGGGTCTCTCCAAGGGACCAAGTGGGTATGCCACGACTCAACTTTTTTCACAAGGTAACTTCACAGGCAAGTGCTCCACAGAACATACTTTAGGAAACACTAAGGCTGACCCAGGTAGACAGCATGCTGGTTAAGAAACTGTTACATTATTGGGGAACAGGTCTGTGAGCTCCAGACTGGGATTAACAGGGTCGGAATTTGTCCCTTCTGAAGGGATGGTGGACAGCCCCACCTGCCCAGCAAACCTTTCACTTCTGATAGGCCTGTAGCTTCCGGAGCCCCACAACGTCATTTCTGTCCAGGGGCTTGCACACCATAAAGCCCTAGCCATCCTGCCGGGCCCTCACCCACAGAGCCTTCCTTGGCTGCTGCTCCCGTCGTCCAGCCCTACAACAGCAGGAAGCCGGGAGCCCAGATCTCAGTCCGACCCTAACTGGTGGTTTTACAGTAGACTTCTGGGTCTTAAGATTCCGTTGGGCTCAAAAGTTCTATTTGTTATAGTGTGCGCCCCGCAGAGGCCGAAAGTTAAGGAATTAAGAGAAAATAACTCATCACTTTGTAGATCTGTAGTAGCTCCCATTTATAGGAAGCCTGCTAAATGCCAGGCATTTGCTGGATGCTATATACCCATTATTGCCACTTTGTATGAGAATCCTGCAAAGTAAGCATCATTATGCACTTTTCACAGATGAAGAAATCAAGGCTTGACATGGCTTCCAGACCAAGTTGTCCTGCTAATAAATGTGAGCTCCACACTTTGCACCTGGATCTGACTGCAGAGTCGCTACTCAAGGGTGCATTCCTGTAAGGAGAGCCAGGCAGGAGAAGCAAAAGCTGTTTGGGTAAGAGAAGGTCATCTGGAGTGGCACCTGTGCTGTTAAGGGGCAGGTATGAGATCGTGGCCACTTAATTTGGAGGTTTGGATTCACAGACAATAAAAACCCCAAGTCAAAGGTGAGTAGTTAAGCATATTATTAAGGGCAAAGAGAAAGCAAGAATCAAGAGAGTACGTCACTGGATGGGAAAACCACCAACACCCAAATGCAGACGCTGGGGAATCCGGAGGCAGCCATATCTGGGGTTTGTCTGGGAACAGTTCCCAGCAAAGCATCCTTCCCTCGGGTGGGATTCCAAAGTCTTACCTTGGGGGCTACACTTAAATATGTTTTAGATAAAAGTGGCTACACACCAAGGGCCTTACGTGACTCGATTGACCAACCTTTCCCTCTGGGGGAATAGCCAGTTCTTCCCCAAGGGAATGATCAGTGTTCACATGTGTTGAGTTAAAAGTTAGTGGTGTTTAGTCTTCCGTGGAGAAGGGCTAGTTCTCCCCAGGAGACAGCACACCTATGTTTCATTCTTACGATAAAAGGTCACGGCTTGGGCATAACAGAGAGGATTCTGTTATGAATAATTATCCCAAGTTCAAGTCAAATGCATTCTTCTGTACAGCATCTCAGCAACTACCAAATACCAAATACTTGGAAAGCAAAAAGAATGAAGGACAAAAAAACCATGACTGTGACACGCACTGAGGATAGAAAGAGTAGCTAACAAAAGGCCTCAGTGATTAGCATTGGGCACAACGAGCTGGCTACACTGGTCTAAGAGAGCAAAGCAAGGGGCAGGTATTAAGAGAATCTAGGCATGGTTGAAAATTAATTCTAGCCCCGCTGGTGTGGCTCAGTGGATTGAGCGCTGGCCTGTGAACCAAAAAGGTAGCTGGTTTAATTCCCTGTCAGGGCTCATGCCTGGGGTGTGGGCAGGATCCCTGGTCAGGGGTGTGTGGTGGATGTTTCTCTCAAACACTGATGTTTTTCTCCCTCTCTTTCTCCCTCCCTTCCCCTCTCTCTGAAAATAAATAAAATATTTTTTAAAAAAATAAAGAAAAAGAAAAAGAACTCTAATGGTATCAAAAGTGACCTGATCTTGTTCTCCATCAGCCTCACGTCTTCCTAGCCAATTGTGAGCATCTCTGATTTTGTAAAAATTTTCAGTCACGTCAACTGAGCAGGAGCTACAAAATATAGACTAATGTATAAGGATGGTTTTATCATAACCATCACCAAAAACCTATTTTCTTGAGAAAACTGACAGAAATTATGCTTGGTCACCATTCAGGAAAGATCCTCTCTGTGGGTGTGACCAGCATTTTATCTCAGGCACTGCAATGGCTTCAAGATACCCCCTGGAGTAAAAAGACCTTAGAGACTTTAAAACTCTTGAGCCGCAAAAACACCAAAATTTAATTTTGATTCATTGAAAAAAAGTTTTCATTATAATCAAGATTGCCCAGTTCCTTATGGATTAGGAGGCTGTTAAAAAGTTCACCAAGATTTCTAGCCAAGATAGAGGCACAGTAGGTGGAAATATTATGCCTCCTCGCACAACCAAATGTAAGGACAACAAAGATTTAGAAACAAAAACACAACCAAAACATTTAGAAAATTGAACTGTATGGAAGTCTGACAACAAATCATTCATCCAGACCGGTAAGAGGGGTGGAGTCAGTGGCCAGCAGAGAAGGGTCACAGCAGGAAAAAGCGGTGGTTGGCAGAATGGGTGCAGGGAGGAAACGAGCAGACCCAACCCAGTGAGGCGCACAAGGCAGCTGGCTAACCCGGGACACACATTTGCGCACAAATAAACCAGGCAAAATGGGCAGTGAAACAGACCACGCAACCCAGGGCCCCAGCAACGAAAATAAAGCCTTAAAGCACCAATTGAAAAAACTTGCAGGGGTTGAGGTGCCAGGAGAGACTTCCAGCCTCACAGGAGAGTTCGTTAGAGAGACCCACAGGGTCCTAGAATGTACACAAGCCCACCCACCCAGGAATCAGCACCAACAGGGCCCAATTTGCTTGTGGGAAGTGGAAGAGGGGACTGAAATCTGAGAGAGAGCACAGCAAGTGCCATTGTTCCCTCTCTGACCCTGGCCCCTCATACAGTGTAACAACCCAGCCACTGGGTTGAGTGGGCTGCTCCGCCCTGGTGAACACCTAAAGCTCCACCCCTCATATGTAACAGGCGCAACCAGACCAAAAAAGTATGGCTCAAACACAAGAACAAATCAAAGCCCCAGAGCCAGTACTTTTAAGCGACCAAGAGATAGCCAACCTATCAGATGCTCAGTTTAAAATACTGTTGATCAGGATGTTCACAGAACTGGTTGGTTTTTGTCACAAAATAGATGAAAAAATGAAGGCTACACTAAGTAAAATGAAGGAAACTGCACAGGGAACCAATAGTGATGGGAAGAAAACTGGGACTCAAATCAATGGAGTGGACCAGAAAGAAGAAAGAAACAACCAAACAGAAAAGAATGAAGAAACAAGAATTCAGAAAAATGAGGAGAGGCTCAGGAACATCCAGGACATCTTTAAACGTTCCAACATCTGAATTATAGGGGTACCAGAAGGGGAAGAGGAAGAGCAACAAGTGGATAAATTATTTGAACAAGTAAAGGAGAACTTCCCCAGTCTGGCAAAGGACATAGACTTCCAGGAAGTCCAGAAAGCTCAGAGAGTCCCAAGGAACTTGGACCCAAGGAGGAACACACCAAGGCACATCATAATTACATTGCCCAAGATTAAAATGAAGAAGAGAATCCTAGAAGCAGCAAGAGAGAAGGGGACAGTCACCTACAAAGGAGTTCCCATCAGAATGTCAGCTGGTTTCTCAAAAGAGACCTTACAGGCAAGAAGGGGCTGGAAAGAAGTATTCCAAGTCATTAAAGGCAAGGACCTACATCCAAGATTGCTCTACCCAGCAAAGCTTTCATTCAGAATGGAAGTGCTTCTCAGATAAGGTCAAATTCAAGGATTTCACCAAGCCCTTATTATATGAATGTTAAAGGGACTTATCTAAGAAAAAGAAGATAAAAAATATAAACAGTGGAGCCCTGGCTGGTGTAGCTCAGTGGATTGAGCGTGGGCCTGCGAACCAGAGGATTGCGGTTGGATTCCCAGTCAGGGCACATGCCTGGGTTGCAGGCTGGTTCCCTGCAGGCCAACTCCCAGCAGGGGATGCATGAAAGGCAACCATACATTGATGTTTCTCTCCCGCTCCTCCCCCTCTAAAGATAAATAAACAAATAAATAAAATCTTTTATATATATATATATATATATATATATATATATATATATATATAAACAGTGAAAGGACAGCAAACTCAGTTATTAACAAGCACACCTAAAACAAAAGCAAACTAAGCAGACAGCTAAAACAGGAGCAGAGCCACAGAAATGAAGATCACATGGAGGGTTAGCAACAGGGGGGTGGGAGGAGGAGAGGGGGTGGAGAAGGTACAGAAAATAAGTAGCATAGACAGTGGGGAGAAAATAGACAGGGGGAGGGCAAGAATAATGTGGGAAATATAGAATCTAAAGAACTTGTGACACATGGACATAAACAAAAGGTGGGGAATGGTGGGGGAGGGGTGTGCAGGATGGAGGAAAACAAAGGGAGGGAAATGGGGCAACTGAAATGGCATAATCAAAAAAATATATATTTTTTAAAAGTTCACCAAAATCACTCAGTCTGGAGGACACTTCAGATGCACTTGGCCAGGAGCTGTCTTCCCCCTCAGGGCAGACCCGCATCTCAACAAGGAAAATGAAATTCAGGGCTGAAGACTCTGGGGGAGCCGGAGGAGAGGAAACGTGTGGACAAGGAGGCTCTGTGAGCCCGTGGTTGTTCAGAGGAGGCTGAGGCTTGGGGCATGGTCTCAGGGTCTCACAGGTAGGATTCTGAAAGCCGGTGGTTTTCCACCTTGACTGGTAAGGAGAAACCCCTATGGCTGAGACCAGTAACTCCAAAGAAAACAGGCTGGCCATCATCTGGAGGCCCCTGGAGAAGTGGCAGGAGAGGAAGTGTTGGCTTTCATTTTTCTCCCTCATTTCCAACACACCAGTATTTCCCCAGACAAAGGTGCGGGAGAAACACAGCTGAGCCCCAGCACCCAACAGGATGTACAATTCGTGACCCAGACAGGGAGGTTCAGTCACCCTCCTGTGTCACCCACAGCCCCTGGTTTCCCTACTTCTTCCTGTAGCAGCTAAGGAGCCTGTGACAAGTTGCTGTGCCCAGTGGAAGTTTGAGGGGTCATGGGATTTACTTTCCCAGAAAAGGCGTGAACATTCCCGGGGAGATCTGCCTCTGCCTTGCACTGCTCCCTTGTCCAGTGATCTCCCCTCCAGTGACGGTGGCGACATTGGGAAGTCCCCTAGGATGGGAGCTACTCAAACGGAAGGCAGCTTCCGTTACTCTTTCCCCCCAGTCCTTTCCTTTATACCCTGTAGTTTCCTATGACCCTCTTACCTTCAGCCAGTGGGGAGATAAGGGGACATCGGTAGTGACCCAGCGACACACCAGGCAGCCTAGCAACCACAAAGAGCAGTGAGCCTCGCTGCTGGTGGGCGTCTCTGTGCCAAGAACAGCTCAGCCCCACACCCAGCCACCTCAGAGGCGTCAGAGATGAGGCCTGTGTGGAACCGCAACCTCGGCTACTCTCAGGCGGACCTCCCGCTCCTGCTCCACGCTGTTGGTGGCATTTCCAGGGGCCTAAAGAGGGTGGCCTGGAGGGCGAGAATACAGACACGCCCCAGAGCTGGGGGTGGGGGTATGTTCCACGAGAATATCTAAGGGATGGAGAGGGAGGTGACATCAGATGTGTGACCTCGCCATACTCCCAAAGTGGCAGCCTCCCTGGGCTGCCTCCAAAACTGTGATGCATCTCCCCAACTTTCTCTCGCTCCCAGATCCTCCATTTTTTCTTGTCAAGGTCCTACCCCAGGATTTTCTAGTCTAAAAGGTTTCCTCCCCTACCCAAAGGATTTTCTTCTTTCTGACTCCACGGGCTCGTCTCCCCAACAGGTTCTACAGCGCCGACTGCTGTGCCCTGCCTCGAGCCGCGGCAGGGAACTTGCACCCAGTGGCACCCAGCTTCCTTGGTGCCCACGGGGTTGGCTCTCCTGACTCTGCACCACAGCACCCGAGCGGCGCAGGTCTCCCACCCTGGCCACAACCGAGAACATCCCTACAGTGAACGAGGGGTCGAGATTGGGCTTCCGCGTCCCGGAGCGCAGGGGTTGGGGGCAACTCCTCACCTCCCGCGCGGCTCGCCCCAATCCAAGCGCGCAGGTAGAACAGAAGGAAGACAAGGGGCGGGGGGGGGGGGGCCGCAGGCCCAAATTGAAGGAGGCACAGTGCTGTGGAGAGCCGGGAGGTGCGCTCCTGGGGACACGGAGAAGCGGTGGGGCTAGCGAAGGGGGCAGGGCGCGCCTCACCCTCATCTTGGCTCTCGCAGAGCCAGCAAACATTGCACAGGTACGTGAGCGTCCACCAGAGCTGGATGATGAAGAGGCCCTGAATAAAATCACCATGAAGGAAGCCAGGAAAACCCGTCACACGTGTTGGTCTCGCTGTCGTACGGCATCTTCATCATCGCTGGAATGGTGAGCCATCCATTTTTGGTGTGTGGACTGAGAACGAGGAGGAAGAGGGGAAGGAGGATGCGTCTAGCCTGAGATGCTTTGCACGTGTATTGCTACTCATTCATAGCTGCCTCTTCCACCGCCGCCACCACCCTTTGCCATGTCTAGGAGGAACGTGCCCCAGGCACAGGAATTCGGGGATCTCCTCCCGCTTCCAGTGCCATCCCGAAAACCCATCAACTCTGCTACTACAAAGCTATAACTGTGCTACTACAAAGCTATATCGCTGCTACTACAGCCGCCTACGTGGGTCTCGGGGAAGGGGACAAGGAGCATGGAGGTGCCTCGGCTTGGAAGGCTATGCGCGCCCTGGCGGTGTGCGCAGAGATAATTCCAGCCAGCCGCCAGCTCTCCCTCGGAGGTGGGGTGCAAGCGGGGAAGGAGGTTGGAGCGCGGGACTGCTCCCACTCCTCCGGCCGCCACCTGCCTGCCCAGGACTGCGCTGGCCCAGCGCAGAAAGTGGGGGGACACGGTCCGCCGTGTGACTCGCGTGGACGCTGCACTCTGCCCGAAGGCCTGCTCCCTGCTCGCCCCTGGCACAGCTGACGAGCAGCTTTTGGCTTATTAGGCGGCAACTTGCTAATAATGTATAATCAGCCCCTTCTTCCTGGACACCCCTGCACCAGCCTTCCTCTCCAGCACACGCGGCTCAAGGCTCCCCACCCCTGCGCTCTCTGTGCCACTACAGGTTAACCGCGTCCTGAGTCCTGTGCCCCGGGGCCACCGTCACGGCTAGCCCCTGCTCCCTAAACTCGTTTCCAGGATGCTGTGCCTACTTGGCCTCCGTTCGTTCTTCCTTCTAGCCTCCTTCGGCTCTTCCTCGTCTCCCACCTGGCAGCCCGGGCCACTTCTGCGCGTACCCCGCGCTGCCAGCTGACGCCAGCAGCTTCAGCAGCTGGAGCGGGCGCAGGCTCAGGCCGCCTGAGGCAGGAGGGAAGGAGGCGCGCAGAGCGGGCTCGCCTTGACTCGGGGCCCGGCAGCAGCAGGAGGATCCCGGCAGGAGGATCCCTCGGCGGTGGCCAGGCAGGTACCCCTGACCTCCAGTGAGTGAGGGCGAGCGCCCCGAACCCAGCTTGGGACCCAGACCTTTCTCCAATGTGCCGCGCCCCCAACAGAGCTTCCTGGGGGTCCCGGAGAGGATGGCCCGGCCCCCATGGCAGGCCATTTTTCCCAAAGGAGACTCCAGTGGGGAGGAGAGGAATAGACCAGCTGTGGACTCGATTCCACCAGCCCGACGCCTCAAAATTCTCCAGCTTCGGGATTGAGAAAGACCCTTCGTCAAGATACACACCCCAGTTTGACTCCCATTAATCCTTAGCTGGCTCTTCCTTCCTCCTTCCAGGGCACTCCAGTGCCATGAGTGACTGGAAGGCAGGGCCACCCGGAAGGCTGGTATGTAGTCCGTGGCTTTGAAGCAGCAGGTGAGTTCTCTACCTTTTCCTCCTGAAGTGACAGAGGCCGCCTAAGAAAGTGGGAAAACGGACTGGCCTCAGGGGCTGTGCAGATTCCAACCGGCAGAATTCCCTAAAGTTCTTTCTTTTATCTAGCTTTAGAGTCCATCACGTGAGGAGAGCGGCTAGGAGAAGCTGTGTCCCGGGCTCCATTCTAGCCCACCTTTCCCCATTTAGGGTCTTCCACATTTAAAGATGGAAGGGTCTGGGTTTGTTCCGCAGCCTCTATTTCTTCACCACCAAGGGAACCAATCCCCCTTCTGATACTCTCAGAAACTGCTCCCTTGCAGTACCAGCTGGACCGCAGGTTTTCCCAGTGCTAGTTCAAAGGGTGCTGATCACCGACTCTTCGTTGTCCACAGTGGTTCCCCCAAAGTTTCCAGCTCATTGGTTTAAGCCTAATTGGAATTCTCAGGTTCCTTTCACACCTTCCTGTGATGCAAGCCAAGTCAGCATCCTTCACTGCATAGGCCAATGCTGTTGCTGCTGGAGCTCAGCCCCTGCCCTCGCCCTTGTGTTGTGGGTAGAAACCAGGTTCGTCCACCGCATCACAAGGAAAGCATTCTGAGGACCCACATAGGGAAGACTGGTGTGGCAACATTTATTCAGGTGGAAATACGTGGTGGCGACTTTTCCTGCAAGTCCCCCCCCCACCCCCGGTCCACCATGGGTGAAAGTACTCATGACGTGACATGATCTGCTTGGGGAAGAGAGGTGGCCGATCCCTCAAGAGGGATTGTGAGCAGTGGCCAGTTTCTCAGGGGGGAAAGACGTTGAGCCCCCTCCTCCAGGGGCTTTTATTGGGTTCTAATACACAGGAATACAGGGCAGCTAGGATCAAACAGTAGATAACATTTCAAAGAAATCTGAGGGCTTAGCCTGAGTCAGTGTCTGTCAGAAAAGAGGGTTGTAGAAACTTTGGGAGACATACTCATTTCCTCTCAGACCCTTATATGAATGAAAGCACTCTTAGCAAAGCAGATTTCACAGGTTTTTGAGGAATTCTTTGTGATGCCAAATTCCGCTCCCCCCCCCCCAGCTCTGGCAAGGCAAGGAGCTGCACCCCTCCCCATCAGGTATTCAGGCTTAAGGGGATTAGAGCCAGGAAGCACTTCTCCCAGAGGACATGGGGACTCAGGCTATGTCCCATAGCCAGGAGGCTAGAGTCCATTGCTCTTTGTTGCAGCCCCCGAGTCCTTCCATGATGGCCTCCCAAGTGGTTGGATCTGGCTTAGGTTGCTCCCCACTGTGAGGAGACTTACCCATCATGAACTTCCAGCCATGCTTTGGGGGCAGGAAAAGGAAATTGAGGCAGTGTTTGCTACCAGAGACAAGCTTTGTCTCCTATGGCTCGCATTCTGGAGGTCACTAGCTCATCCTTAGCCACAGGGGATTGATACAATTCCTGAAACCAGGCAGAGCGGTCCACAACAGAAATAGAAGCTGTCCCCTAAGTTTCCAAAGTCCTACTTCTGTCTGTCCCACAGTGGAAAAAGTCCAAACTTGTCCTCAGCAAGAGCAAAGTAAAAGCAGAGTTTCTGCTTCCTGTTAAGGCTCAGTCCTTTCGAGTCCACTAGTCTGCTGCAGCCCGGTAGCTGCCAGACCCACATGGCCACGTGCTCTCAGGCAAGAGAGAACATATAAATGCACGAGGTGAGTGCCTCTTGAGAGAGGGAGAAAGGGAGAGAGGGAGGAGAGAGAGAGAGAGAGAGAGAGACAAGAAATTCTTTGTTCCTCTGGGATTATGTTAGTTTGGATTTGGGATGGACCAGATGCTTTTTCAAAAGAACCAATCAACTTCCCAGACTTTCATGGGCTTTTTGATAGCTCCACCCCCTAGTTAGACTGACGCCTCTATGATCAAACTCCTCCCTCTGTGCCCCCCAATAACGATGCAGCACCAGAGAGGGGAAGGAGGGTTGTTAGCCCACTTGAGAGAGCAGTGCTGATTCACTTGGGGTAGTAGCTGTAGCTTCCTGGTGAAGCACACAGGCTCGTGCTCCCAGGTTATTAAACTTGATATCCACTTCCCTTTGCTCTCTTTCCTTTATTAATAACTAGCTATGGTGCCCAGACTGCTAGAGTTCAGTTGGTTGGGTGTCTTCCCACAAAGTGAAAGGTTACCAGTTCAATTTCGTGTCAGAACACATGCCTGGGTTGAAGATTCAGTCCCCAGTCAGGGCACGTACAAGAGGCAACCAATCAATATTTCTCTCTCACATCAATGTTTCTCTCCCTCGCCTCTAAAAATAAATAAATAAAATCTTTTTTAAAATATAATTATCCCCAGTAACACATGGAGGCCCTCCAGTGCAAGGGAGGGCCTGGCAAGGGAGGCCCAGCTGGGCAGAGAGGCTAAAGGGGATGTTTGCAGCTTCCCTTGCTTTATTCAGAGCACATTCATTGGATTCAGGACTTACATCTGTTAGAAAAGTGTCAAAGTCAAGGGGGAAAATGGAATGAGATTGAATCCTTAAGTGTTTGGTACTCAAAAGCAGTATGTGAAAGGGAGCTGCAGCCCTGGCCAGGTAGCTCAGTTGGTTGGAGCATCATCCTGTACACCAAAAGGTTATGGGTTCAATCCTAGGCTGGGGTGCATAGAGGAGGCAACCAATCAGTATTTCTCTTTCACATCAATGTTCTCCTCTCTCCCAACCTCTACCTCCCTCCCTTTCTCCTTTCCTTTCTCTCTAAAAATCAGTAAAACATATCCTCCAGTGGGGATTAAAAAATAAATAGAGGGGCCTGGCTGGCATGGCTCAGTGGATTGAGCATGGGCTTGCAAATGAAGGGGTGGTGGTTCAATTCCCAGTAGGGCACAGGCCTGGGTTGCAGGCCAGTTCCCAGTGGGGGACACATGAGAGGCAACCACACAATGATGTTTCTCTCCCTCTCTCCTCCTCTTCCCCTCTAAAAATAAATAAAATAATTTTAAAAAATATTTTTTAAAATAAATAATAGAGGGACAGTGTGTATGGGTGCTGGACATCTAGATTGTTGAAAAAAGGGGAGACCTTCTCCCCTGAAGGACCTAGTTGTCTATGTTCAGTTTTCAGAACAGGACTGAGCTCCATAAGGGCTAACACAGGCACCGTGCTTATAGCTTGCCAGACACTGTCCCTAAGCACTTCATGAGCATTACTGTACAACAACACTGAGTGGTGCTGTGGCTATCCCCATCTTAAATATAAGTAAACTTTGTCACAGAGAGGCTGAGGAGGTTGGCCAAGGTCACATAGCTAGTGCAGCTATGCTGGGATTGAATCCAGACCGTTGGGTCAGCAGCACCTAACCTCCCCACTGCACCGCCATCAACCACTGCTGCTGTGCCCGTGCGAGAGCCCCAGTGTTCTGGCTTCTGACCTGCCCCTTGGAACCTGCCTAAGCTTTCCAACTTGAGCTCTTGCTCACCAGAATCACCACCGAGTACCGCAATAAATTCTGACAATAATATTTTTTTGTTTTGCTTGATTAGAGAGCTCTGATGTATAACCAAACTGCAATGTTACAGGTTTCTTAAAAGATATAAAAATGGCACATCAACATAACGTATAATGACCATTTATTTTCTTCTCATCAGTTTCATACTATAATACAATACCTACGATGCAAAGAGTGGCATTCAACCCTAAACTCAGAGAGTAGCCCCCTCTGTATCCTAAACGAGTCTCGAGGATGATCTGTCCCAATGAACAACACTTCCTAGCCTGGCGTCACTAAGGGGGCACCAGTGGATGAGATATGATCTCTGCCTTCAATAACTTGTCTCCTGGAATGACTGCATGTGAACAACGGTTACACTGCAACACAGTGAGTGGTGCCGTACAAGTGTCCAAATGCTTCGGAGCAGAAAGAGAACCTTGCTGTTCGGAGGGTTGCAGGAAAAGAAGCTCAGCAGGAGACTGGGGTCTGATTGTACGCAGCTGAACAGCCCGGACTGTCTCACTGGAGACGGGGAGACACTGAAGGTTCGAGGTGGGAGTACAGTTCAGAAAGATCACCTTCTAGATCCATGGAGGGAAGGTTAAAGGGGAAAAGGATGGGTGAGAGTTCAGGCAAGAGATGAGGGTTAAACCAAGGTGAGGCGCTGAAGATGGAAAAGAAACAATGTATTCAAGAGGGGGAAAAAAATCAGAGGTGACATAAATAGGGCCTTTTTTTTCTCCTGTTCACTTCAGCTTTAGATTTATTTGCCATAAAAACATAACTTCAGCCCTGGCTGGTGTAGCTCAGTGGATTGAGCACAAGCCTGCGAACCAAAAGATTGTGGTTTGATTCCCAGTCAGGGCACATGCTTGAGTTGCAGGCCAGTTCCCAGCAAGGGACACACGAGAGGCAACCATACATTGATACTTCTCTCCTTCCCTTCACCTCTAAAGATAAGTAAATAAAATCTTTAAAAAAAAATAACTTCAGGCCCTGACTGGGTTGGGCATCACCCCACAAAGCCAAAGTTCCCACAAAGCCAAAGGTCACTGGTTTGATTTCCAGTCAGGGCACATGCCTGGGTTTCAGTACAGGTCTCCAAGGCAACCGATTGTTTTTTCTTCTCTCCCTCTTTCTTCCTCCCCTCCCCTCTCTTTAAAAATAAATAAATAAAATATTTTTTAAAAATTAAAAAATAACTTCAGGCCCAAGTCACTGAGCTGCCGCCTAGGACTCAGCAGCCTCCCCTATTGCTTACCAATACTCCGCCCACCCCTTCCCCCACCCCAGCCTTCCACGGGCAGTTTCCAGTGAGGAAAAAGAGCAAAAGGAATCACACAGGGTGTCTGCTGTCCAGAACCTGCACTCTTTTGGCCCCTTTGCTGGTGCAAGTGATACAGGGTGCAGCCAAGGCGGGGGGCCCAAAAAAGATTTGGAGTGGTGTCCAGAACTCAAAGTGTATAGGAATATTGGAGGAAATATTAAGATGTCTTCCCCCACCCCCCCAGGTGTCAGTTGGGGGAAGGGACAAATGGATCAGGGCCATTGAGAGTTGTTTTGCCTAGCAACAGTTTTGCAGCTAACCTCTGGACTGGTCATTTAACACATGTATAACCTTTAACTGGTTTCATAGATATGTTAAATAGCTGTGGCCAAGTTTTGGGCCAGGGAGAAGTGAGTGGCTGGTACCCAGGATGAAACTAGGGGCTGATGCTCTGAGAGAGTGCCTGCATGAGAGCCATGTGGCTTTAGCAGAGTGAGGACCCCCTCTTGGCCAGGTAAGGGGGAGAGCCACGCTGTTTTGGAAAGATGTAGACCCCTGCAGCCATTAGGAGAGAAAGCCATGTGGTTTGGGGGCAGAGTGAGGAACTCCTCTTGCCCAGGTGAAAGGAGAGAGCCACACAGTTTCAACAGAGTTAATACCCCCTCTTGGCCAGGTGAAAGGGAAGACCACACAGCTTTGCCAGAATGGAGATCCCTGCGGCCAGGTGAAGAAGAAAGACATGCACTTTTGGTGGAGTGCGGCTTTGGTAGAAGATGCTCACGTGGCTTTGGGGCGCTCCCTTTGGCCGAGTGGCCTGGAAAGCAGGAGAGACTTTGACTGGAACTTGGTACAAAGAACTCTTGTCAGTGGAAGGTGCCGCATGACTTTGGATTAATTGGAGATCCTGCCTGAACAGTGACACAGCTGATGGTGCCAGTGGCCTGGAAAAATGGACATGTGCTCTTTTCCTGATTTACGGTACCCAGAGTTGGGACAGTGGGAGAAGGGAGTGTGGTATATGTGTGTGTGTGTGTGTGTGTGTGTGTGTAGGTGTATACCCTAAAGGACTTTGATATTTTAATGAAGGCATTAGGCCTGAATAGCATTAAGTAAATATTTTGTTTCCTTTTCACAAATCTCTGGCATTGAGAGATGTCTTTCCAATTGGCAGCAGACAGAAGAGCCCAATAGATATTAGTATACTGTCCTTGGGAGGGGCCTCTGTTTCCTGAAGCAGTTTTTGGCATCTTCGGTGGGCCAAGTATTGCCCCCCGCCCCGGACCCCTTGTTCGGCAACACAAGTATGTGTGATGGTCTGTTTCCTTCTGACACTAAGGATTACACCCACATAAGAATTCAACAAAGAACCAGCAGGAAGACCCTTATTACAAGAAGTCCAAGAAATCACTGATGATTATAATTTTTTTTAAAAAACCTAGTGAAGGCATTCAAGAAATTTGCTTGCAATGTTACTGTAATTGAGCATCCAGAATATGGAAAAGTAACTCAGCTATGGGGTGACCAGTGCAAGAACATACACCAGTTCCTCATAGAGATTGGACAGGCTGAGGCTGACCAGCTGAAGTTTCATGGTTTTAAGTGGTTTGGGCTCACTGAGGCTAACTAAGCGAGAACTTCCTTGCAATGAGAGGCATTTCCTCTGTCTCTTGTCACAAGTTTAAAAAACTTGCAGCTTATATAATGTAACCATTTGAGGTCTATGGTTAGACCTACCACTTTTAACTGGGATTGGTATAACTGCTTCATGTAATAAACTGAAAAGAGCCCTGCAAAAATAAATAAATACCTAACTTTGTGTCTCTCTGACCATGGCTAAGCAATCACGGAGACCTGGTTTCTAGGTTAGGTAATTTCAAACTTCCAGGAAATGAAAGTCAGATCAGAGGATCAGATTTCAAACCATGTCTGTCTGCTGCGGAGCAAGGCACGTTCTCTGAAACTCACTCACAGCATTTGGGAAGTGAAAATCCTATCTACCTCTGAGCTTGTTGTGCCAATATATTGGCACTCACCTGAGTGCCAATGTAACTCCACCATTTACTGAGCACTTAGTATGTGCCAGCCACTATTCCAACAGGCACTAACTATTTAATCCTCACAGCAGCCTTAGGAGATCGGTACTATTGTTATCATCATTCTGCAGACAAACAGAGGCAGAAAGAGATGCAATAATTTGCCAACTTCTCACAGCCTGGGACAAAACAAGGATGTGAACTCAGTAGAACCACCTCTCATAATTGCCTCAGCAGCCTCCTACCCTATGCACAAGAGATCCAGGCTCTCCCTCCTGGGTCCTCTTCCTCCTCAGTCCTTCCTCCTCCCCATGCAATCCAAAAACTCAACTCCTTCAGTCCTGCTTCCTGGCACCAGGTGGACAAAGAACAAGCTCAGTTCTCTGATGTCATTGCAAGATACTGCCACTAGGTGTCAGTATCAAAAGCCAATCCTACAAGGTTGGTTCAGGTGGTCTGTCGGTAGGATGCTCTTACTGGTCCAGGGTCTGTCCAAGCTACAGTGGGATCCAGCGCTGGGGCTCTAAGGCTTCATTTCTTCCATATTCTCACCCATGTGCCTTGATATATTTCCTCAGATCACAATGGGAGTCGGGGCTGAGGGTGGTTTGAATCAGCAGGGCTTCTAAGCCCCTTATTGTTTCTGGACCTCTAACCTGTATCCCACCCCAACGCTATGGGCAGGGCCATGCCAATTGACCTCACTAGTTCCACCTTACTTCAAGTTTCAGGAAGCAACTGCACTTGTGGTCACAGTGTGTTTACATAAAGGAGACCCTCGCTGCGCAACTTGTACAAATTGGCTCACCCCCGCTGAGTCTGACTGCTAAAGGGAGAAATAGCATTTTCTAAGCACACACTCACATACACACTAACAAGAAAAGAGAAAAAACAACAATATGTCCTGTTGCGTTTTTTTTTTCCCCCAGGAGAGTGGGTGTCAGTTCCCCTTGCCTATGCATAACTAAGTGGGGCTCAAGTGACTACTCTGAACAAAAGCCTAGGGCAGAGTGTACAGTTCAGTTCATTGACATGTCAAAGTGCTAGAAGCTTCTTTCCCTGTGACTAAAAAGATTATTACATACTTAGTGACCATTAGGGACCCTCTTCTATACCAAGTAAAAGCTTACCACAGCAGAGGTCAGGATGGGCCAAGGGGCCACCTAGACCTTATGAAGTGTTATGAAAGTTTCTTTGAAGACTTAGTTCAAAAGGTTAAATTCAAATGATAAATGCTGTTTTCTCTCCTGGGTGGAGAGAATCTAAGGCTGAAATCTACTGTAAACACAAACATCTTCATGAAACAGAGTCCCAAGACTGATCCTCAGCAAAAGCAGGGTAACACCACAGAATGTCAGAGGTGCCCTGCAATATGGACATGATTAGCCAGAGTTAGCAAATTAAAACACAAGATGCTCAGCTAAGTATAAATTTCAGATCAGCAATCAATAATGGTTAGGATAAGCATGTCACCTACAATATTTAAGAGAAAGACAAACTTTCTCTTAAAAATTATTGGTCACTTATTTGAAATTCAAATTTAACCAAGCATCCTGTATTTTATCCATCAACCCTACTTCTGGAGTATAACCATAATCAGAAACAAATCAAAGTCCTAAGATAGCAAAGTCAAAGTTACTTAACTTCAGTTAAAATTCATTCAGCTACTAAACACTGACCAAACTTTCTTTTATCTAAAACAGCCACCCAGTGGCCTGGGCATCTTCCTGCAAACTGAAAGGTCGCTGGTTTGATTCCTGGTCATGGTCATGCCTGGGTTGGGGACCAGGTCCCTGAATGGGGCTGTGTGAGAGGCAACTGATTGATGTTTTCGCACATATAAGTAATATCCAATTCTCATACTATTGACGAAGTTGCAAAATATTACTGGAAAATAGTAATAAGGTAAGATGTACATTAAAAACCATAAAGCAACCACTAAATTAACAAAACCTGAGTCATAGCTACTGACTTAATAAAGGAAATAAAATAAAGTACTAAAATATACTCAATCCAAAAGCAGAAAGAGGAAAAAAGAAACAAAGAACAGACAGGACAAACAAAACAAATAGCAAGACAGTGGATTACAATGTAATAACACCAATCATCACATTAAATGAAAACAGTCTAATCTTGCTAATTAAAAGATAGAGAATTGTCACACTAGATAAAAAAAGCCAAAGTCAACAATATGTGTGTTGGGAACCGCTCTGCCTGGTTTCAGGAGTTGTAACTGCCCCCCACTGTGGGTAAGGCTGAGGGAGCGACCTCTGGTCTGCGAGCCACTAAGGAGACGAAGTTTATCTCCCTGGCAGCAGCGCTGCTTCTGCTTCATTCCCTGCCCCCAACATTTGGTGGGTTAGTCAGTGATGGGTAAGACCCCTCAGAGGAGGGGCAACCTAAGCCACACATGATCACTTGGGAGGCCCTCAAGGAAGGACTCAAGGGGCTGCAGCAATGAGGGAGTGATGGACCCACCCCCCACCCCGGGCTATTTCCGACATAGCCTGAGTCCCCATTTCCGTCTGGGAGAAGGGCTTCCTGGCTCTAATCCACTTAAACCTAAAAACCTATGACTGGGAAGGCGGTGCTGGCTAGAGCAGGTTCCAGGTGATCAGGCCTAAGAAAGAATATGTGAAATCCTGTGAAACCTGCTTTGTTTAGAATGCTCTCAATTAAATGATAAGGGTCCAAGCAAGAAGTTTGTTCCTCAAAGTTTTATGGCTCTTTAGCTATCTGACCCTGACTGAGAATAAGCCCTCATAGTTCTTTGAATGCTATCTATTGTTTGATCCTTACCTGTATTCTTGTGCAAAACAAACCCAATAAACACCTATTGAGGAAAAGGCTCTTGTTCTTTTTCCTCTGAGAGATTGACCACCTCTCCTCCCCAAGAAGATCATGTCTTGGCAGTATTATTTTCATTTGTGGCGAACAGGGGGACTTGCGGGCAAAGTTGCCCCCATCTATGTATCTACAAGAACTATCTTCAGTAGAAAGATACAAACAGGTTAAAAGAATAAAAAATAAGCTAGCCCAACACTAATCAAAAGAAAGCTGGAGTGGCAATATTTTTATAACACAAAGTCAATGTCAAAGCAAAGAGTATTACCAGGGATAAAGAAAGTTATTTCATCAACACAGAAAGGTCAATTAATGAAGATGATATAACTGAGAAATTTATGCACCTGGTAACAGAGCTTCAAAATATATGAAGGAAACATGAGAGTGACAAGGAGAAACAAATCTACAATTGCAGCTGGATACTTCAACATCCCTCCTTCAGTCACTGATAGAACAAGTAGATAGAAAACCAGTAAGGAGAGAGAAGACTTGATATTTATAGAACACTCCACCCAAAATCAGAGGAATGCACATTTTTTTCTCAGGTGGACCAAAATAGATCATATTCTGGCTTATCACCAAAATTTACTGGCCATAAAATCAGTCTCAATAAATTTAAAAGGATTTTAATCACTCAACATATATTCTCTGACCACAGTGAAATTAAATCAGAAATTAACAGATGTAAAAAAAATCTCCAAATATTTGATAACTAAAAAACATGCTTCTAAGAAACCCTATGAGTCAAAGAAGAAATCATAAGGGAAATTAAGACTATTTTGAATGGACTGAAATTGAAAACACAGGATGTCAACATGGGGCGTGCTGCTAAAGCAATATTCCGCTGCTTCTGCTTCCACCTTAAGAAACAAACAAACAAAAAACAAGCAAATTACAGAGGAGAAGAAAGGACATAATAAAGATGAAAACAGATAAATAAAATGGGAAAGAGAAACTGGAGAGATCAAGTGAAATGACAAAATAGTTCTTAGAATAGATAATACCAAAAAAAGAAACTAGACCAGCAACTTATGCCATACACAAGAATAAACTGAAAATGTATAAAAGACTTAAATCAAAGACACAAAACCATAAAAATCCTAAAAAAAAATATAGGCACTAAAATCTTAGGCATCTCTCAGAGCAATATTTTTGCAACAGCATGGGTGGACCTGGAGAGCATTATGCTAATTGAAATAAACCAGTCAGAAAAAGACCATTAAGTACCATATGATCTCATTAAATGTAGAATCTAATGAACAAAATAAACTAACAAAATAGAAACAGACCCATAGAGACAGAGAACAGATTGACAGCTGTCAGAGGGGAGGGGGGTTGGGGTGCTGAGTGAAAAAGATGAAGGGATTAAGCCAAAAACCTCAGACACACACACAGAGAAATGTTGTTCTAAATGATTTTTTAAAGTATATCTTATTTGAAGACAAAAACTTAAATATTTTGTATTAGCCCTTTGCTGTAGAGCAATAGGACAGGTGAAAGGTAGCCCATAAAGTAAGGGTACATTTCTTACCTGTTACCTTCCCCCCTGTGTTTTCCTGTACAGGTCCAGACAGAGGTGCTACGTTTCCTTGCTATTAACTGAGGAAACAGAGAATTGAGGACTGAAACATATCATCACTGTCCATCACTGTCCAGAACGTACTGAAATGCTAACAGCTTTAAAAAAACTGTCCCAAGCAGGCAGTAAAAATAAACTTAAAATAGGACAAACTCCAAAACTATCTATGATAGAATCCCAAGGAAAGCTGACAAAAGTGGTTCCTTGGAGGAAAGTAATCAGAGAAATAAGCAGAGTGACCTAGACCTTGTTCCTGTGTGTTTGAAGCACTTTGGGGATGGGATGGCCATGACCCATGAGAACGGGTCATGTGTGTCACACACACACACACACACACACACACGCCCCTCGCCTGATGCCCTTAGTACAAGACCTCTGGCTGCCTCATGCAAATCCTTTCTTAGCAAAGCCTAAAGAATCTGAAAAGGTGGAGCTGTATTTTAATCAGAGTCCTGAGAAAAAGCCTTGAAGAGGAGTCCCTGGCAGCAAGGAAGAAATAGCGGAAGAAGCAAGGGCCCTGGAATCAGGCAGACCTGGGTTTAAATTGGCTATCACTTCCTGGTGAAGTCACTCGACTAATGAACACGTCTGAGTCTTACTTAGTATTGTAACATTAACCTCATAAGGCGGCTTGAGAATTAAATGAAAAGGCATCTGCACAGAGTAGGCACCAAGCAGTAATGATGTCATATCTGCACTGGGCAGTGATCAGAAAAGATGGGGATGCCTGCAAGTGGCAGGGCCAGTTGCTCCGGAAGCACGGGATTCTCTGGGGACAAGGAGCACTCTGCTCTGAAGTTCCTATTCAAGTTAGAAACCAAGTTCAACAAACAGTGCCCGAAATGCCAAACTGTGGCCATTCAGCTCCTATTACAAGGGGATGCACAGTTGCACAGAAAATTGCTAGCAAAGCTCCTAAGTGGTTCTGCCACTTAGTAACAGTGTGGACCGAGGCAGGTTATCCAAAGGCTCTGAGTTCCGATGAGGACGATGATAGCCGCATCACAAGAGCTGCCGGGAAAATGAAAATGAGAGACAGTGTGAGGGACGTATTGAGCATTTGCCGTGTGCCAGGCACTATTCTAAGAGCTTTAGGCACGTGATATTACTTGTATAATACATTAAAACACTAAATATAGTGCCTGAAACATAATAAGCACCTAACAAATGTAGATTTACATTTATTAAATGTTCATGAAACATTACAGGGCAGAGGAAGAATTACTACACTTTTGAGAGAAAGAAAATACCTTATAATACAGATGGAAAGAATAAGATGCAGTTGGAAGAAGAAAAGTAGCTGCCGGGTGCAACAATCTCAAAATGTTTGAACTATTACAAACAAGACCACCACCCTTCGTCCCAAAGAACAGATTCCAGTTGGTACTTTCATCTTCAATGTTTACGCCTTTCTGAATCCAGGAAGAAGCTTCCAGGATCTAGGCTGCTCACCGCTATCAATGGAAACCAACCACTGCCAGCTGACCAGTGTCTGTGCCACCAGGCTCAGCTGCCTTCATAGTGAGGCCACGCCCACCTCCTTGGTTTTCTCAACATAGGGTAAACAACTCAAAAGGGACAAGGCTTGGTTTCCCCTTGTTCTCCCTCAGTGCTTGTGATCTTAGCACCATGTGGGGGTACTACAGACAAGCCAGGCTCTATCTGGATAAAACATTGACTTCCTGTATTGCAGAGCCCTTCATTTTCTAAAATCATGGAGCATTCATTGTTAGAATCAATGAAGTAAACTAAAAGAATTTTTTAAAATAAGACATCATTCTGGACCTGTGTAGGTGAATAAAACAGAAGCACTCTAAAGTCAGGGGGAAAAGTATACTTAGCATGTAGGATTATCAGCCACTGCTGGTTTCCCATAATATGTTTCACTCCTGATTTTATCTGAAAGAGATTATGACTACCATTCAAAAAGTGTCACTTTATTAAGACACTCTTGGTATGTCTTTGAGATGGATTTCAGATTCAAAATAGACCCTTTCCCACACTGCTAACTTGCTCTCTCAGTGTTTGTCAATAACGGAGAAACCTCATTCAAGAAATTTATTGAATGATAATTACCTGAAACCCAGGATTGAATCAAGGTTTTGTGGAGCCTGCACCTCATCTGTTTTGGGAAATCCTAATACAAACATGCAAAATCATGAGTATGAACATTGCTGGGCCCCTCCAGAGACCTTGAAAGGGGCCTAAATGCGAGTGAAGAGTCCCGAAGTTTAAGCTTCACTCAATTCATGATAAATCCATCTCAAACTTCTTACAGACTTATTTAATGCAGGAAGAAATAGTGTTTCAACTTATAAAAACCCAGTAATATATCACATAGATGATAAAATGACTGAACTCAAGGGGTGGCATCTTCCCATGGCAAGTTGCCTTTGGAAAGAGTTGCAATAAAGTTTATACTTCACTATGGCAAATGTTTCCTGAATCAAATTAGCTTTGTTAGAAAGATTTGCACCAAAACAAAGGAGGTCAGCTCCCAACACATGCTTACGGTATTGTGACAATCTTTTAAAAGTAACTGTGAATTAGTTTTAGAAGTATAACTCTATTTAAATCACATGATAGGAGTATTGGGGGTTTTTTTCCCTAACACCAGCTAGCTGTGATTCCTTCATTACCTTTTCCTGTCATTTAAGATGAAACTAGAAACTCAACATAAACAAGTTGATGCTTCCTCTATTAGGAGTCTTTTCTAACCCACCACCCATTTCCTACTTTGTCTCCCTCTCATCTTGTTCCCCTGCTGTAGAGATGTTGGCATTGCTCTCCTTGCTTCCCCACCAGCATCCATCTTCCTCCTTCCAGTCTCAAAGTTTTCTGGGAATAAATTCTCTGTCAAATTCCTCTTTGTATTCCCAGCATTTAGTACAGTGCTGGCACACAGCAGGTGCGACACCTAGTAAATGTTTCTGAATGAATTCATTAATTTTTATAAATGGTACTTTGTTGGGAACTGCCCTGCCTGGTTTCAAGAGCTATAACTGCCCCCATGGCTAAGGCTGAGTGAGCGACCTTTGGACCATAAAGCCACTAAGGAGACAAGCTTATCTCCCTGGCAGGGGCGCCACCTGCTCTCTCTATTTCACCCTGCCTGGCCCCCAGTGCTTGATCGGTTAGCCAATGACAGGTAAGATTCCTCAAGGGAGGGATGACCTAAGACAGGCACGATCATGGGGGGGCCCAGGGAAGGACTTGGGGGCTACAGAAAAGGGGTGATGGACCCTCGACCCTTGGCTTTGACACGGCCTCAGTCCTCATTCTCTCTGCAAGAAGTCTCCTAATCTCTTGGCTGCCTTACTTCTGCTGCCTGACTTAAGCCTGAAACAATGCCGGTGGTGGGTGCTGCCCTGTGCTGAAAAGGGTGGGTTCCCTAGGGCAATCAAGCCTAAGAAAGAATATGTAAAATCCTGTGAAACCTGCTTTGTTTGGAATGCTCTCAATTAAATGATAAGGGTCCAAGTGGGAAGTTAGTTTGTTCCTCAACGTTTTATGGCCATTTAATTTTCTAACCCTGACTCAAAATAGGCCCTCAGAGTTCTTTGTATGTTATCTATTTTTGATCCTTACTGCCTCGTGATTAATAAGCTTAACCTGTACCAATAAAAGCCTGTCAAGGCAAGGGTCCTGGCAGCTCTCCTCTTGAAAGGGTGGCCGAGTAGCTCTGAGGCTCACTGTCCCCTTGAGAGAGAAGTCACGCTGTCCCTTTTCCTCCACAGGACTTGGTAGTCCCTTTGAATTTATTTTGTTTCATCCATAACACCGCGGATACTGCGGGCCAGTATCCAGATCAGTGATTCCACAGGTTTTTTTTCCTCCCTGTGTTGCATTCATAAATACAGTGAAATACAGATTCTTATAAGAGACTCTCAGTGTTACATGATGCTTAGTAAAGGCAGTGTGTTCAAGACATTGAATTAACTGTACCAAAACCTCTGGGTGGAGGAGAACTGACACAATGAGCAAAACTGACACTCAGTGTTCTGTCCCCAAGTTAGGCATCAGCAAATCAATGAGAGAAGAGGGGAGGCCAGCATGTGCAATGGGCATCTGCAGGAACTGTCTGTCCAGCCCGACACACCGGAAACACCTGCATCTAACCTGAAATGAATGGTGGGAAATTGGACTTCGGAACCACAAGACAGTAAGGCAGTCTTCCAAAGGCAGGCTTAGAGGACAACCTTCCTCACCTTGAGTCTAACATCCCTTTCAGGCCAGTGAATGTGCCCACTTATGATCTGCTCATGTCACAGAGAAATCACAGAATTTTTGAGCTGCAAGGGAATAAAACTCACACTTCTTATTGAGGAGTAGTCAGGAAAAAATTAGAATTAGTCTACAGCTATGTATTTTCCTTATGAATATTTTTTCACACCACAGCATCACACAAATAGCCTATTTTCCCATACCTCAAAGGTTCCCATTGCCACAGACCATTCACTTCAGAGGCATATACTTTCTGAAAAAGAATGTTCTAGGTGACTGGGGAGAGAAGTGCCCTCTGGCAGGTTTTTAAGAAGTCTCTCTGCTTTACCTTTTAAAAGAGACTCGTGGCTAAGGCAGCACCCACACCTTTTGTTCCCTGGAGAACTCTGAGATGAACTTAATTCTTTCAGTTCTATGTTGCCTACATTTAGGCAGTTAGGCACTTTGCACATGAGCGGGAATCAAAGTTAAATTCAGAGGTGAAATTTTGTGGACCATTCACAAAGCGGAGCAGCAGTGCCACTGGGACAGACATGACAGTGCTACTTGGAAAGTTATTCGCTTGGCACCTCCCATTGCTCTCTCCAAGGAGCAGCACTGGGGAGAGAGAGCCTGCCACAAACGAGTCAGGCAGGCCTCCTGGCCTCGTCGTTCCTTAATTTCCTCATTTGAAGAAAAAAAATGCATGGCTCTAGTGCCACACTTTTCAGAGTTCAAACTAGGCTTATATCCAGCTAACCAATCACTCACTGTATGTTACCTTTACATGTAGCTTTTTACATATATTCATCTTCTATTTCACTTATGTGCGTAAAAACTGCATTCCGTGCCAGGCCTGAAACATTCCAGAGCTCAGTTCTCTGAGTAAATTACAACCAAGATTTTTACCAAAAAAGACACAAGCAAAAGAAACCCCCCCCCCCCATTTTTTCAGATCATTTATCCTTTGGCAGCGATTCTGTTACTGAACAGAGGTCCAAGGCGGGGCAATATTGGGTCCACCGAGGGATGCCAAAAACTGCTACAGAACAACAGGGGCCCCTCCCTTGGACTGTATACTAATACCTACTGGGTTCGTCTGTCCGCCGCCAATTGGAAAGACATCTCTCAATGCCAGAGATTTCTGAAAAGGAAAGGAAAGGTTTATTTAAAGCTGTACAGACTTAAAGTAGTGACCCGAAGTCCCCAAAAATATCAAAGTACTTTAGGATAACCACAGACACTCACAGCGCCTCCTTCTCCCCCTGTCCCAACTCCGGGTACCATAAATCAGGAAAAGAAGCACATGTTCGTTTTTCCAGGCCGCTGGTATCATCAGTTGTGTTGACGTCCAGGCAGGATCTCCAGTTAATCCAAACTCATGTGGCACCTTCTCACGGTCCACTGGCAAGATTTCTCAGTACCCATTTTTCCAGGCAAAGTCATGCCACGCGGCCAAAGGGAGCACCCCAAAGCCACGTGGGCTTCTTCTACCAAAGCTGGAGGGGTCAGCACTCTGACCAAAAGCATGTGGCTTTCTTCTTCACCTGGCTGCAGGGGTCCCCATTCTGGCGAAGCTCATGGTTTTCCCTTTCACTTGGCTGCAGGGGTCTGCACTCTTCCAAACCCGAGTGGCTCTCCCCTCACCTGGCCAAGAGGGGACCCTTACTCTGCTAAAGCCACATGGCTCTCTCTCCAATGGCTGCCGTGCCTGGGTTTAAATCCCTGCGCCAATCTTCCTTGCAGCCCTATTTCCGACTCCTCCCACAATCAGTTACACCTGCCAGTACCTCTGTATTATTACAAGTTTACTGGGCTGCCATCGTGAGTCTGGGCAGGTGTGGCCCCACGGCATGGAGCCAATCAACTCCAAGCTCCCACACAGGCGCTGTAACTCAGGGGACCAGCCCCCAGTTACATCTTGGGTAGAAGCCACTCCTTTCTCCCTGGCTCAAAGCATGGCCACAGCTATTTAACATATCTATGAAACCAGTTAAAAGTTATAAATATGTTAAATGACTATTCCAGAGGTTAGCTGTGAAACTGTTGCTATGCAAAACAGCTCTCAATGGCCCTGCTCCAGCTGTCCCTTCTCCCTGGGCAGGGGTGGGTGGGTGAGGACATCTTAATATTTCCTGGATACCCTGAGCTCTGGACCCCATTCCACATCCTTTTTCTGGGGCCCCCCTCTTGGCTGTGCCCGTTTACAATTCTAATTTATGTGTGATAAAAACAACTTCAATACTCCCTCCACACACTAAATATATCACACTGTGGAAGATACTTGCTTACGATTTATGCTTTCATGATTCTACATGTGCTGCATTAGATTCAAAACTGTACGTGCTCACTCAGTAAGTACCCATATGAAGAGATCTTTAATTCTCTAGAATAGGGTCCTACAACTTCAACACAACTGACATTTTGAGCTAGATAATTCTTTGTTACAGGGCACTGTCCTGTGCATTGTACGATGTTGAACAGCAACTCTGGCCTTCACCCACTAGATGCCAGCAGCGTATCCACGGCTCTGACAACTGAAATGTCTTTGGATATCGCCAAATGTCTCCTGGGTGCAAAATCACCCCTGTTGAGAACCACTTTTGTAGAATGCTTCATTCTGATCCGTGAGATAGTTCTCACACTAGTCTGTGCTAGAGACAAAAAGGATTTGCTACAGTTTTAGTAGCTTTCTACTAATAAAATTGTGATGTTGAAAATGAGTAACAAAGTTTACAATTAAATTGCATAAAATTCGAAGCATAATGAAGTTATATTTATAACTTACATAAACTGCAAAAAATGTAGTGGTTTTAATGTACACCTTTCAAAAATATTTTATTTATTTTTAAAGAGAGGGGAAGGGGAAAAGAGAGGGAGAGAATCATTGATGTGTGAGAGATACACATATTGGTTGCCTCTGGCAAGCCCTGCAATTGGGAGCCAGCCACCATCCAGGCATGTGTCCTCATAACAGGGTACAGCCAAGAGGAGGACCCCAAATAGGAATTTGGAATGGGGACCAGAACTTAGGGTGTCCAGGAAATATTAGAAAGATACATAAGATGTCCTCACCCCTTCCCTGCACAGATGGAGCAGGGCCATTGAGGGCTGTTTTGCATAGCAACAGCTTTGCAACTAACATCTGGCATGGTCATTTAACATATCTATAACCTTTAACTGGTTCCATAGATATGTTAAATAGCTGTGGCCATGCTTTGAGCCAGGGAGAAGGGAGTGACTTCCACCCAAGATGTACCTGGGAGGTAACTCCCCCTGGTTACAGAACCTGCATGAGAGCTTGGAGATGATTAGCTCCACGCCATGGGGCCACACCTGCCCAGACTCACTATGGTATCCCAGTAAAGCTGGAAAGGTATGGGAGTGCTGGCAAGTGTATCCAATTGTGGGAGGAGTCAGAAATGGGGCTGCAGAGGATTGGCTCCAGGATTTAACCTGAGACACGGTAGCCATTAAAGGGAGAACCACCCACTCTTGCCAGGGTGGGGACCTCTGCAGCCATGTAAAAGGAGAACCACACGGTCTTGGCAGAGTGGAGACCTCCTCTCAGCTTTGCAGAGGAGAACCATGCAGCTTGATCCTGGCCGATGACACAGCTGATGGTGTCAGGAGGCTGACTCTACTTCTTTTCCTGAGATACGGTGCCCCACATTAGGGCAGAGGGAGAAGGAAGGACTGTGTGTAAAGCATCTGTGGGTATCCTAAAGGACTTTGATATTTTAATGAAGACATTAGGTCACTACTTTAAGTGTATATAGCTGTAAATAAGCATTTCCTTTCTTTTTCACAAATCTCTGGCATTGAGAGATGTCTTTCCTCTGGCAGTGGACAATGGGAACCTAGTGGGGGTCCTTTTGGTAATAGTATGTCTATTCCCCTGGCTACCTGTTCTGTAACGTTCTGACTGGGAATCAAACCAGTGACCCAACTTCCTGCCAAGATGGAGGCATAGGTAGATACACTGTGCCTCTTCACAGAAACAAAATAAGGACAACATAAATTTAGAAACAAAAAAACAACCAGTACTGACAGAAAATTGAATTGTATGGAAGTCCCACAACCAAGGAATTAAAATAAACACATTCATCCAGACCAGTAGGAGGGGTGGAGTCCAGTGGCTGGGCAGAGAGGGGTCTTGACAAAAAAAGCAGTGGCTGGCAGACCCTGGGCTTAGGGTGGCAGCGGGCAAACCTAGCAAGGTGGCAGATTGCGGAGCAGGGCACGGCAGACAGGGAGGCTGGTGGACTAGGTGGTCCCACATTTGCGTGCAGATAAACCAGGCAAAGCTGTGGAGCGAGACAGACCACGCAACCCAGAGTTCCAGCATGGGGAAATAAAGCCTCAAAACACTGATTGAAAACACTTGTAGGGGTGGAGGTGCTGGGAGAGACTCCCAGCCTTACAGGAGAGTTCACTGGAGAGACCCACAGGGTCCTAGAATGTACACAAGCCCATCCACCTGGGAATCAGCACCAGAAGGACCCAGTTTGCTTGGGGAGAGCAGTGGAAGTGACTGAAATCCCACAGAGAGCAGAACAAGCACCATTATTCCCTCTCGGACCCCTCCCCCACATACAGAGTCACACCCAGTAACATGTGTTACCCAGCCCTGGTGAACATCTAAGGCTCCGCCCCTCACTATGTAACAGGTGCATGAAGACAAAAAAAATGGCTCAAAATGAAGAATAAATCAAAGCTCCAGAACAAATACAATTTAGTGATGAACAGATAGCCAGCCTATCAGATGCACAGTTCAAAGCACTGATAATCAGGATGCTCACAGAATTAGTAGAATTTGGTCACAAATTAGATTAAAAAATGAAGGCTATGCTAAGTGAAATAAAGAAAAATGTACAGGGCACCAATAGTGATGAGAAGAAAACTGAGACTCAAATCAATGGAGTGAACCAGAGGGAAGAAACAATCAAACAGAAAAGAATGAAGAAACAAGAATTCAAAAAAAAATGAGACTTAGGAACCTCCAGGACATCTTTAAACATTCCAATGTTACAGAACAGACTGGGGCGGGGGGCAATTATTTGTCCACTCAGGGACACCAAAAACTTATCGAACACAAGCAAGGGGTGTACAATATACTATTGCCAAAAGGACCCCCACTAGGTTCCCATTGTCCACTGCCAGAGGAAAGACATCTCTCAATGCCAGAGATTTGTGAAAAAGAAAGGAAATGCTTATTTACAGCTATATACACTTAAAGTAGTGACCTAATGTCTTCATTAAAATATCAAAGTCCTTTAGGATACCCACAGATGCTTTACACACAGTCCTTCCTTCTCCCTCTGCCCTAATGTGGGGCACCGTATCTCAGGAAAAGAAGTAGAGTCAGCCTCCTGACACCATCAGCTGTGTCATCGGCCAGGATCAAGCTGCATGGTTCTCCTCTGCAAAGCTGAGAGGAGGTCTCCACTCTGCCAAGACCGTGTGGTTCTCCTTTTACATGGCTGCAGAGGTCCCCACCCTGGCAAGAGTGGGTGGTTCTCCCTTTAATGGCTACCGTGTCTCAGGTTAAATCCTGGAGCCAATCCTCTGCAGCCCCATTTCTGACTCCTCCCACAATTGGATACACTTGCCAGCACTCCCATACCTTTCCAGCTTTACTGGGATACCATAGTGAGTCTGGGCAGGTGTGGCCCCATGGCGTGGAGCTAATCATCTCCAAGCTCTCATGCAGGTTCTGTAACCAGGGGGAGTTACCTCCCAGGTACATCTTGGGTGGAAGTCACTCCCTTCTCCCTGGCTCAAAGCATGGCCACAGCTATTTAACATATCTATGGAACCAGTTAAAGGTTATAGATATGTTAAATGACCATGCCAGATGTTAGTTGCAAAGCTGTTGCTATGCAAAACAGCCCTCAATGGCCCTGCTCCATCTGTGCAGGGAAGGGGTGAGGACATCTTATGTATCTTTCTAATATTTCCTGGACACCCTAAGTTCTGGTCCCCATTCCAAATTCCTATTTGAGGCTCCACTCTTGGCTGCATCCTGTTACACCAAGATCCAAATTATAGGGATTCCAGAAGGGGAAGAGGAAGAGCAACGAGTGGAAAACTTATTTGACCCAATAATAAAGAACTATTCTAATCTGGCAAAGGAAATAGACTTCCAGGAAGTCCAGGAAGCTCAGAGAGTCCCAAAGAACTTGGACCTAAGGAGGAACACACCAAGGCACATCATAATTACTTACCCAAGATTAAAATGAAGGAGAGAATCCTAGAAGCAGCAAAATATAAGGGGACAGTCACCTAGAAAGGACTTCCCATTAGACTGTCAACTGATTTCTCAAAAGAGACAGGCAAGTAGGGGCTAGAAAGAAGTATTCCCAGTCATGAAATCCAAAGACCTATATCCAAGATTGCTCTATCCAGCAAAGCTTTCATTTAGAATGGAAGGGCAGATAAAGTGCTTTTCAGATAAGGGCAAGTTAAAGGAGTTCATCATCACCAATCCCTTATTATATGAAAAGTTAAAGAAATTTATTTAAGAAAAAGAAGATTAAAAATATAAACAGTGAAAGGACAGCAAACTCACAGTTATTAACAACCACACCTGAAACAAAAACAAAAGCAAACTAAGGAAACAACTAGAACAGGAACAGAACCACAGAAATGGAGATCACATGGAGGGTTACCAACAGGGGAGTGGGAGGAGGAGAAGGGGGGAGAAGGTACAGAGAAAAAGTAGCACAGACAGTAGGTAGAAAATAGACAGGGGGAGGGCAACAAGAGTATGGGAAATGTAGACGCTAAAGAACTTATGACACATGGACATGAACTAAAGGGGGGGGAATGTGGGTGAGAGAGGGTGTGCAGGGTGAAGGGGAATGAAGGGGGGAATGGGACAGCTGTAATAGCATAATCAATAAAACATATATTTTTAAAGTGACCCTTCAGTTCGTAGGCTGGCACTGAATCCACTCAGCCACACCAGCCATGGTTAAATGTACATATTTTAAAACAGACTATATATTATTGCAGGATAAATTTCTAGAAAAAGTAAAAGAAAAATATTGCCTCAATTATCTGTTAGATATCTAATTAGCAGAAATAACTGGTACAGTTAGAATGATAATACTGAACTTTAACTTTTGTTGAAATTCTAAACCTTAGGAATTGTGATTTGAATCTTCCAGCCCCTAACCCTGACTTCACCTCTGTTAAGAGTCTCATCTTCATGATCTTCATAAATAAAATATACAACTATAAATATTGATAGGTTTAAAGGTAAATTCTTCTGGGAGCAGAATAATTGATTTTATGACCTTTCATGGTCTCATCAAATTTAGAGTATGAACTCAAAGTTTTTTATCTTTTTAAAAATACTTTAAAATATATTTTATTGATTATGCCATGACAGTTGATCTATTCCCCCCCTTCATTCCCCTCCACCCTGCACACCCCCTCCCCCACCATTCCCCCCCTTTAGTTTATGACCATGTGTCTCAAGTTCTTTAGATTCTATATTTCCCCTACTATTTTTGCCCTGCCCCCTGTCTATTTTCTACCTACCGTCTATGCTACTTATTCTCTGTACCTCCTCCCCCCTCCCTGTTGCTAACCCTCCATGTGTTCTTCATTTCTATGGTTCCACTCCTGACCTAGCTGTCTTCTTAGTTTGCTTTTGTTTTAGGTGTGGTTGTTGATAACTGTGAGTTTGCTGTCCTTTCACTGTTCATATTTTTCATCTTCTTTTTCTTAGATAAGTCCCTTTAACATTTCATATAATAAGGGCTTGGTGATGATGAACTCCTTTAATTTGACCTTATCTGAGAAGCACTTTATCTGCCCTTCCATTCTAAATGAAAGCTTTGCTGGATAGAGCAATCTTGGATATAGGTCTTTGGATTTCATGACTTGGAATACTTCTTTCCAGCCCCTTCTTGCCTGTAAGGTCTCTTTTGAGAAATCCGCTGACAGCCTGATGGGAACTCCATTGTAGGTGACTGTCCCCTTATCTCTTGCTGCTTCTAGGATTCTCTCCTTCATTTTAATCTTGGGTAATGAAATTACGATGTGCCTTGGTGTGTTCCTTCTTGGGTCCAACTTCTTTGGGATTCTCTGAGCTTCCTGGATTTCCTGGAAGTCTATGTCCTTTGCCAGACTGGGGAAGTTCTCCTTTATTATTTGTTCAAATAAGCTTTCCACTCGTGGCTGTTTCTTTCCCCCAACATGGGCAGAAATGCCATTTCCTCCACTCTTTTCCCAAAACTTACCATGGAAGCCCAACACAGAACTATGTCAGGGCTGCAGGTGAAGTCATTCAATTGTCAGACTATTCGGTGAAGAGTTTGAACGGCATGGTGAGGTGGGGAGTGACAAAGGGTATGTATGTGTCTCAAATTAGTGAGGGCTTATTTTTGTGAAGTTGTTTGGATGAAAGGATACTAAAAATTTTTAAATAGCAAAATAAATTAAACCTGGAAGGAAAATTTAGACTGAAAATGAGTCAGTCACCAAAATAAGCTACTAACTGGAGTAAAACACACTGACCTGCACAACTGCAAATACTCATTTGGACTAAAGCAAAAAAAGTTAAATGATAGGGAATCAGAGTTAAAGCCAGATCTAAAATGTCCTCAACAACACAAAAATATCAAAACAAGGTATGAACTAACATTTAAGAAATACCCATGTTTGACTTCTGAGCAGGCTTCCTTTAAGTGAGACAAGCTTCTAAATTTCACAGTATTCATTCTTGAGCCCATATTATTGGCAATTATCCTCAGCCCCACCACCTCTGTGACTTCTAGAAAATCGAGAGGTCTTAGGGATTTTTGGAGAACTTAACTACACACATAGTATAAACAATAAGCCATTCTAGAACTGATTCATTTTCCTTCCCCTGCTTTCTTTCCCTCCAAAGAACTTATCGATACTTGAAATTGTATCTATTTATTAAATTTATATATTATTTTTATATTATATATTTGTAAGCCCCTTGACAGCCGGGGTACTTTATCTGTTCTGTCCTTAGGCCTGTGACTGTGGTGTGTAAAACAGTGCCTAGCACACAGCAGATGCTCCATGAATATTTGTTCAATGAGTTCAGAAAGTGTCAGGCATAAATTTTCAGATATACTACATTTATTAAAAAAAAAAAAACCACATCCATTTGCCCTGGCTGGTGTGGCTCAGTGGATTGATCACCAGCCTGGGAACCAGAAAGTCACAGGTACAAGTCCCAGTCAGGGCACATGCCTGGGTTGGGGGCCAGGTCCCCAGTAGGGGGCATGTGAGAAGGAACCACACATTGATGTTTCTCTCCCCCATTTTCTCCCTCCCTTCCCCTCTCTAAATAAATAAATAAATAAATAAATAAATAAAATCTTTATTTAAAAAACTATGCACTTATTATCAGTCACGAGGGGAAGTACAGCTTTGCAGGAAAAGAAAGGTCTTTCTTCTCCCCTACATTTGTGACTCAATCTTTTGAGACAAGAGGACTGTGAGAATTTCATGAAAGCTATGGACTTTTTTCCCTAGAAAACTGCACTTCCTTGAATACATGCAAAAGAGTGTGAATATAATTTCCACTTGCGGATCATCCCTTTAAGGCAGAGGTCAATGGATAAAATTGAATGGATTGAATTCGGGAGTTGGTGGGCAAGCTGAATGAGAAATAAAATTACATCTCTATTTTCACAAGAAATGCTAACTAAAATTAGTATTGCATGCATTATGAATGTAGGCAACAAACCATAGCAGATTAGCAGTAGAGTGGTTAATTTGGTCCCTAATAGAAATCACAGACATTTTCATATCTCACATTTGTTGCAAATATCTCAAAATATCATATATTCATTCTCCTCACTACCTAGAAGTTATTAGACTTATCACTGTAGCTTTTTAATATGCTAAGAGAAGCAGATTTATTACTATACCAACAACCTTTTTAAGAAATATTTTGAAAACTGTATTTCAATTATAGATTTTCTTTATTTTCTTATATATTTTAACTTATATGTTGTGTTATCTTTTAAATTTTTTTAGATTTTATTTATTTATTTTCAGAGAGAGGGGAAGGAAAGGACAAAGAGAGGGAGAGAAAAATATCAATGCGTGGTTGCCTCTCATGTGCCCCCTACTGGGGACCTGGCCTGCAACCCAGATGTGTACCCTGACTGGGAATCGAACTGGTGACCTTTTGGTTCACAAGCCTGCCTTCAATCTACTGAGTTACACCAGCCAGGAACTTGTAAATTATTTTAAAACATAGTCTCCAAGAACATAGGCTTCTGAAGATCACCAAAGAGACATATAGGAAAAAACATAAAGAGTAGAAAATCTTGTCCTGGGAGTCCATTGACCCCAAGTCAGGAACCTCTCTCCCTTACAAGGTATAAATCTCAAGCTGACTTAGAAATCTTCAAACTTACCAGATTGATGTTATTGGGTATAAACTCCCAAACACATGTTCTTTTAAGTAATGTTTAATTTTCAATTTATTTAAAAAATATGTAACATATATTCTCATGGCTCAAAATTTCAAAATGTATATAGTACACAATCTAAAGTTGTCTCTCCTACACAGTCTTTCAGGCTACCCCACTCCCTCTACTCCTCAGAGGAAACTAATTTAATTTATTTCTTGTGCTAAATGACTTTCATTTTTCTTACAAGTTTGGGAAATAAAATCTCCAAGTCAGATACTATCATGGGAAGTATAAACTATATTTAGTTTTTTAAATTCTAAATTTAAAAAACTTCCTGGTGCTAGCATTTTTTTCCCTACCAATAAGATATCAGACTAAGAAAGGGATTTTTAGCGTAGTCATAAACCCTGTTTTTATTTTACTATAACTATTATGTCTTTTATTATTAATTCAAAACTCACTTCCAACTTATCTATTCAAGTTGAACTAATAATATGACACACAAATTGTCATGAAAAATGCCAGGTTTTTTTAATGTAAACGTTTTTTCCAAATTTATGTGCCTAAACAGACTTTTCTCTTTCTTTCTTTCTTTTTTTTTTTTTTAGAGAGAGAGAAGAGAAGGGAAGGGAAAGGAGAAAGAGAGGGAGAGAAACATCAATGTGCGGTTGCCTCCCATGCAACCCCTACCAGGGACCTGGCCCGCAACCTAGGTACGTGCCCTGACTGGGAACTGAACCAGCGACCCTTTGGTTCACAGGTCTACACTCAGTCCACTGAGCTATATCAGCCAGGGTTAAACTAACTTTTCTACAAGTTAATTGTTTTTAAAAAGGTAAACAACAGAAAAAATGAGCAAAAAAGGACAGGGCAAATTCAGAGAAGAAACACAAATGTTCAATAAGTGTATAAAGATATTCAAATTCACAAGTAATCAGAAAACTTGACATTCAGATGGGACCTCTTTTATTCACCCACTAGGTCAGCCAAAAATGGGGACTACCCCATGGTGAAGGGTAGAGGTCAATGAACGTTGTCATGGCCTGTTGATTGGAGCATAGTTGGCACAACTTCTTTGAAGGCAATTAAAATGCTATATCAATATAGCCTTCACCCCAACAATTCCATTTCTAAATACCAGTTCTACAGAAATACCTGTCCACGTTCACAAAGATGCATGTACAAGAATGTTCGTTGCAGCAATTCATGTAACAAGAAAACTAGATACATAATCTAAACATCCATCAAAAGTGGGGTGTTAAGCTGCAATACATTCATACTATAGAATATTATGCAGGCATTTAAATGAATTGGGGAGCCCTCTATGTGACAAAAAGGAAACAAATCTGAGACATATCATGAGGTGAAACAACCAAATTGTAGGATGTATCATTTAGGTGAAAAAAAGATAGGAAAACCACACAACATACCTTTGAATATGTGTGTAGGCAAATGTGTAGGAAGAGGTCTTGAAGGATACATAGTAAACTCAAAGCAGGGGTGAGGGATGAGGGCGCAAGCAGGTTTTTCATTACACCTGTTACTTAATTTTATATATTGAGGATATACTAATGTGTTACTTGTTATAATGCAAAGTAAGTTTAAATTGACTCTTACTTATTTTAAAGAGGGCCTGCCAAGTTTAATTTCCAAAATAAACACCAAATTGCAATCAGTGGAGGTTAATTTTGGACACAGAGGGTGAAATACCTTTTCTCAGGCTACTGACCTCAAAATTCAGGACCAAGAATGATCTTACAATGCAGTTAGTTTTTTACATTCATTTCTGGAGAGAATTTACTCACAGTTTCTCAGCCCAGTGGTATGAGTTCCATATGTGTTTGTTCATCAGGACAAGATTAGAGTTTCCTTGGAAATTTCTATGAAGAGACACGGCTCATAACCTTGAATAGATACAAAAATAATGAAAATAAATACAACAATCATGACAACCTTGTGGAGATTATTTAAAATGCAGGAAATACCAGCTTTCTCACTTCCGCAGCTATCACCTTCCCAGTTTGCACAATTACTACAGAGTTAATGTGGGGACCCTGGCACAAACAATGAGGCCTCTCCTCAGAACCTGAACTTCTTATCTTGGATAGGTAATACTTGCTAATTACTTTGAATGCATTTATTTCCAAAATCGCTTGTGTCTAATATAACTCCTTCTACAAATAAATGAGAAAAAATAATTCAACAGAAAAAAATGGCAAAATTTTATTATTATCAGCAAATAAATATAAAGAAACTTTATGCCAGGCCACACCAAAGCTTTGGCTCAATGCCTTCCGTGGAAATTTCCCCGAGTGTTAGAAGGATGGGGCAATTAGAAATGAGAGGGACTAATGTGGAAAAATTTCATAGACATATTTGATAGGGAAAAGCACAAATCACTGAGTAAGGAATAAAGTATTACCTCACTAGGGGAAAAATGTTAAAGAGAGAGAGAGAGATTAGAAGACACTCACCAAAATGGTAACAAGTGGTAGAAAAGGATTGGGTGAGATTTTCACATCCTATCCTATATACTTCTACAATCATTTCTTTAAAAAGCAGTGAGAATGCGTCCATGAATTACATGTGATCAGAAGAAGCTGTTAAATTCCTGAGGTTTAGTTTCAACCACTAACCCTGTGGATGACTTTGAATCTTCACCTTTTGCTTTGCCCCCTTCCCTCCACAACAACTTCCCTATTCAGTTTCTATGCACATTTCTCAAGAAGGTCAGAAAAGTCAAACAGATCCCCGTCTTCCCCTCTGCCTAATGGATATTGAACCAGGAGCCTTCTGCTTGCTTTATGCTCACTGATAAAAGATGCCCAAAACAACTCATCTCTGGCTCTCCTTCCCAACTGCGGTATGTCCTCCTGTCATGCCAACATCGTCCACCTGATCATCCAGTACAGACACTGTATAGGGTCATATTTGATTTTTGCCTTTCCAGTCCGTTCCATCCCCCAACTCCAGTCAGTTACTAAATCTCGTCAGTTCTTCTCACACTGTTCCCAGGATCTTCTACTCCCATCACAACCGCTCCAACTTGGCGCCTTCTCACTTGACTCCTAGATTTTGCTAGAGCATTCCATTTGGTCTCCCTAAATCAAGCTTTCCACTCTAGATCGCTCTACATATGGAACCTAAAATAAGCCTCTTCTTTTAATCATCTGTCTCTCTCACCCAAAAACTTTCAGTGGCTCTCCCTGTCTCAGTGTAACTTTCAAACCCCTGTAGCTGATAGCCAAGTTTTTCCATAATCACATTTTTCACTGCTTCCTAAGCCAATTTTTTACCACCAGACTAGCCTATTAAGTCCTGGCCATTCTTGCATCCATGCCTTTGCTTAGTCTGTACTCACCATTTAAGTCCCAGGTAAACATCTCACTTACCTACACAGCTCTCCCTGACTTCCACATCCCAGGGACTACAGAATCTGCTGAATCACGGCACCTCTGGTCTGCATCTTTTTTAGTACTTAATTAACTATGTTCTATAGACAACATCATACTTCTGTGGATCCCACAGCAGTTATCCCTGGGTCAGGCACAAGATGGGTGATATCTAGAAAGCCAAGGGGCAAAGACAAGCTCTGGACATAACTGAGGGATCAAAGGAGACTGGCTAACACACACACATGTCGGCGCAGATATAACTGCTTCACATAGATTAACTCAGCCAAGTCTCACGGCAATCCTACAAGGTGATAATTATCATAACCCTCATTTTACGGAGGAGAAGACTGAGTCCCAACACTAATGAATGACAAACCTGGGTTTCAATCGAGTCACTATGGCTGTAAAGAGAACGGAGTCAAAGTGGGAGGAGAGTAGAGGTTAAGAAATGAAATGATGGGGCTAAAAAATGGATGAGGGAAAATAATACCAGCAATTACAAGACTGATGAAGGGGAGAACAATAGTAAGAAGAATGAAGATAAGAAAAAGCTGACAAAAGAAAAAAACAGAGTCAGCTGGCATGGGTTGGGGAAGATGACAAGTGCCCAGGAAGACCCCGAGGCAAAGGCTGCCACATCAGGCAGGATGCCGAGAACCAAAGTCGGTGCTGGGCTCTGATACAGGCACTCCGTGGAGCCTCTGCTGTGGGCAGAGGCCAATACACAACAGCATCTCATTACTGCACACTCACGTATGTCCATGGTGGCATTCTGTCCAGTTGTTGGAGGAACTGGCTCAGATGACTCTGGTTGCTGAGTGATGGTAACATCCAGGTGGGTGCTGACTCTATGTGTGCTCTGGATGTAGAACTGTCACTTCAGCGTGCTTAGGAGAAGTAGCTATAGTCTTCGTTGGATTCTACCTCAGCTAGGTGGCTCCCCTCTGTGATGGTCCACTCCAACCTGCCCTGCTCCACACCAGTGAGAAGTCTTCAGTGTCTCAGCCAGGAAAACACTCGCTCTGTCTTCCCGGACAGAGCTATCCAGACCAGAGGGGAGCTGGCTCAGATAGAGAGAAATCCCTGCCCCTGGTTCTTCAATTGGTTTGTCCTCATGCAGATGAGGACACCAAATCCTCACAGATCGATTGGTCCAAGCATACTGTCACGATGCTCAGAACGGAGCCATTGTGATTGGTTGGATCTGCACAGCTCCCGTTGGATGGAATAGCCTCAGTCCTGTGGTTGGGATAGGACTCCAGGAATTTTATAAGGACTGGCTCAGCCAGAAAAACATAGCGCAGGCAGGCAGTTTGGCTGTGCAGAGGCAGGCAGTCCAGCACAGAAACTTCTTTGCAAAGTGCAGTTGGTGTGAGGGGCCCCTGTGCAGAAATGGCTGCTGGGCTCTGCTCTTTTTTTTTTAGTCCAGTTAGCCACCAGGAGCTCTTTTGGGTAGGTGTCCTTTTTTTTTTTTTTCCTTCTCCTTCTAAGAGGTCACAGTACCTATTTGTAGCAGCACTCCAGGTTCGTACCCAGCCCAGTTACTGCAGATGCCTCCCCCATCTCCTCTCATTTCCCCTCCTTCTAACTCCTTATCTGGTCTCCATAATCCCCAAGTCCCCACAAGAGGGGAAATGCAAGGCATATCAAATGACAAAAAAAATTTTAAATCTATTGAGCACAGGCTGCAAACCAAGGGTCGCTGGTTCAATTCCCAGTCAAGGCACATGCCTGGGTTGCAGACCAGGTCCCGAGTAGGGGGCATGAGAGACAACCACACATTGATGTTTTTCTTCCTCTCTTTCTTCCTGCCTTCCCCTCTAAAGTAAGTAAGTAAGTAAGTAAATAAATAAATAAATCTAAAAAAATCTAAAAAAAAAGAGTCCCTGGAAAGATGTATGGCAGAAATAATAGCAAATAAAAATAAAATTTAAAAAACCAAGACTTACCAGAGGAAAAAGTCACATTGTTCAAAATGGAGATGACACTGTTGCGGTCTGCAGGCCCCACACTGGCTCGCTCTCCTTCTTTTCCCTCAAGCCCCTCATTTCCCTCAAAATTTGTGCTAGTGCAGGACCCATCCTCGTTCTTTTTTCCCTTGTGTTGGTTTGGTTTTTTGGAAGGAAAGAACCCTCTGGTTTTACAGACCTTTCTGCATTTGTAATGTAGTTTCCTTTATTTATTTATGTATTTTTAACTCCCACCCAAGAATATGCTTATTGATTTTAGAGAGAGGGGAAAGGGGAAGAAAAACATTAATGCATGAATATGAGAGAAACAGCCATTGGCTTCCCTTCTTACACACCCTGACTGGGGACAACCCATAACTGGGGCAGGTGCCTTGACCGGGGATCAAAGTCACGACCTTTCGGTCTGTGGGACAACCCCCAGCCAACTGAGCCACACTAGATTTGTATTGTACATCCATTCCTTAAAAGGGAATTGAGGGTTTAGACAGGTTGCGGCGTGCACACACACGCATGCACAGGCTCCTCTTTGCACCCCAGCTGTGTGGCTTTAAAATTGCGGTGAGGAAATGGATCGGTTTGGATTAGTAGAGGAGTCTTACATGGTCCTGTGTTTTTGTTCTTTTCTTTAAGGTTTTATTTACTTATTTTTAGAGAAAGGGGAAGGGAGGGAGAGAAACATCAGTGTGTGGTTGCCTCTCATGTGCACCCTACTGGGGACTTGGCCCACAACCTACCCACGTGCCCTGACTGGGAATCAGACAGGTCACCCTTTGGTTCACAGGCCTGCATTCAATCCACTGAGCCACACCAGCCAGGGCTAATTTTATCTTTGAGTGCTAATGGGCTTGTGCAACGGTTGCTGGTGAATGGCTGATTAAAAAACAAAACAGAAAATCAAAATAAATGTAATTCATCCGACTCAAAATCATTTATTTTTAATCCTAACCCGAAGATATGTTCATTGATCTGAGAGAGAGAGAAATATCTACTGGTTGCCTTTGAACTCTCAACCTGAGTGTGTGCCCTGAGCAGAAATCAAACCCTCAACCTTTTGGCGCACAGGATGACACTCCAACCAACCAAGTCACCGGGCCTGGGCAACGACCTTCTTCTTTTTTTGTTTTTTAAAGACTATATTTATTTTTTAGTTTGCAGAATGACACCCAATCCATTGAGCCACACCAGTCAGGGCTTATTTATTCATTTTTAGAGAGAGGGGAAGGGAGGAAGAAAGAGAGGGAGAGAAACGTCAATGTGTGGTTGCCTCTCACACCACCAGGGATCTGATCTGCAACCCAGGAATGTGACCTGACTGGGAACCAAACTGGTGACCCTCTGATTCACAGGTCAGCGCTCAATCCACTGAGCCACACCAACCAAGGCAATAACCATTTTCTTAAACGCAGATAATTACTTAACAAAAATTACAAATTTCCACATTAGAAAGACGGTAGACTTGTTTTTAATGTCTGTGTAGGTTGTACCTCTGCTGTAGAATTTATGTTTTAAGTGTTTATAACAGGTTGATTTGTTTCTAACTGTGCTCTCTGCATCCCTAAACCCAGAAGGCACCAATAATAGAGAGTTCATTTGTTCTTAAAACAAACCTAGTTTTTATTCCATCAGTGGGAACATGGCCCAGTATTGTGAGGTCCTTAAATATCTACAGTAAGAATACAATTTATCAGTGTACCTAAATGACCTGTTTAAGGGTTTAGCGCCTTCCTTGGACAATGCACCATATTATTCAGCTGAGAAATGTCCCCTTATTAAGGGACATTGGATTATCTTTCTAAATATTTTCCAAAGAAAAAAACTATAGTTCTTAGATCAAAGAAATGTTATTGTAAATTAGATTGAATTTGAAAGAGCTACTTTTGTATTTTAGACCTGTGAGATGTTCTCTTTTGCTCCATAAAAGCAGAAAGTACAACCCTGCTGTGAAAGGTGGTGGGGAGACAGAATGGTCACTCGCAGCAATAAAGCCTTCAGCTACAACGCGTGGCTGGAGCTGGAAGAGGGAGACTACGAAATCCAAATCAAAGTTAAAAATTGACTGTTGAACTTTTGCTCCTGTTGATTTAAGAAGTGTCCAAACCTGTACAGAATTTTTGTAAGAGTTCAAGTCAAACAGAGCATATACGTGTAAGCAATATCAACAGACTGAGAAAAATGCTTTCAAGAATAAATTTGCATAATGTTTCTCTCCCACTCTCTCTCCTTCCTGTCCCCCCTCTCTAAAAATAAATAAATAAAATATTTTTTAAAAAAGAATAAATTTGCAGCGTCTTTTATGCATTTGGAATCAGGGAGAATTAAGGAGGGAACTAAGAAAGATTACAAGAACCTGGGAGAAAGCCAGGTGGGGGTCATATTACAGGATAATTAGTGAGACTACATCCCCTCTCTTCAGGGGTCATCACCCTTTAGAAAGAAAGAGGAGTCTGAAAAGAGGCGTTAACCTAGATGCACAGAAACAACGGACAGGGTTTGTGTAGGGGAAAGATAAGCCTTTCCCTGAGGAAGTTATATTCCTGAGGGAGAGAAGCATCTGTGCGCGAGAAACACATTGATTGGCTGCCTCTCACATGTGCCCCAACCTGGTGCTGAACCCTCAACCCAGGCATGTGCTGAGACCAGGAATCAAGCTGGAAAGCTTTTGCTCTGCAGAATGACACCCAGCCAACCGAGCCACACAGGTTAGGGCTCCTCCTTAATTACTAAAGAAAGACTCTTGTTTTCTGTGTTCGCAGCCCATCTGACACTAAATGGGGCGGGGGGGGGGGGCGGTGGGGGGGCGTTGTCCACACCAACCAATTCTCTGACTCTGCAGACACCAACTAGATGTCCTACAATTCAATTCTGACACTACTACCTAAAGTTAGTGCAGACCCCACAGGTTAAGAGCTCAGTCCCACAAGGCTGCCCCCCATTCGTAGTCTTAGGTTGTCACCTGGACTTCTGGCCAACCAGGTATTAATCGGTGTTCCCACGATCCCCTCCTGAGATTTAATAATTGGCTATAATGGCTCACAGACCTTGGGCATTACTTACTTACACTTACTGGTTTATTATACAGCATACAATAAAGGGCACAGATGAACAGACAGATGAAGAGATGCAAAAGGTGGGTCTAGAAGGGTCCGAGTGCAGGAGCTTCTGTCCCTGTGGAGTTCGGAGGGCTCTGCTCTCTTGGTACGTAAGTATGTTTACCAACACGGAAGCTCTCCAAAACCTATAGTGCAAGGATTTTTATGGAGGCCGCATCATGTAGACGTTATCAATTATTTACTCAATCTTGAGGTCTTCTACTCGGAATGAAAGGTGGGCTGCAAGCCCAAAGCTTCCAATCATGGTCTTTCTAGTGACCAGCCTCCACTCAGGAGCCCACCAACAGCTGCCTCATTGAAACGAAAGATGCTCCTATCACCCAAAGATTTCAAGGGATTTAGGAGCTCAGTGTCAGGAACCAGGGACTGAGACCAACTGTATATTCGTTATTGTGTTGCAGCTGACTACTAATTCCCCTACGGACTCGGATGCAGTAGATCCCCTTTCAGTTTGCCCACCCCCACCTCCAACCCCCAAATTATTCTATTTCTGAGAACCTCCTCCTCCTTTCCATATGGTCACTGCAGCAGCCAGCCTGACAGGGCCCTGACCTTGGCTTCAGTTTGTTGACACAGTTCATCCAGAGAGAGTCAATCAAAGTTAAAGGATAAGAGTGTCCGTGTCTCCCGTGTGAGTCTGGAGAGGGAGGGAGAGAGAGAGAGAGAGAGAATGCCAGCTATAAAACTCAGGAGTGTTGTAAGGATGAACTGAAGAGCAGAGAAACCAGTCTGCAATACGAGAAATTGATGAGGTAGATGCTCTCAAGGAGCAGAGCTGATACACAGAGAGAACTTCCCTCATTCCTCACAGTTCCCCTTTTCATTCATGAGGTCCCGCTGCACCCTGCCCAGAGATCCCAAGAGGTGATCCACATTCCTGATATACCCCCCTCTTTGTTTAAGCTGGTTCTCGCATTTCCATCACTTTCAAAGAAAACAGCCCAAATTAATTCCTGGGATCTGTTTTTTTGGAGTCTATTCCATGTCATTGGTTCATCTGCATTACTTATTTTATATTATATGTTAATATCCAATAGGATAAGTTCCCCGATTATGGTTCTTTTTAAAGATTTGTTTATTTATTTATGTACTTATTTATTTTACAGAAAGGGGAAGGGAAGGAGAAAGAGAGGAAGAGAAACACTGATGTGTTGCCTACCACACATGCCCTGACCAGGGATGAACCTGCAACCCAGGCACGTCACCTGAACAGGAGTCAAACTGGCTACTTTCGCTTCACAGGATGACACCCAACCAACTGCGCCTCACCGGTCAGGGCTGATTGTTGTTCTTTTTAAATTTTTTCTGCTGGCTATTCTCATACATTTGTTCTTCCAGGTAAATTTAGAATCATGTTGTCAAATTCCAAAGAAACATTGCATAGGAATTTTGATTGGATAGCCTTGAATTTACACAATAACCCAGGGAAAGCTCACATCACCTCACTATCAGGACGCCCTAGCCAAGAATGAGGCAGCTGTATGCATGTCTTTGTATGACCTTCGTCAGGGTTTCACAGCTGTTTCCACACACGTCGTGCACGTCTCTTCTATTCGTTCCTAGGTGTTTTATACATCGGTTGCTATTGGGCATCCTTAACCTCTTTTCTGGGCTCTGGGTGAGGGGCTCAGAGTGGAAACCTCCGGTGCCCATGTCACGACCCCTCGACCCACCTGATGGTGGCCACGAGGGAGGTGGACGGATCCACGGGAGCTCAGCCGGGTCTTCCTGCTGACAGCAGCACACCCACCTCGGGCAGGACCCACGCATGTCCGATGTTCCACTCAAGTCCTCTCTTCAAGCCCTGCAGATTCTGATTCAGTGAACAAAATATGCACGAACCTGAGAGAATAGCATGTTGAACACCCATGTACCCATCGCTTGCTTCAGCAGGTACCCACAGACCTCATTTTGTTTCCTCTACACTCGTCCCACTGCCCCCAGCCCTCCCTGCCAAATTATTCCAGAGCTAATGCCAGATGCATCATATCAGCATGTATCTCTAAAAGACAGAATCTTTTGTTTTTAGCTTAATTACAATGCTATTATCATATCAAAAATAATTGACAATAATGCTTTATGCAGTAAGTATTCAAATTTACCTGATTTTCCCACAATCTTTTTACAATTGGTTTGTTCAAATCAGAGTCCAAAGTCCCCATACTGTCTGTACGAGGTCTGGTAAGGCTCTTTAACCTAGAAACTTGCCCACCCCCCCCACCCCACCCCCGCCCGCCTTGTTCCTTGTCTTTGTCGAATAGGCCGGATAGTGACCCTGTGACACCCTCCCCCGCTGGGTTTGAAGGGGTGCGCGACAATGGGCATGCTCCTCTCCCCCTGAATTCCCCGGACTGGTAGTTTGTGCCAGAAGTGTCAACGGGCACAGGGCCAAGGCTCTCTGTCACAAACCTTCCACAGGCAATGCTGTCGCCCCTACGGTGTCACAACGGAGATAGCGAAATAGCGAACGTCTGCAATGTTTAAAATTGACCTCTCCTCTCTCATATTTTTATTCTCATTTTTCACTCTGGATCAACCTCCAGAAGCAGTGCAGGTGGTGATTCCCTTCCTTCTCTGGCCGGTCCCCCCGGGGACTGTCTCTCAGTGCTCCCCTTTAAGGACCCTGGGGGGTGCAGACTGACGGGCACATAGACCTCGCTCCTTCCTCCCGCGCCTCAGTGCGAGGTGCGCTCCGCCCCCGCCCCCCCCCCTTCCAGGCACCTCTCTCCTCTCATGTTGACGTTTCCCCTTCAGGCTGGTCGCCGGCCCCACTCTCCTCCCTTCCTCACGCAACCACCTGAGTGAATCCTTGAAAACTGCGTGGTACCATTGTGCACGGCCTATTGATTGGTACCAATGTTCTTGTGCTCCAGACCACAGCACATTTTTTACTTTTTTCATTCACCACTGACTGTAAGTCTTCCCGCATTGCTGTGTGTGCACATAGTCACTGTTTCTTTTTCTTTTCTGTTCAATACACTTAGGGTTTTTTCCTAGCTTTACTGAGGTATAATGTACAAATAAAAATTGTATGTGTTTAGGTTGTACAATGTGATTTTTAAGGTGTACGGCATGATTTAATATACATATACATGTAAACTGATTACCACAATCAAGTTAATTCCTCGTGTAGTTACAGTTTTTTGGTGTGCAGCAAGAACACTTAAGATCTGCTCTCAGCAAATCTTAATCACGCAATACAGTATCATTCACTCTAATCACCACGCTGTGCGTTAGGCAGATACCCAGAACTCCATCCTGCACAACTGAGAGTTTGTGTGCGCTGGCCAGCCACTCTCCATTTCTCTCACCCCTGGCAACCACCATTCTATCCTCTGGTTCTAAGAGTTTGACTTTTTTAGATTCCACATATAAGTGAGATCACACAGTATTTGTCTTCCTCTGTCTGGTTTATTTCACTGAGCATAATGCCCTCCAGGTTCATCCATGCTGTTGCAAATGGCAGGGTTTTCCTCTTCTGGGACTGAATAATACTCATATGTATACAGTGGTGCCTTGGTAGTCATGGGCTTCAGAACTCATCAAACCTGATATTCGTCACATTTTGATGAGAAAAAGATGTTTCAGCACTCGGGGCTTACTTGCCACTCCAGAACTTGTGTGAGCCATGATGCCACCCCACACGAGAAAATGCTTCATTGATCATTGCTTGCTCCCCACTTGTCAGAACAAATTAGAGATGAGTACCGAGGTACCAGTATATACACCCCATTTTATTTATTCATTCATTCACCACCAGAGAGCTAGGCTGTTTCCATATCTAGGCTGCTGTGAATAATGCCTCCATCAACATGGAGGTGCAGATATCTCTTTGACACACTGTGATTTCATTTCCTTTGGATATATGCCCAGAAGTCGCTGGATCATCTGGTAGTTCTAGTTTTAATTTCTGAGGACCCTCCATGCTGTTCTCTGCAGTGGCTATGCCGTAGTCACTGTTTCTAAGTGCTGGCCTGTAGTCCCTCAGACACATTCACCACATTCTGATGTCAGCAGGCACCTAAGTCACCTCCGGTTTCTGCTTGCCAAACAGCACCGCGGTATACGTCTTCACAGTGTCCCATAAAGGACCAGTGAGACGAGTCTCTGGTATGTGCAGCAGAAGGAGGATGGCGAGCAGTCTGGCGTATATGCATTCTAATCCCACCAGATAACTTTCACAACAGCTATTCCACACCATACTCCCATCAGCAGTGCATGAGGTTCTCATTCCCCCCATCCTTGCCAAACTTGACTTCTTCACCAAGTTTTGTCAGTCAGATGGGTGTAAGGAAATGGCTCACTGATGCTGTACATTGGGTTTCTCTCACTACTAGCAATTATAGGCATGTTTTCGTATGCGCATGGACCCCAGGGGTTTCTCTCCTGTGAACTGCCTGGTGATATCCTTTGCTACTTCTCTAACGCATTTCCAATGTGTTTCTTTGTCTCTAGGCTCTTTCTGTGCTGGGTGTCTTCCACTTGTCCCTCCACATCCAGTGGCCTTGAAGGTGGAGCTGTATGGCTACATCAAATGGCCCTTGCCATCAGGTTTCCAGCACCAGCAGGAAATCAGAGGGAGAAAGAAGAGTGAATCAAGACAGTGACTCCCGAACCCCCTCCCTTCATGGAGCTGTGGGAAGCTGCTTCCTGTAACCAGAAGTCACAACACACTGATGGAGTCACTCATAGCTCCTTCCAGGACACCCTCTCCATGAAGCCTTCTCTCTCCCTGGATTCCCAGAGGTGCCAACAACCACCACTGCAGGGATACCTGGGTCCCTGTCCTATTTCTTGTGGCTTCCCTAATCCTGCTCACACTTTCATAAATCGTCTCTTTATTAATATTCTCCAATTACCGGTTTCAATTATGCAAGTTGTTTCTTGTGGGGACCCTAGCTCATACATTGTCATTGAGCTAAAATTTTTCATTTCCATGCAGTCAATTTTACTTTTGTTTTGCTTTGTTTTTTGGTATGTGCTTTAGAGACATTGTTTATAAAGTGCTTCTGTACCTCTGTGTGAAAATATTATTTCTTCCTTTTTTTCTTAATACTTTCATAATTTTACCTTTTATTTTATTTTTTAATATATTTTATTGATTATGCCATTACAGTTGTCCCATTCCCCCCCTTCACTCCCCTCCACCCTGCACATTCCTCCCCCACCAGTCCCCCCCTTTTGTTCATGTTCATGTGTCACAAGTTCTTTAGATTCTGTATTTCCCATAGCATTCCTCCCCTCCCCACTGTTTATTTTCTACCTACCATCTATGCTACTTATTCTCTGTACTTTCTCTCCCCTTCTCCTCCTCTCACTCCCCTGTTACTAAGCCTCCATGTGATCTCCATTTCTATGGTTCTGCGCCTGATCTAACTGTTCTCTTAGATTGCTTTTGTTTTAGGTGTGGTTGTTGATAACTGTGAGTTTGCTGTCCTTTCACTGTTCATATTTTTCATCTTCTTTTTCTTAGATAAGGCCCTTTAACATTTCATATAATAAGGGCTTGGTGATGATGAACTCCTTTAATTTGACCTTATCTGAGAAGCACTTTATCTGTCCTTCCATTCTGAATGAAAGTTTTGCTGGATAAAGCAATCTTGGATATAGGTCTTTGGATTTCATGACTTGGAATACTTCTTTCCAGCCCCTTCTTGCCTGTAAGGTCTCTTTTGAGAAATTCACTGACAGTCTGATGGGAACTCCATTGTAGGTGACTGTCCCCTTATCTCTTGCTGCTTCTAGGATTCTCTCCTTCATTTTAATCTTGGGTAATGTAATTATGATGTGCCTTGGTGTGTTCCTTCTTGGGTCCAACTTCTTTGGGACTCTCTGAGCTTCCTGGATTTCCTGGAAGTCTATTTCCTTTGCCAGACTGGGGAGGTTCTCCTTTATTATTTGTTCAAGTAAGTTTTCCACTTGTGGTTGGTCCTCTTCCCCTTCTAGTATCCCTATAATTCTGATGTTGGAACATTTAAAGATGTCCTGGAGGTTCCTAAGCCTCTCCTCATTTTTTTTAAATTCTTGTTTCTTCATATTTTTCTGTTTGGTCATTTTTTCCCCCTTCTGGTCCACTCCCTTGATTTGAGTGCCAGTTTCCTTTCCATCACTATTGGTTTCCTGTGCATTTCCCTTCATTTCAATTAGTTTAGCCTTCATTTGTTCCTCTAATTTGTGACTAAAATCAACCAATTCTGTGAGCATTCTGATCACCAGTATTTTGAGCTATGCATCTGAAAGGTTGTCTATTTCTTGGTTGCTTAGAATTATAGGCTCTGGGGCTTTGAGCTGTTCTTGAGTCATAGTGTTTTAGTCTGTTCGCACCTGTTATGTATGAGGGATGGAGCCTTAGGTGTTCACCAGGGCAGGGTGACCCAGTTGCTGGGTTGTGACACTGTACATGGGGGCAGGGTCAGAGAGAGGGAAAACTGGTGCGTTATTCCGCTCTGTCTCAAATTTCTGTCCCCTCTGTGGCTTCCCATAAGCAAATTAGGCCCCTCTGGTGCTGGTTCCCCGGTGTGTGGGCCCATGTACTCTCCGGGACCCTGTGGGTCTCTCCAATGAACTCTCTGTGAGCCTGGGAGCCTCTCCCTGAGGCTCGACCCTGAAAGTATTTCCAATTGGTGATTTCAGGCTCTAATTCACATCACTGGGGCCCTAGCCTGAGCTGTCTGTCTCACTGTCCATTCCTTTGCTTTGTTTATCTGCTCATGATTGTGTGACCGAAGTCAGCCAGCTGCCTTGCACCCTCACTGGGTCCGCCCATTGCCACCTCACACCTGGGATCTGCCAAGCACTGCCGAGTACGCTCCTGCATCTGTCCAACCAAACAATCTTTTCTGCCCAACCCACTCCACCACTGACTCTGACCCTTTTACCAGTCTGACTGAATGGTTCGTTGTTGTCAGATTTCCATACAGTTCAATTTTCTGTGTTTTGGCTGCATTTTTGTTACTAAAACTTTGTTGTCTTAAACTTAGTTGTGGAAGGAGGCACAGTGTTTCCACCTATACCTCCATCTTGGCTGGAAGTCTCCATAATTTTACCTTTTATGTTTAGGTCTTGAATCTATCCAGCCCACCTTTGTATCTGATGAAATTTTTGCATGGAGTTTTTTTTTCATACTGAGAACCAGTTTTCCCAATATTGTCCCTCCTCCACCTGTTTGAGGTGCCTGTAATTGTACATTATGTTCCCATGTATGTGTGGTTCTGTCTGTGAGCTCCCTGTTCCATACCATTGGTCTATGTGCCTGTTACTCTGGAGTCACTGTACTGTTGTTATAAATATGGCTTTGTAATACATTCTAATGTCTTTTTTTCCCTTTCTCCTAGTTCTTGTTTTCCCTCCGCAAGTTTTTATTTTTTATCTATATTTTAAAAATAGATTAAGTTGCTTTTAAAAATCCAACTGAATTTTATATTTTATTGCATTGAATTTCTGTTTTAATTTGGAAATAATTTTAACTTTTTCTTAGATACTCTTTTTTTAAAGATTTTTATTTATTTATTCTTAAAGAGGAGAAGGGAGGAAGAGGGAGAGAAATATCAATGTGTGGTTGCCTCATGTGCGCCCCCTACTGGGGACCTGGCCTGCAACCCAGGCATGTGCCTTAGACTGGGAATCAAACCGGCAACCCTTTGATTCACAGGCTGGTACTCAATCCACTAAGTCACATGTGTTACCACCCTTCAAGACCAGACAGGCTCATGGTATTCGTGCAGACAGAAAAATATCCATGGAGCCATTGGGATGTCTGTCATTTCTTTATTCATGAGTGGGCGAGCCATGCACACTGCAAGCTGTATGTCTCATGTCATGGCCCTTGCTCCCCAGCGTGGCATCCACTGTGGTACCTGTCCCCTTGCGTGTCTCTCATTATCATCACCCCCAGCAGGGAGTCCCTACCTGTTTAAACACTAGAGGGGAATACAGCTGGAAAACTGCCATAACATAACATAACATAACACAATTCTGAACATATGAGCCCACTTCGTGTTATGAGAACAGTTTATTGGACTCGGTCTCAAGGCTATGGGAACACTGCTCCCTTAGCTACCCAGACACCTGGGCAAGGAAGCCAGACTGCCTCCACTTACCCTACAATCCACCCCTGCTGGGTTCCTCACCTTACAATCTGCATGAGGAAATCTTCCACAAGGTTGCTTGAGAGGAGGGCAGAGCCCTGCACCTGTGATCCACAACAGCAGTACAGGCTACAGCAACAAGCAAGCAAAACACAAGTGCTACTGCAGCAGCAGCACAAGCTTCAACAGCACACATTCAAGACACAAGCAATCAGGCCACCCCTAGGTACAATGGTCAGTCCAATCCCCATACAAGTAAGGCCAATTGTGTGGGCCACCCACCCAGAGGGTCCCAGTGGGAACAGCAGCCCACGCACCATACTGGGCCTCCCAGCATGTCCCAGTATATGGGTCTGACACAGACCTGTAAGAGTCCAGCCCATCTGAGCTTGTCCTTCATAGTTCTCAATGCAAAGGGGAGCTAATCTAGCCAGCTCCACAGCCTCAGCTGTGGAGTATGGGCCGGTCATACTGCTGCTTTGCCCCAGCATAGATGTCAGTCCAGATAGCTTTCCACAAGGGATGTTAGCTGTTCCACTGGTTCTGAAACCAAGTCCAGTTTGAGACAGAAGCAGGAGAGATGAGCCATGGGAGGCTGACCAACCTGCTCAGGGGCACTTCAGTACAGACACGGCATGCTGATTGGTTAGCCACTGAGGCATAGGTAGGAACCTAGTCCACTAAGGTGTTACTTTGCACCCTTAGGGAAAAAAAAAACAGAGCAGTTATAGGCACTAGTAAAGGCAAGTTAGGGCCCTCAAGCAGTATACAAGCCAGCTTCCGGTTAGCTGATAAGACAGCGGCTGGAGAGGGGGTCTTCCTGGCATGAACACCAGACCTTTCATTCCTCAATGCGGGGCTCAGCATCTATTTGCAATAATGGGGGAGAACTCATAACGGGCCATAGGGAAATCAAAAAGGTGCCACAAAGAAGCATTTTGTGGTCTGCTGACCCTGGGTATGCCACCTTTAGACTGGGGGCCATGTCCCAATCACCCAGGGCACTATTTGTAAGTTTCTCTCCACCCCTCGGCCCCAAGGGGCAACAAGAGCCACCCAACACATGTGAGAGGCTTTTGTTTCCCAAGGCCATGTCCAAGTGGCTGTTTGCCCGCACTCCAGGCCCTCTGAAGCAGGCAAGAGAATATTCCCCTGTTTTCCCATGTCTGGTTTCAGCAAAGCACCCTTAGTCTGTACCTGTAGTTGAACTGGAGCTGCAGTCTGGTGGAGTAGCAGGAGCTGGGACCGGAGCTGGGACCCCGCTCTGACTCAGATGGAGGACAGTCCATAGGCATTTTGTCCAGCCCCGCCAGTGTAGGGGTGGCAGCTGCAGCTCACAGGCCCTGTTTTAAGAGACCGTTTTACTGTTCAGTCACTCAGCAGCTTGAGGATGATAGGCCACATGGGATTTCCAGTCAATCTGCAAGTCCTGAGCCCACTGTTGTACCAAGGCCCCAGTAAAATGCGTCCCCTGATCACTTTCGATGATTAAGGATCTCCCATAAGCAGCGCATAACCGCACCAGCACAGCAATTACTGCTTTCTGATCTGGGAGCCATGTGGGATAAGCAGCTAAAAGTCCTGTGGCCATGTCCACACCTGTAATAGCATCCTCATATCCCTTTGAACTAGGTAGGGGCCTGATTACATTCACCTGCCACCAGGCCAGCAGTACCTGTCCCCTCACTACCTGTCCAGAAGTTCCCACAGGCCTTCAGGGATGCTCTCACGAGCAGACAACACAGGTCTCACAGGCTTCTTGTGCCTCTGCCAGTGTAACTGGTGACCCCGAAGTTTTGAGAGTGGACTACATGGTCTTCTGCCCAGCATGTAAGAGGCAACAGTGTAGCCACTGGGCTACTTCCCTTGCTGAGGGACTGGCAGGTACCGTTTCCATCCACTGCACCTTGGTTAGAGTGTCAGTCTCATCATTCCCAGGGGAAGCAAGACATCATGCCCAATAACATAATATACAGTGATTTGTTTCTGGTGGCCTAACTCCCATAAGTCTTGCCACAAAGCCTGTCTCCAAAATGGTCTATGCATAACCATCCACTTATTTGTAAGTGTGCCAGAGACTTCTAATTGACCCCAATATCCACTCTTCCCTTTTCTCGACACCAGGAGTCACAAACATTTCCTGTACAGGGCCACCTAGCAAACACTGGCCAGCTTTATCACAACTACTCTGCTTACAGCTTGAAAGCAGTGGTTGTAACATGTAAACAAAGGAGAATGGCGAGACCCAACACAGAGGTGCTCTACATAACACCCAGAAACAAACACGGGGGGCTGCCAAAATGAATAGACAAAGAAACATGGCCCAAATGAAAGAACAGATCAAAACTCTCAAAAGAGAACAAAACTAAATGGAGACAAGCAGTCTATGAGATGCAGAGTTCAAAACACTGGTTATGCCCTGGCTGATGTGGCTCAGGGGATTAAGCGCTGGCCTGCAAACCAAAGGGTCATCGGTTCAGTTCCCAGTCAGGGCACATGCCTGGGTTACAGGCCAGGTCCCCAGTAGGATGTGTGCAAGAGGCAACAACACATTGATGTTTTTCTCCCTCCCTTCCCCTCTCTATTTTAAAAAAATCTTAAAAACAAAAACAAAAAGACACTGTTGTGTGTGCACATAGTCACTGTTTCTTTTTTTTTTTCTGTTTGATACACTCAGGGTTTTTTCCTAGCTTTACTGAGGTACGATGTACAAATAAAAATTGTATGTATTTAGGTTGTACAATGTGATTTTTAAGGTGTATGGCATGATTTAATATACATATATGTGTATATTAAAGGAACTTAGTGAGGACCTCAACAGCATAAAACAGATCCAATCAGAAATGAAGGATACACTAGTTAAAATAAAGAACAATTTACAGATAAGCAAGAGTAGAGTGGATGAAGCCAAGAATCAAAGCAATGACCTTGGAACATAAGGTGTCATGGCTGGAGTGGGGCAGACATCCTGAAATGTAATAGAACCCACAAGTTGAGAAAAATAGAACAACAAAATAGTAGCAGCTGAGATCCCAAAAGATTTTATAGTAAGTAAGTGTTGAACTTTTGCCAAGTGCTTCTTCTACATTGTGTGACTTTTTTTTTCCTTTTGTACACCATCAGTCTAGTCTTTCACACTCCCTAAGTCTGTTTTATTAATACATGTTTTCTGATGTTAAACCATCTTTGAATCTTGGCATAGATGTTACTCGAACATATCTCTTTTACCTATTTGATTGGGTTAGCTAACGTTTTATTTAGGAATTTTACATTTCTAATCCTTGTAGTGAATTTTCCCTATTTGCTCGATTTTTTAAAAATGTCCCTTTTCACCTGGCTGATGTAGCTCAGTGGATTGAGCACGGGCCTGCAAACCACATGATCGCGGTTCGATTCCCAGTCAGGGCACATACCTGGGTTGCAGGCCAGTTCCCGGCAGGGACCAGTTCCCAGCAGGGGATGCACAAGAAGCAACCATACATTGATATTTCTCTTCCTCTCTCCTTCCCTTCCCCTCTAAAGATAAATAAATAAATATATTTTTTAAAAATGTCCCTTTTCAAAATATACTTGAAAAGAATGAATATTCTGTAGGTAAAGAATGCAGCATACTGAACAGGTCTGTTGGGTGATAAAATGCACCCGGGGTTCAAAACATGTTTCCTTGGTGATTGGTTTGTCTGATTGATCTATCAATTGCTAGAGAGCTTTATTAGAATCTCCTGCAATATAGATTTGTCAATTTGTTCTCGTATTTCCAAAATTTCAGTTTTATATATTGGGGGGCCATGCACACATATTTAATACCAATGTACTTTCCTTTTGAATTAAACCTTTTATCATTAGGAAGAGACCCTCTTTATTTCTAATAACACTTTGTTATAAACTATACTTTATATGATAATTGACTTAATTAGAACTTGCTTACCATATGTTTTTCATGCTTTTTGCTTTCATCTCTCTGTTTTAGATATGCATCTTGGGCATATGGTTGGCCCTTATTTTATATTCTGTCTGGAAGCAGTTTTCTTTTAACAAGATAATTTAGTCCTTTGCATTTAATATAATCAGCAGCATATCCAGACTCAGCACTCACCTCTTACTTCGTGCCTTTTCTTGTCTACCAATTTTATTTCCTTTTCTCTTTTTTCCTGCCTTCTCTTAGATTAACATTTTTTTCTTCATCTTCCTCTTACTAAGATTGGAAGTTATCAGCTCTGTCCCTAAGGGGTTAGCCTAAAAATTACAACAATGGAGGGAAACACTGTCTTCACTCTGCTGTTTCAGGTCTGGGAGTGTTACGTGGTTGCATCCTCTGTGCTTCTCTAGCCCTTCTCCTTCTAATGCCAAGTGTCTATGTTTCCTGTTGTCTCCTTCATGTTATTTTGTTCACCTTTCCCAAGAATAGGATTTTTCTTTGTTGGGTCATACTTATATTTTTATATTCTAGTTCATTAATATTTGCTAGTTCTTGGTGGTCAGAGCATTCTTCCTTTTTAGAACTAGTTGGGGACTTACTTGCAGCTAACATTTTGTCAGTTTTTGTTGATGAACCAATGTCTGTAAGTCTTGATTTGTTTGTGCTGTTAACTCCTATCCTGGGTTGCTGATTTTATTTACCCGGGGTTTCCCTTCCATGAACCGCTTTTCCTCGTGTGTTTGGTGACTCTTGCTTGGGGCTCAGCTTTGATTCATTGTATTTGTTGCCCGTGGGTGCTGCATGTCTTCACTGTAATGCTTGCAACAGACACAAAGGAGATTCATCTGAAGCTTTGGAAGCACTCAGCACATAGGGGTGATTCTAATTCTGGGGCATTGCCAGACGGGAAATGGTCCCCGTAACAACACTGTTTTCCAGCTGAGACCCAGAGAGCAGAGTAACTGGCCCTAAACCACATGCCTGTAAAATAACGAATCTGCCATCCGGCCCAAAGCCCATACAGTTCTCCCAGTCACCCACGACCTGCCCAAGGCTTCCTGGTGTCGACAAGCCCCCTCCCCTCCCTAATCCCCAATAAAGCAGACAGATCAGAATGTTTTATATATTTCTCTTCTTTTTACTCTAAAAAAAGTTGACAATAACAACCTGCACACTGCAGAAAGTGGCAAGGTTTCAATGCCCCCACCCCTCCAAACATCATTTGCATCCCTCAGACACCATCCTCTCCCTTTTCCTTAAAATCCTACATGAAAACCCCAGAGAAAATGAAGAGACCCCCAGAGAGGAGGATCCCCTTCAATAGGAGGAGGCACCTAGAAAATAAATTAGGGGGGAGGAGGCTCCTTGCTGGCCCTGTGCAGCTCTGTCTCGCAGACCCAGCGGTAGGGCCTCCTGCAGACGTCATCATTCCAGAGGCCATTATCTGTGAGGTGGGCACAGTCCTCGCCTCCCCCAAGCCCATGCCCGTGCCAGTCATCCGGCTGCTCTGGCCTCCAGTTCCTAAGAAGAAAAGAGATTCGGCTCTAGGAAGCCAAAGCTCAGCCAAGCTGAGGAGCCCCTCTGGCCCTCGGACCCGCCCAGCTGGCACAGCAGGGCCCAGGTAAAAGGGACAGAATGCAGAGCTCACTGGAACCCTTCTCATAGTCTGAACTCACTGGAAGCCCTTCTCATAGTCTGAACCATCCACCCATTTCCAGGGTCCAGTGTGGTCGGTGAGGCCGATCCAGGTATTCCCAGGGCCCATGTGGTGCTGGACAAATTTCTGGGGAGAGAGAAAGTTGGTGACCTCTCTGTAGAATGGCCAGACTCCCAGATGAGCCCTTCAGAGCCCTCACCTGCTCCTCCAAGGAGCCAACCACCACCAGGGTCGCGTTCTCCAGCTGGCAGTACTTCTCAGCCTCAGGCCAGGACTTCCCAGTACTGGAGAACCAGTAGCAGCTGCCTTCATGCTCCACCCAGTTAACAGGGCAGCAGCTATTTTCAGAGCCTGGGAGAGAGAAAGGTGCATAGGGAGGGTGGAGGGGCTGAGGCTCCTCCAGGAGGAAAAATAGGTGGAAAAGCAGGGCCGGGCACCCCTGCCTCCTCACCATTGTCCTGGAGTATGGCCAGCTGACAGCTCAGGCTTCGCAAGTCAGACACAAACGTCTTCACATGGAGCAGCAAGCTGGAGTGATCTGGGGAGACAGAGGGTGGGGGAGGGGAAGGATGAGAGTGAAGGGGGCAAGAAGGGCAATATGAACACTGGGGGCTGGGAAGGGTCTGCATCTGTACGCAGGACCAAAGATCAATCACAGATGCCCCTGCCACAAGACCCCTTGGTTTAGGGAAGAAATAAAAATTGCTGTCAGTAAAACATTTGAGAATTGTAGGGGGGAAAACTGCAGTCCAGACCCCTTGGTTTGGCCTGGGAGACCCCCGTACTCTACACAGAGGCACTGGCACACGTACTCCCTCTCTGACCTTGACTCAAGTCCTGCTGCTGTTTCTCCAGCTGGGACTCCAGGGCCTTCATCTTACTGCCCACCCCTCCTCCTGTGGGAGAAACTGCTCAGTATCCCAACATCCCTAGCATCCCACAGCTGTCCCCAGCCTCAGCCCCAGCCCACCTCACCATGGGTGTGCAGGTCCTTGAACTGGGTCTCTGTGCTCACTGTGAGGTTGTTGACGGTCTCTCTCAGGGCCTGCAGCTCTTCCTGCAGCTTGGAGTCTGAGCAGAAGAGGGTGCTGGGTCCACTATCACAGCTACCAGCACCCCCCCACCACAACTGCTGCTCCCACCAACCCCCCACGTTGCTCCCTTCCCTGCCCACCCCCGGGGCACCCACTCTGGGATCCAATCACACAGACAACCACCAGCAGCAGGAGACTGAGGCCCAGGGAAAGCAGGAGGAGGCATGGTCCAGAGCAGAGTCGCTGAAATAGTGGTTGGGGAGGAGGTGGTCCTGCAAAGGGAGAGGGTGTCGGGGTCTCAGGGACATGGCAGTCTGCGCGCGGCTCTGGGGTCCTAGGAGGAGAGCACACTGTGGCTTCTCAAACAGACTAGAGGGAATAAAAAAGACTAAGAAATATGAGTAGTGAGTGACTCTGAGGGGCCAGAAGCAACTAGAAGTGGGAAAGGGGAGAGGGTTATAGAGGGAAGCAAAACTTCCACCACCTTAGCCCTAGCCAGGCCCTGGGTCTTTGCTGACACCTAGTGGCCTAGCCATGTCAGGGCAGCTGATGAACCTCGGACAGAACCTTAAGAATGGAGTTTGTGAGCTGGGGAGTCGGGTGGAGTGGGACACCAGCTGGGGAATCGCTGCTCCTCCCTGAAGCTGGGGCAAGAGAAGTCAGTGTCTTTCTCTCTCCATGAATCTCACTGCTGTTTGGCTGGGTGCAGGAAGATCTTAGGTCCCTCAAGTTGCTTCCACCCAGGGAGTCCCATCCCAGTGAGCTGGAATGTGGGGGGCCTCCTTTCCATTATCTCCTCCCCTGCATCACCTTTCCCCATCAAAAGACACTGCGCACTTCCCCTCCCCCCCATGAACTGGATCCTCACTCGGCCCAAACAACATCCCTGCTTACATAAGAAAAACTAGGGCTTTGTTTTTCACATAGGAGGGCCTTACCTTCCCTCTGATCAGAAATCCCACGGCCCCTTCACAGAAATCTTACTTGCCCCTCTACCAAAACGATCCCAGAAACCCCAGACATGCATGCATGCACGCACACACGCACGCCGAAGGCTCACCACTATTGGAAAAGGAAAGGATGGCCCCAAGCCTGTGGGCCCATCCCCTCCCCAAGATCCTGAGAAGTGGGTGACATGGCAACGGTTAGGCAGCATGCAGAAACCTTGGGTCCCCATCACCAAGAAAGCGACTCCAGCCCCACACCCTACACCTCCCCTAAAAGGGGAAACTTGTGACAGGGACAGATGCAGAGACAAGGTCACGGGTCACAGAAAGAAACAGGAGCTGAAGTAAGAAAGCCAGAGCCACCTAATGTTCGCCTTTCGGAAACAGGAGGAGGTGTCCCTTCACCTTGTCTGAACTGATGGTCATTCTCCTCATTGTCCAGATGCTGAAAATCTTGATACTCCTTTGCCATGTTAGGGCTGGCTGGACCTGGGACTAGGTCAAGACTGGCATTAGGGTTGAGATTGGGTCTGAACAGAGTTGGCATGTGGGGTCCTGTCCCTTTCTAAGTAATCGGTGGCTACATGAAGACCTTCCTTCTTTCTCTAAATCCCTCCCAGACCTGTCACCAAAATTCATCCACCCTCTGAGTGTTTCCACCCAGCCTGTCCCTTCCTGACAGCTGGTTCCCTCCACCGCTCCCCCAATCCACCCCCAGTCAGTCCCCCTGCTTTTCTTTGCCTTTTACTTGCTGGTGGTCGCGAGGGTGACTCCTGGATCCCTCAATGCTGTGTGGATCCCAGGCTAAGAAGGAAGCTGAAGCCTGGAGCAGTGGGTGTGCAGACAGCCCTGGACAACAGGGGAGGAAGGGGCAGGGTCCATACAAGGGCCCTGAGCACTGTGCTAGCGTGTGTCCGTTTGTCTTTGTGTTTCTAGTGTGCCAAACCTGTCATCTCCAATGCCAGAGACTTTGGACTTAAACAGAGGCAGGAATGGATTTGGAACTCGGATGTGTGGGGGTGGAAGCCAGGGGGATGGGCTGCCTCAGCTTTCCTCTCTGGGGAGGGGAGTCTCTGGGTGTATCCCCCTCACCTCCACACACTGGTCACCTGACTCCTCATTGCATGGTTTGGGAGGGGAGCCCAGAGGCCCAGGGTGCCCATTCAATGTTTCGCTCCTGCCCCTCCCTGTCACTCCCTGACTAAATTCCCAGAATTGTTGCTCTCTCCAAATACCCCCTGCCAAGATCAGAGGGATCTGTTATTCATCACTCTTGCCCAACCTAGGCCTGTGACCCTGGCACCTAAGCCTGGACCCCAGCTTCCTTGGTGGCTCGGCCCCCAGACTCCCCAGCTCAGGCTGACTGGCTTCAGTCTCCTGGGCAGTCTAGTTCCCCAGCAGCAGGACGGGCTTTCCCCACTTCACCAGAGGTTTGTGCCGACAAACCTCCCCTGACTACTACTGTGTACCTGGGCTTTTCAGTCATTAACTCTTCCCAGTATCCCCAGAGCACATCCACCAAGGAGGAAACTCAGACCCAGAAAATTAAGAGCTTACCCAGGTTCACACTGCAAGGAAGCGGCAGAGGGGCAACCGGAATTGGGACAGCCCAACTGTGGGACCTTGTGCAGTCACCACAGTCACTATGGCTGGGCCCTGAGGTCCCAGAGGTGCTAAAACGTAGTCCCTCACAGCTCCGTGGGGATGGGGGTGAGTTCAAATAGGGTTGTGTTCAGAGAGAAGTATGTAAATTTATTTTTATTTTTAAATATATTTTATTGATTATGCTATTAAAGTTGTCCCATTTCCCTCCTCTGCACTCCCCTCTGCCCTGCACACCCCCTCCCCCCCACATCCCCCCCTTTGTTCATGTCCAGGGGTTGTACATGTAAGTTTCTTGGCTTCTACATTTCCTATACTGTTCTTACCCTCCCCCTGTCCATTTTCTACCCACCATCTATGCTACTTATTCTCTGTACCTTTTCCTCCTCTCTCCCCCTCCCACTCCCCTGTTGATAACTCTCCATGTGATCTCCATTTCTGTGGTTCTGTTCCTGATCTAGTTGTTTGCTTAGTTTGCTTTTGTTTTTGTTTTAGGTATGGTTGTTAATAATTGTGAGTTTGCTGTCATTTTACTGTTCATATTTTTATCTTCTTTTTCTTAGATAAGTCCCTTTAACATTTCATATAATAAGGGCTTGGTGATGATGAACTCCTTAAATTCGATTTTATCTGAAAAGCACTTTATCTGCCCTTCCATTCTAAATGAAAGCTTTGCTGGATTGAGTAATCTTGGACGTAGGTCCTCGCCTTTCATGACTTGGAAATACTTCTTTCCAGCCCCTTCTTGCCTGTAAGGTCTCTTTTGAGAAATCAGCTGACAGCCTTATAGGAACTCCTTTGTAGGTAACTGTCTCCTTTTCTCTTGCTGCTTCTAGGATTCTCTCCTTAATTTTAGTCTTGGGTAATGTAATTATGATGTGCCTTGGTGTGTTCCTCCTTGTGTCCAAGTTCTTTGGGACTCTCTGAGCTTCCTGGACTTCTTGGAAGTCTATTTCCTTTGCCAAGTTGGGGAAGTTCTCCTTCATTATTTTTTCAAGTAAGTTTTCAATTTCTTGCTCTTCCTATAATTCAGATGTTGGAACATTTAAAAGATGTTCTGTAGGTTCCTAAGCCTCTCCTCATTTTTTTTGAATTCTTGTTTCTTCATTTTTTTCTGGTTAGATGTTTCTTTCTTCCTTCTGGTCCACACTGGTCCTTGATTTGCATCCCAGTTTCCTTCCCATCACTATTGGTTCCCTGTACATTTTCCTTTATTTCACTTAGCATAGCCTTCATTTTTTCATCTAATATATGACCAAATTCAACCAATTCTATGGGCATCCTGATTACCAGTGTTTTGAACTGTGCATCTAATAGGTTGGCTATCTCTTCATTGCTTAGTTGTATTTTTTCTGGAGGTTTGATCTGTTCTTTCATTTGGGCCTTTTTTATTTATTTATTTGGGGGGGTCTTGACGTGCCTGTTACATATGAGGGGCAGAACCTAAGGTTAAGGTGTTCGTTCACTAGGGTGGGCAACCCACATTGCTGCATTGTGATGCCGTATGTGGGGGAGGGGTCCAAGAAGGAACAATCGTGCTTGCTCCACGCTCTGCCAGATTTCAGTCACTTCCCCCATTACCCACAAGCAAATTTGGCCCTTCTGGTACTGATTCCCATGTGGGCAGATTTGTGTATGTTCTAGGACCCTGTGGGTCTCTCCAACAAGCTCTCCTGTGAGGGTGGGAGTTTCTCCCGCTGCCACCTCAACCCCTATGGGTGGTTTCAGTCAGTGGTTTGAGGCTTTATTTCCCCACACTGGGACCCTGGGTTGCAGGACCAGTCTGTCCTGCTCTCCAGTTGTTTCTCCCAGTTTATCTGCACACGGTGCATGCAAACTTCACCACCCAGTTAGCAATCCACCACCTCACCAGGTCGCCAGCTGCAACCTTGTGCACCCCACTCCACAATCTGCTGCCTCACTGGGTCCACCAGCCACCACCTTTCCAGCCACTGCCCTGCGGCAAGTCCTCTCCACCCAGTCTCCACCCCTCCTACAGGTCTGGATGAATGTGTCTACTTTAACTCGTTTGTTGTCAGACTTCCATACAGTTTGATTTTCTGTTGGTTCTGGTTTTTTGTTTTAAATTGTTGTTGTCCTTCTTTTGGTTGTGCCAGGGGGCATAGTGTGTCTACCTATGCCTCCATCTTGGCCGGAAGTCTCTTAATTTATTTTTTTAAGAATTTATTTATTTATCTTTTAGAGAGAGGGGACGGAAAAGAGAAAGACAGGGGAATATTGATGTGTGAGAAATACATCGATCGGTTGCCTCTCACACACACCCAAGTGGGGACTCAGCCTGAAACATGGGCATGTGCTCTGGCTGGGAATTCAACCAGTGACCTTTAGGTTTGTAGGCTGGCACTCAATCCACTGAGCCACACCAGACAGGGTAGAAGAGTGTGTGAATTTAAAGTGTGCAAAACTTTGAAATGTTGGTGGGATTGCAGATTGGTACAACCACTGTGGAAAACAGTATGGAATTTCCTCAGAAAACTAAAAATGGATCTGCCTTTTGACCCAGCAGTTCCACTGCTAGGATTATCCTAAGAACCCTAAAACACCAATCCAAAAGACTGCATGCACCCCAGTATTTATAGCAGCACAATTTACAATAGCCGAGTGTTGGAGGCAACCTAGGTGTCCATCAGTAAATGAATGGATCAAAAAAATATGGTACATTTACACAGTGGAATTCTACATGGCAGAAAGAAAGGAGCTCCTACCCTTTATGACAGCATGGATGGAACTGGACAACATTATGCTAAGTGAAATAAGCCAGACAGTGAAAGACAAATACCATATGATCTCACCTTTAACTGGAAGCTAATCGACAAAACAAACAAGCAAGCAAAATATCACCAGAGACATTAAAATTGAGAACAAGCTGACAGTGGCCAGAAGGGAAAGGGGAGGGGATAATGGGGGGAAAAGGTGAAGGGTTTACAGGAACAATTATAAAGGACACATGGACAATAACAAGGGTGGGGGGTGGAAACAGGGGAAGGAGGTGGGGAGGACTGGGGTAATAGGGAGGGCTGGGGTGGTGGGGAGGTGTGGTGGGGGGAAGGCAGATAACTGTACTTGAACAACAATAAAAAACATATTTAAACAAAGAAAAAAATAGTCTACTTTGAGACATATTTGGACTAATTTCCTCTTTTTACACTTAGAAATTTTGTTGCAGTAAATAATTTTTCAGTCAACTTTGTGCACACAGGCAAATATTTATGTGGGATACAATCCTAGATGTAGAACATTGTGTTAAGGAATATGTAACCTTCAAATCTTCAATGAAGATTGCTAAACCATTGTGAACAAAGGCGGTTGGATTCCCACTCTGCCAATGTTGATGTAAGAAACTTATTTAGAAGCCATTGTTACTCCGTTTATTTTTTTCCAATGTGTAGGATTGTATTGGCATTTTACTGTTGGGTTAAGTTGAGTTTTTATTGTTGAGGAGGTTAAGTATATTTTTACATGTGTAATACAGATATTTGCATTTTGTTCTGTTGTTTGTGTATTCATGACTTTTATCCAAGTTTCCTATTGGATTTTTGTCTTTTTATATAAAATTTCTTGTAATAGCTCTTTGATATTATGGAAATTAAAATTTTCTGTATCAAAAAATAAATAAAGTGCAAAATTAGAAATTGAGCAATATTATAGACATTCTTCAGTCTTGCTTTAGGCTCTAAATGTGAAGTCATGCAAATCCTATTACAATTATTTCATTAAAATACTAGACTTCAGTTATGAGAGTTTTACATTAGGAGACATTCGTTTGCATTAAGTGTGAAAGCCTTGGCCACACACTTGTGTGCCTGTGTCTTGAAAAGGGCAGTAATTTTGGTGACTGTTGGGCTGTTACTTTAGCATGCTCTGATATTATGATTTATAATCTGGTTTATTCAGGCAAATACATCCTACACTGCTGTTTGGGGCAGAATAGTGGTTGCCCTGCAGGAGTAGTGACTGAAAGGAGCACAGGGAGGTTCTGGGATTACAGAAATGTTCAGCTTCTTGATCTGGACTCTGGTTGCACAGGCGTGTTCAGTTCGTGAAAGTGCAGAAAGCTGTACATGTACGCAGAAAGCAGTGCCTAGGACCACTTTCCCTACACCCATTAATTAGAGAGCAGTTTTTGGACTAGTGCTGAAAATACCCCCAAAGCCAATAACTTTAGAATAGGAGTCAAAGGTAATAAAACACTGTGACAAAAGCCAGACAAACGACATGGAACATCCGGTTGCTAATTTACAAGGAAGCCCTTTTAAAAATACTAGAGATTGCCCTGGCTGGTGTGACTCAGTGGATTGAGCACCAGCCTGCAAATCAAAGGGTTGCTGGTTCGATTCCCAGTAAGGGCACATGCCTGGATTGAGGTCCAGGTCCCCAGACAGGGGCATATGAGAGGCAGCCACACATTGATGTTTCTTTCCCTCTCTTCCTCCCTCCCTTCCCCTCTGTCTAAAGGTAAAATAAATTTTAAAAAATCTTTAAAAAATAATAAATTGTTATTTTTTTTAAAAAGTTTATACCTTGAATTATGCAAGGTCTCCAGGGACAAAGCCTTTTTTGTATGCTTTTTGTATGGCTAATGGCTAAATTACAACTTACCAAAAACTTAGTGTCTTAAAACAACACCTACTCATTAGCTCATAGTTCTGTAGGGCAGAAGTCCAACTGGATTCTCTGCTCATGGTCTCACAGAGCCAAGGTCAAGGTGCTGACAGAGCTGTATTCAGCTCTGGAGGCAAAGGAGAAGAAAAATCTACTTCCAAACCCATTCACATTGTTGGCAGGATTCAGTTCTTGCAACTGTAGGATTGAGGTCCTCATATTCTTCCTAGTTGTCAACCAGAGGACACCCTCTGCTCCCAGAGGCCTCTGCATTCCTATCACGTGGCTCCTGCATCTTCAAAGTCAGCAACAGTGACCAGAATCTTTCACATGCTTCAGATTTCTCTGACTTCCTTGGTACTTCTAAAGGGGCTCCTGTGATTAGATTAGGTCAGCCCAAATAATCTTCCTGTCTTAAGGCCAACTGTGTATAATATATATATACATACATACATACATACATACACACACACACACACATAGTTAAGTCCTCACTTAACATCATCAATAGGTCTGTGACTTTAAATGAAATGATGTATAATGAAACCAATTTTACCATAGGCTAATTGATATAAACAAGAGTTAAACTCCTACTGCATCTCATCAATGTTATAACAAAATGACATTGAATGGAGCATTATTCAAGGACCTGCTGTATATACACTCATACATAAAATTAACTACACATAACTGTGAGTGATAGCTCATCATATTCACCTGTTCCAGGATAACAGTGTGAAAAACTGGGAGCCAGTTTTTTTTTTAATTTTTATTGATCGATTTGAGAGAGAGAGAGAGAAACTTCAGTTTGTTGTTTCACTTATTTACGTATTCATTGGTTGATTCTTATGTGTGCCCTGACCAGAGGGTCAAACTCACAACCTTGGTGTATTGGGACAGCATCCTGACCAACTAAGCTACCCAGCCAGGCCAGGGGGCCACTTTTAGAACTCCTCCTACCACACTTCATACAAAGCAAGTCTGTTCCCTCTGAGCGCATCCCCTGTAGGATGTGGAGCACGTGCAGCAAGCAACTCACACAGGGAGGCTGGGCTCTAAACCTGCCAACCAACCCCACCTCCAGGGCAACTGAGAACAGCTCCCTAGAGGAGGTCTGGCCCAGTAGGATTTTATCTGTTGGCTGGGCAGGATTTTACCAGTGGGAATAAACAAGTGACCCTGGGGAGAGGAAACAGCAGCAGAAGAGAAATGGCCAGAGAAGTAGCTTGAGCCACCCTAAGATGGGCCCTGAATTGCAGGGTGAGATGTTTTGAATGTCATTCAAAAGCACAGAGGTCTCCAAAGTAGGGTACATGCACCCCAGGGTGCATCTGTAGTGTAGCAAAAAAAACATTAGAACCTCATTTACATATTGATCCCTTTTCTTTAGATTTCTACTCGAGAATGTATTTTATTATAAAAAGTATATAGCACATGTGTCCAGTGATCCACGTGTATCAGTGATCTAGTCCGGTAAAATGATCACTCCAAAACTCAGCAACTTAAAACAAGAGCTGTTTATCACCTCACTCAGTTTCTGAGGGCCAGCAACCTGTTGGTGGGGGGCCATGGGCTCCCCCCATGGGGCTCCTCGCCCCATGCGGCTCTCCACAGGGCTGCTTGAGTATCTTCACAACATGGCAGCTGGCTTCCCCCCAAGTGATTTGAAGCACAAGACGGAAGCTACAACTTTTTTTACAACCTAGCCTCAGAAGTAATACTCCCTGATCCCCACAATGTCCTGGTGGTTACACAGTCAGCCTACTCCAAGTGGTAGGAAATGGCACAGGAGTGTAAATGCCAGGGGTAAGAATAATCAGGGACCATCTTGAAGGCTGGCTATAACAGGTATAGAACTATTAGGTGGGTGAATATAAACTGGGGGACACACACCCCAAAACACTTTACTGATGGGCCCCTGAACAACAAAGTTAAAGAGTGACGACACATATGGGGCTCATGAAGAGTTGCAGACAGTATAGCGGTACAGGTCCCAGCTGAGAGCTGAACAATGGCCTGGTCTTGGGATGAGTGGTGGGTCAGAGACGGGCCACTGAGAGGCAAGGAGCTCAGTCAGGAGGCTGCTGGGTTGGTCTCAGTGAGAAACTGAGGCTCAAGGCCAGACAGGGAAGGCCACTTGGGCAGAACTTAGCAAAGGAATGGAGTGGACCTGGTGGCTGCTGGACATGCGGTGAGAGAGAGAGGAGGGGACTGGGCAGAGGGAAGACAGCAGTGCACCTGTCCAAGGTCCAGAAAGCTAATGGAAGTGGCTCTGGAATCCACGGAGATTTCTGGGCTGGGGACACGGAAGCCAGAATCTCAGGTGTGGCTGAGGTGTGGCAAAGTGCCCGTGATGACCTCCACCAAGTGAGAGGGCACAGTGGGAAGAAAGCAGCCCAGGAAAGAATTCTGCCAGTAGGACAAGCAGAAGAAGGAGCCAGTCACAAACACTGGAAGAGGAAGACACCTTCAGGGAACCCCAGTGCCAGGTTCAAGACTGCCAAGGAGGGAGAGAGATGGGCCTCTCACACGGGTGAGTCGGGAAGAGAGAAGCGCTCTTCAGGTGGGGAGAAGCTGGGCAGTTGGTGAGCATTGAAGCGGCTGCCACAGAGTAAGAGCGTGCAGATGCTGCAAAGGAAAGGCACTGGAGGTCCCAGGGAGGACCAGGAGGGGTGAAAGGCTAGGATGACAGCAGAAAAAGCCTGAAGGCCACTATCAGATGTGAGTTCACCTTCCCCACATCTGGAAAGTGGGCTTGATGCTCATCTCAGAGAGTTATTGTCAAGGTTAAGTGAGAAAATGGGTGAAAAACACTTAATACAGTGCCTGACACTTACTAAGTGCTGAGCACATTCTAGCTCCATTTTTATTAACATCACTATCAGTACAGCCAAGAGCTGTGTTAGATCCCCACAGCCTCTGACTGTGGGAGAAGGTTGGGTCAGGAGAGCAGAGGACATCTCTTCCCACATCCCAGAAGGTGATTAGCAACGTCCCTGGTGCAGAAGTGGGGCCCTGGGGTGCTGAATCATGAAGGATCCCTGGGTTCTGAGCACTCTCTGCCCTTACCTACTCCCACCCCACTTTCTCTTTTTTAAAGATTTTATTTATTTTTAGAGATGGGGGAAGGAAAGAAGAAAGAGGGAGAGAAATATCAATGTGTGGTTGTCTCCCACAAGCCCCCTACCGGGCACCTGGCTCACAACCCAGGCATGTGTCTTGACTGGGAATGGAACCAGTGACCGGACCTTTGGGTTTGCAGGCCGGCACTCAACCCATTGAGCCACACCAGCCAGGGCCCCCAGAGTACTTTCAACCTTGTGTTTGGAATGGGCCTGCCTTGCTCTTGCCCCAGACCCTCATTCCCCTTGGCACCCAGCACACCTCAAGGAGAGGCGAGTGAACAAGTGGGATGTGGGCAGAGTGGAAAAGAGGGGCTCAGTGATTCCTTTCCAAAGAGGGCGACCTATGGTTCCCCAAATCTAGGACAGGCTGAGCAGGGCTTGGATGGCAATGAAGCAGGCCATGCTGTAGGAGGTACACAGGGGGTTGAAGGGCTCAGTGCCAGGTCTAGCGGCAAGGGACGAGGGGGCTCCCCGGGGCTGGCAGAAAGAGATGACCACTACAAACAAGTTTAAAACAGGAACCCAGACAACCCACTCGGGGCTTCAGTATCCACTCCCTGCTGCCTGTGGCGCCTGACAGCCCGAAGCCTCCTTCTCCCTCCTGGCTCTCCCCCCAGCCCCGTTTCTATTCTGCGCACACCCCTACTTCTCAGTTACCGGCACAGCCGGGATTCTGTGACCCAGGACACTCTCTGCTCATCTTTCCTACCTTCATTCAGAGGGTCACATTTTTAGAAAAATTTAAAACTTCAAATATTTCTGCCTGTTATTTAACTTTCACATTTACCCAGTGATTGAGACTACACCATGAAGCCAATGGCAAAAATCATTACCATTTTCTAAGTGTGCCAGGAAGGGTACCAAAAACTTTACATGGATTATTCTCCTTATTCCTCACAGGCATCCTGGGAGGTGGATGGTTAGGTAATATTCCCATTTTACAGCTAGGAAAATGAGGCTCGGGGTAGTTAAGCTCTTTGCCTGGTTACAAGAAATGACACTACATCTCTCATTCTACCCTCCCCACCACCTCAGGACTGGCTCTCTACTGCCCCCTACCGTACCTTCTCCACCAGCGTGGTTGGGGGAACCCAGTTGCTCCCTTCCTATAGCCTCCAACAGGACTTTTATTGCACTATTTTAAAAATTCACATAAAGCCCTCAGTCAGGCCTTGCTTACTTCTCTGACCCTATTACTATTTATCTCCTTCCTCCCACCATGCCCTGTCCTCTTCCTCCTCCTGTCCACCAACAACCCAAACTTCTTCCTATCTTGCTGTTTCTCTACCTCTCACACACCCAGTCCCCAGACTTCCTTATCATTCAAGTCTCAACTCAAATGTTCCTCCAAGAAGAGGCCTCCGTGACCACCCTAAGCTAGCAAGTACACATACCCAGGGGTCATTTTCTTTGCTTAACAGCACCATCATTATCTTACATTATCTGCATTCCTTTACTCCCTGTCTGTTGCCTTCCCCTCTCCATGGACCTCAAGTTCCCTGAGGACAGGATGTTACATTCCCAGCATTTTAAACACTACCTAGCACCAAGAAACATCCAAATAAGTATTTATTGAAGCAAATAGATGGGGGAGGCAGAGACAGAATTTGGACCCCAGTCTATTTGGGAACCCAGGGTGCCTATCCATTCACACACACCACACGGTCACCTTAAATGGCCAGGGACAAGATTTATCTATTTGAATGACTACATTCCCTCTGAAGACTATGTGGAATGACATGGAGAGGGAACTTTATATATATAAATTGACTTTAGAGAAAGAGTAAGGGAGACAGAGAGAAGGAAACATGGATCAATCGATTGGTTGCCTCCTGTGTGTGCCCCAACCAGGAATCAAACCTGCACCCTAGGTGCATGCCCTGACCAGGGATCAGACCTGCAACCCACAGGGTGATGCTTCAACCAACTGAGCCACCTGGCCACCTGGACATTTGGGTTTTTTTTTTTTTAGTCATTTGTACTTCTACATTTATTTGAGTTTTTGTAAGGTACATGTATTACTTTTGTAATCTAAAACACAATGCATGCAAGACTAGGTAATTTCACCCTTTCTCAGTGTGCTCTCTGTGGCCCTTTAGAGCCAGGCACAACCTGCACGTGCCTTCCTCAGTTCAGATGTCTCCTTCAGCTAATAATGGTGAACAGTAGCACAGCCTCGAGTCTGTTCCTACAAGACTGAAAAACATCCTGGGAAGTAGAGCTTCTCCATCCAGCAAGACGTTAGAATCATCTGGGAGCTTTCCTCAAGTGCAGACCCCTGGGCCACATCCCAGGCTCGGGTTCCGTTGCATGGACTACCACACAGCAAACTGCAGGGCAGCCCACAGAGAGGACCATTGGTCAAAGTGACACACCTCCGGAGTACCCTGCCTGTCCTCGGGACACTGTAGGCTGGGGCAGCCACCCTGTCCCCAGAATCACTGCTCCAGGGGGACTGGGTCTTTTGCATCCAACCCTCAGCTTCTGTCAGGGACAGCTATAAAAACCGCCCTTCTGCACTGTTTGGGACTTGACCACCGCGATTCTTAGAGCCCCAGCCTTCCCCGCTGCGGCCCCTGAATCAGGGGAAAGGGGCAGTTTCAGAGCTGGTACCAGCAATGGGTCCTTTATGCTGCAGCTGAAGCTGCAGGGGTGGGAGCCTGTCCAGATGAACGGCGGCAGAAGGAAAGCCGAGCAGCACTGCCCTGCTCGGCCCAGCCGTATCTGAGCTCCCGTCTGGACTTAGGGCCAGGAAAATCTGACTCTCTAGCAGGACTAAAAATTTGTCTTTATATCTAATACTAATAATATATATGTGTGTGTATGTGAAATATAGTAAGAATGGGCCATTTTCTTTTTTTCCCTGCTCTATCAGGAAGTTCATATATCATCTTTATCCTCACAGCTATAGCAACTGCCTCTCCTATTTGTATCTTTGGTATTAAGTCCTATTTTCCTCCCCTTATTATTTGTAGAACTGCTTCAAATCTTTCCTATAGAGATGAGGCATAAAGAAACCCAATGAATAAATATTTACACAGCATTTCTTATCACCACACCTCTGTAAAGATCATCACCAGGGCCCAGCTCTGTTTACAACGCTGTGAACGCGAACAAAGAAAGTTTCCTCTATGTTTTCCTTACCAGCACGTCGTGCTGCCCGACAGGACCAAGATAGCCCAGGGGACCTACTGGCTCTGCACCCTTTATTTGCAGGTTTCCTCCAAGGCCCCTTCAGAATCCTCTGTCCTCTGGGAGGGAGGGGGTTGTAGAGAAGGATCTGACTTTTCCAGACTCATCACTGTGCTCCAACCCTGTCTCCCACCTCACCCAGGTCCCAAATAATCAGGCTGCACACCAGGTTTCAAGTATCTGTCTCTTCCTTTCACTCTCTCAAAAGAAAAATAAATAAATAAATTGCAGAAGGCGGCAGCATTTCCAGTCTTCCCCTGGACACCCAACCCCCAACCCCTGCCCCCCACCCTCCCTCCCACATTCCCACTCCCTAGACCCATCCCTCCCCTTCCCCCCCAAAAAAAAATCCCAGGGGAAAAAAAGCCAAAATTAGACCTTCCACTCATGCAAACCGGCAAAGAAAAAAGGCGGGGGGGCATGTGGAAGGCAGGGAGCCCACAGTGGAGTCCCCCACTTATCCCCCCAAAAAAACCACCTTTGAGAAGAAAAAAACGGAAAAAATGAATGAGAAATCAAGGGACATGGGAGTTACGGCGTGGGCAGGGGCGCCCCAGGCCCTGCCTTAGGAGAGGGCAGAGGCCTGAGGCCCTGCATCCCTGCAGCGGGTGCTCCTTGAGGGGGGCCTGGCTTCTGGAATGTGTGTGTGGGAGCAGAAGGGAAGGGCTGGCCCCCGGTGGGTTCATGTGTGCGTTGGGGGCGGGTAGGACCAAGGGGTCCTAAGGAGCGAGGGCCAGGGACCAGGAGCCTGGCTCCCCCCAGACCCCAGGTTCCTGGGGTTCAGGTGCCCAGTTCTGGGGTGTGGGGATACATGCAGAGGAGTGTCCCCCCTCCAATGGACTGGATCCAGTTAGAAAGGAAATAAATAAGAAGGGGTGGGAGGGAGGCTGGGGAGTGAGAAGGGCCTGCTTGGGCAATTCAGTCCAGATCACGGGCCCAGGCGATGGAGGTGGGGTGAATCCAGGCCAAGCCAGGGCAGACATCAGAGTCTCTCTCGGGCTGGGACCCAGATATAGGGGCCTGAGAGGTCCTCGATGACGCGCTTCACCTTGTGGTAGATCTCCTCAAAGCTGTCGCCCTCCACGATGGCTGGGGGTGGGGTGGAACAGGGAGTGAGGCCAGATGCCTGGCCAGGGACGTGGTGAGAGCCCAAAGGGGCACCTTTCTCTAATTTTCTAAGCCATGAGCCATGGGGTTGCACCTCCCAAAGAGGGTACCTCTTTCTAAACCATCCACCCAGTGGGCTCCACTCCCCCTCCCACTCTTCTGCTACCTTGTTTTCCTTTTTCAATTCTGAGCAAAGACAGACACATCACGTGCTGGCAATGACTGGTCTGGCAGCAGCCTCACCTGAGAAGCACTCGGTGAATTCCTGCTCCAGTTTGGTGGCTCTGTCGAAGGCTTTGCGGGCTTGCTCCTCTGTGATCCGCTTATTAATCTCTCTGTGGAGAGGGAGAGACACACAGACCTGAGGGAGGGGTCCCTCCTTGCCTTCTACCTTCTCCATCCAGGACTGTTATATTGCAAACAGTATTTTCTTATTTGGAGCACAAAGAAAAACAATAAACAATTCCCAATACCCTCTGGGGCCACAAATGACAGCCCTCCACTCCCACTAACCCACAACCCACCCAGCCAGGTATGCTCACTCCAGGGACCTCTCCAGAGCCCCATCCTCCCAGCCTTCAACCCCAGTGAAGAGATTTAGACTCTAACTCCCAACAGCCCTAGAGGCCCTGGCTCACCCCAGGGTGTGTGTGCCCCAGGGCCTGCTGGAAGCTGTAGTCCTGCCTAACCCAAGGAAGAAGAAGAGGAGAGACGCCTGAGATTTCCTGCATCCTCTAGGTTCCAGCTTTCTGTACAGATGCCCCTCAAGGGCGGCTAAAGCCACTGCCCAGGGTTGTGAGGGGAGGAGTTCAACACAGAGGCCTTCTGAGGCCTAGGGCCACAGGTAACGGGGAATGCAGGGGAGGCCCCCTTCCCCCCCAACCATACTCACAGCACATTCTCCAGGGAGCGGGGGCGGATGAAGATGGCGATAGGGTGCAGGTGGGCCGCCTGCAGCCGCCGCACGGCATTGGCTGAGACATCAAGGATGCAGTGCTTTCCCTGGGGGCAGGCAGGTTGGGCGGAGGGGGACCAGCAGGTGGCAGGAAAGGGCAGACAGAGGTACCAGGACAGGACACAGTATATGGAAAGGCAAGGAACAGGAGGTTGGCCAAAGGGAAGTGACATGGATGTCAAGACACATTGGCAGAAAGAGTAAAGGTGGGAAGGGCATATGGACAGAATGAAAGACAGAGAGAAAACAAGAGGTGACAGAGAGAGAGCAAGGGAAGGGACCAGCACAGCAGGAGAATTGGAGGGAATTGGAGAGATGGAGGAGGAGGGTGGGGAGCAGGCAAAGAGGGGACCCAAAGGAAGAGGGAGAGCAAGGCAAGAGAGGCAGAACAGTGGGGGGATTGAAGGTGGAACAAGACAGACGGGGCAAGAAAGCAAAGGAAAAGGAGAAAGGAAGTAGGATAGAGAGAGGAGGGAGGGGAGGACGGACAGAGGACAGACAGATGGAAAGAACAAGGAGAGACAGATGGGAGGGAGGAGAGACAGATGGAGAAAGAATCCATGGAGGGAGAGAGGGCAGGGTGGGGGCAGCAGGGGATCGGAGGTAGCAGAGGAGTGGGAGAGGGAAGTGGGGACCCAGGAACAAGTGAGAAGAGGGGATAGGGCCACAGGGGAGTCAGGCAGAAGGATGGGATCGAAGTGAGGAAAGCCAAGCCACCAAAGGCAAGGCCACAGAGAGAGAGGAGAAATGGGACAAGGAGGAGGGAAGGGGAGCAAAGCAGGGCCAGATGGCGGCGCCGAGTTTGGGGTCAGGAAGCAAGGGAGGCAGGCAGGGGGGGAGAGGCACAGAAAGCAGGTGGTCAGACAGAGTTGCCCAAGAGGAGGAGGAGGTGGAGGAGGAGTGCAGTCAAGACCCAGCAGGGAAAGAGACAGAGAGAAAGAGAGTTAGAGAGAGCTGGAGGAAGGCCATGGGGTGGGGAGAAGGGAGGAGGAAGAGGAGAGGCTCCCACCAGGCCCTACCTGCTCTGCCACCTCGCGCACGGACTGCACGCTGGTTCCATACAGGTGGCTGTTGTACTGGCCAGCCTCGATGAACTTGTGCGCTTGAATGTCCTTCTCCATTTTTTCCCGGGACGACACAAAGTGGTAATCCCGGCCATCTATCTCATACTCCCTCTTGGGCCGTGTGGTATCTGCCAGGAAGTCACCCCATCCGCCGAAGATCTAACCACCATCCCTCTAGCTCAAAGGCTGCCCATGTCAGCCCCTCAGAGTGCTCAGCTTGTTCTTCAGTGAAAGGGGTCACTAGGGAGACCCAAACTGACCAGGACAGAACCGCCCTCCCAGCACCCACTGGTTCTCCCAGTCTGGCCTCAAACAGCGACCATGCATGGGACATGAGTGTGGCTGAGAAGCATCCCTCCTCTGCAAATCTCCTGTACCCCAATGCCCAAAAGTGGCTCTGCCCCACCCCCACCTCCATCCCAGGCCCCGACACTCACGAGGAACACAGGATCCAAACTTGTCGGGGAACTCAGAGAGAAGATCATCGTTGGCACGGTCCTTGGTGGGCCCAAGGATGATGATGGGGCGAGCGTAGTGCACTGAGGAGAGAGGGCTGGCTCAGCAGAGAACAGAGCCAGGGCATGGACACGGCTGGGGCCAAGGCAGGGCGAGGGGCTCACCTTCCATCTGTGTCACCGTCTCATAGCTCAGAACTGAGTCTTCCCGACCTAATGAGAGGCAGGGCATCTGTGAGGGGCTCTGAAACAGGGGGCTCCGGGCTCCACATTGCCTCCCTGGGAAGCTCCTCTCACCCAGGTCTTCCCAAACTGACCCTACCTACCCTGTGATCCAGAGCTGGAGCCCCAATCCTAGGAGGAAAGAGAAAGCCATGTGCTTGGTTAAGAGTTCACCTCATGTGTCCCCACTCTTCCACCCAAATCCAGCCCCTCTTCCACCTACCTTGGCCTTTAACCTTGACCACTCCCGTCGCTCAACCCTATGGGAAACATGGAGGGAAGGAGGAGGGATAGGGAAATGCCCAGTGAGGGGTCCTAGAGCCTCCACCCACTGGACCAGCCAATAACCCCATCTCCCAACAGTTCCTGGTCCCCTGTGCTCCTACATAAGATGTTTGCCCCAAAGGCTCATGGGAGTTATGATGCCCAGGAGGGCCAGCAGACAGATTCCCCAGAAGTCAGAGGGCAGATCCATGCCCTCTTGGCTGCCCACCCTGGGGACCTCGGGAGATTTGGTGCCGGTGGCAGGAAGGCTGAAGGCCCTGGGAGCCTCACCGCCGTTTGCTGGGAATAAAGCCGATGTCGTCGGTCTCACTGTCAGAGTGTACTCGCCGTGCTTGCCACCACTCCTCATCACTGGCATCTATCACATGCAGCACGTCCCCAAAGCGAAAGCTGAGGGCCTGGCTGAGGAAGCCGCAATCCTTGGTCTTGTCATAGTCAAACAGGGCCCTGGAGAGCAGAGGGCCATCAGTCAGAGCCTGGCTAAGGACCCCAGCCACCCTGAGACCCAGCCCAGAGGTTCAGGGTCAGGGGTCTACAGCAAAGCACAGCTGACAATGGCACTCCCACAGGGGGTGGCCATGGGCTCTAAGGAGCCCAAAAACTGAGTGGGGACCAAAAGCTCTACTGTTACTCATAGTCACAACTATTGACTGTCATTCAATCAACACCGCACCAGCGATCGGACAGGCTATGGATTCAGTGGGATCTCTAAAGTAAGACCTGGAACCCCACTCCCCCAGGAAAGCAGTCTGCAATACCCATGCACACCACAGTCATGGAGGTGATGTGGGATCTGCTCAAATTCATAAAAAATTTTTTTTTCTTAAATCACTCTTTGCAGACTCTGGTTATTACCCTTAACAGTATCAAGTTCCAGTCAGTCAACCCTAGGAGGACGAGGGGAGAAATGACCACTGAGAGAGGAAAGAAGAGCAGGGCAGTGGGACAGGAAGAAGAGGAGGCGCCAGGGCTGCTCAGCATCATCTGTGAGTCAGAACTGGACCTCAGCAGGGAGGGAAGAGTCAAGGAAGGCGCCCAATTAAGATGGTGTGTGAATGGATGGTGGTGCTGGGCAGCGAGAGGGAAAACACTGATTGGGCAAGACAGAAAGCACAAGTACAAAGGAGAAAGAGATGAGCTCAGTTTGGAACATGTTGAATGGAAGACGCCTGTGGGACATCCCAGCAGACAGGTCCAGAAAGCAGATGGCCCAACCTGCAGGTCTGGACCTCTAGGAAGAGGCCAGGCCAGAGCAGACAGTTCTGAGACAGAGCTGCAGAGCAGAGCAGCGGACTAGACCAAAGGAGTGCACAGGAGCCCAGAGGGAGAGAAGAAAAGAAGCATAAGATGTAACCTGGGGAGGGTGGAAAAGAGGAGCCACTGGGGGAAGGAGCCCTGAGAAGGAAGCAAATGCCACTGGAGAGCAAAGGGGCTACATGAGAGAGAGAGAGTGCAGCTCACCTTTCCTGGACTGCCTCATCTAGGAGGAAGGGGCAGGCTGGGGCAATATGCTGAATAGCCTAGGGCCCCCTGCTCTGGCAGGCACTAATTTGACTTACCAAATTGTTGGGCGACTGGCTGGGGCGGTGGGGCAGAGTTCTAAGAAAAGTGCCAGGGTAACTAGGGGCTAAAAGGCTGTAAGGATCCCTGAGGCTGAGGCTGTTTTCCGACTGACACGGAGCACTTCAGAATGCTAACACGTGGGGCTGAGCCCATGAACACCAGATGAGTGTCAGGACTGGATGGGAAGTTCGAGCAAGGCAGGGGAACACATGGCTGGGGTGGGGGTGGGAGTGAAACAGAATGAAGAGAAACCCAGCCCAGGAAGCATCCAACCTGATATAGAAACCCCTTTTGGGGTTGCTCCGCAGGGAGGCGGTCCCTGAGCCCAGGCTGCTATTCATGAGCTGTTCCCGAAGATCGTGGATCTTGGCTTCAAATCGGCTGTACTCTGAGGAAGGACAAGAAGGTTCCTGAGCTCTGGCTCCACCCTACTGCCACCCTCCCTCTGTCCCCACTGAAGCTAGAGCTGAGGAGGCAGGGTCCTGACGACCATCTTAGCCCACAGGAGGAGCAGCGCCTGGCCTGGTACCTTCTGGTTTATACTGAGCGATAATCGTGACTGTCTGACCCGCATTCTTCAGGGCTATGGCAGCCTGCTCATGACTAGCATTGCGGAGATCAACACCATTGACCTAGAGGGAGGAGGAGAGACTGAGGCCCTGGAGATGAGGGCCAGGCTCCAGCCTACCTGAGCCCCTGCCCAAGAGCCCTGGGCCCTGCCCTGAGAGGAAGGGTGGTACGGGCAGGGGCTGGCCTTCTCTCACCGAGAGGATCTGGTCCCCTTTCCGCAGCTCCCCACTGAGGTCTGCAGGGCCCCCAGCCAGGATAAAGGAGATGAAGATGCCTTCACCATCCTCGCCCCCAACAATGTTGAAGCCCAGGCCCGTGGAGCCTCGGTGAATGACAATCCGCCTTGGTTCTCGGGGAATGTCTTCCTCCCCCAGCAGGTCCTTGGCTACTGGGGAATAGCGCCGAGGGGAAGTGGGGGTCATGGCTGTGGGGTAGTCAGTGCCAAGGTAGCTGCTGTGACTGATCTCGTTGTCCAGGTGCTGGGAATAAGCTGAGAGAAGACAAGGAATAAAGGGTGGCATGGAAATACATGGAGGGAGACAGCACCCACCGCCCGCTTCTCCCTAGGGAACCAGGACAGCCACTCAGGTGAAGGGGAGTTATTCTGCCAGAGATACTAGGGTGGGCGGGAACCAGATCACAGTGATGCTGGGGGCAGGAATTCACAGGTGACGTAAGGGTTTGGTCCTCCTAGGGGATGATGGGTCTGAGGCTCTATGTCCTAGGTACGCCAGGACGATGAAGTCGAGGGGAATATCAACACCAGGTCTTGGGGGGTTTCTTTTGGTTGTAGAATCTCTTAATCTATAAAATGCCTCTCCCTCTTTTGTTTTCTCTTGGCCATCCATTGGGGGAAACATGCGGTCACTTGTCAAACAGAAGTTCTCACATTCTATTGGGGAAATTCTGATAGGGGAATCACTGCATGAATCCCGGTGGTGGTAACATGTACCCCTGCCCTGTATCTCCTGTAAATTGGTGATTCATACTAGAGACCTAGTTAGATTCAAGTTCAGCTTTTTAGTAAGAATATTTCAAAAATGGTGCTGTGTCCTTTCTGCTGCACCATAACAGGACATACGTGTTCATGGGCTAACACATGTGCTCATAAGGCTAACAGCTCAGGCGCTGTGAGTCTTTTACCTGGACTTTTAGTGGCCACTGATGATCACTTCCTTGTTCTAATATATCACTGAAGACAGAACATTGTGATGTTCTATCCTCTTTTTTTTTGAGGGAAGAGTATTTATTAGTGGGAATTCTTCTATAAAAGAATTTTCTCATATTAACCATTTGGTTACTCCAAGGTGCATTTGAACAAGAATAGGAGAATAAATGCTTGACTCTTTCCCTTGATTTGTCAGTTTTCAGAAGAAATGGGTTCCCAAGCACCCTCCAAAGGTACGCAGTTATTTCGAGGTACCATTATGATTTCACGGATTTTAACACATTCAATGAGTTTAGTTGGTCAATAGAAGCCCCTTCAACTTGGCTCCTGCCTGCAGCATGGCCCTGGCAGTCTTGGCCCCCTCGCTTTCTGGGACGAATACCGTTATGAGCTTATCTTCTACATTTCTTGCCCAAGATCCAGAATCAGCCCTTTCTTCCAAGGAGCCAAGGTTCCTTTTGGTAGGTTATAGTATTTAGAAATACTACCACATGACTTTAATATACTTTTACAATATAATTTCATATCTGGTAGGGTCAGTCCCGCCTCATTATTCTTTTCCAAAAAAATTTCTTAGCTATTCCCCCAAATATATTTTTCCAGTTAAACTTTAGAATCAATCTGCCAAGTTTCCAGGGAAGGTAGGGGTGGGGTGGGGAGGGGACATTAAAATTCTGATTAGGATTGCATAAAATGTACAGATTAATTTGGAAAGAGTTGAGATTTTTAACATATTAAGTTTTCCATTACATATTACATATGGCAACATGTTTAACTTTCCATATCATCTCTAAGTTATTCAGTTATTTCACTTAGATTTTATTATAGACAGACAATAGTATAATTTACAAATACAGAGGAGTTTGTTTTTCCCTTTTCAAATGTAGCATCTAAGCCCTGGCTGGTGGAGCTCAGTGGATTGAGCGCGGGCCTGGGAACCAATCAAATGTAGCATCTGTTTCTTCTTCTTGTCTTATTACACTGCCTGAAATCTCTACAGCAGTGACTCTCAAGCAGGGTGATTTTCCCCAAGGGACATTTGGCGATGTCTCAAGACACTTTTGGTTGTTCCGACTGGTGGGCAGGGGTGCCACTGCCATCCGATAGAGGCCAGGGCTGCTGTTAAACACCCTACAGCGCACCAAACAACCTCCACAACAAAGAACTATCAAGTCCAAAATGTCAACAGTACCAACCTTGAGAAGAAACCTTCCTCTCAAGCAATGTGGAACAGCAACAATAAGAGATATGCTTGCCTAGTTCCTAACTAAATGCACACATTGCTGAGATTTTCTCATTAGGAAATCTTTGTTGTTGTTTTCTGCTAACTACTACTCTTCCCCACGTTAAAAAAAAATTCCTCTGTTCCTGGTTTACTAAGTTTTCATCTAAAATTAGATGTTAAATTCCATCAAAAGCTTTTCCCCTATGTATCTGAAATGACCTCACAGTTTTCCTCCCTTAACTTTTAACACAATGAATCAAATTAAGAGGTTTCCTAATACGGAACCACCTTTAGTTTTCTGAAGGAAACCGTATTCTGTTCTTTTTTTTAAAAGATTTTGTTTATTTATCTTTAGAGAGACAGGAAGGGAGAGAGAGAAACATCGATATGTGAAAGACACATCAACTGGTTGCCTCTCACATGCCCCCAACTGGGGAACTGGCCTGCAACCCAGGCAGGTGCCTTCATTGGGAATTGAACGGGTGACCTTTTCAGTTTGCAGGCTGGCACTCAATCCACTGAACCACACCAGCCAATGCTACAAACCCTACTTTGTGACAATGCTATTCGTTTAATCTGCTGCTATGTCTGGTTTGCCATTATGTCACTATAAACTTTTACATCTCTATTCAGAAGCAAAATTGGCCTGCACTTTCTTTTACATTATCTTTGTGACCATTTGAACTGAATGAAATGTGAAACTTTTTATCTTTTCCCATACTCAGGGAAAGCATAAGAATAATCCATTCCTTGAGGATTTGATAAAATTAGCCATAAAACCATCTGGGGAGACTTGACAATATTCTCTAGTTCTTCCATGGTGACTGATTTTTCCATCCATTCTCCAACCACAGTAAGTGGCAGGGGTTGTGGCTACTTCGTGGAGAGCAGCTGAAGAGGAATAGTCACCAAAGACGTCGGGGGGGGGGGGGCATGGGATGGGTCATGGGGAGCTTTAGGTTTGGAGGACTCTCACAGGTTGTGATGTCTGGGGGAGCATAGCTGTCACTCAGGTAGGCATTGCTGGGCTTGGCCACCTTTAGGTAGACAACATCATACGTGTTCTTCAGGGCTGCCACAGCATCCTCATGCATGACGTCCTCCAGCCCCACACTGTTGACCTGGGGTCAAGGGAAGCACAGCTCAGACAGAGCCAGAAACAGCCTCAAGACAAAGGCACTGGGAGTGAGCAGATAAGGAAGCCTGGGTCTACTCAGGGCCTTAGGCAAGACCCAAGTGTGGGCTAGGCAAGTGACAGGGGTCCTCACCGCCAAAATCTTGTCTCCAATCTGCAACCTCCCATCCTTGTGGGCGGCACCCCCTTCAATAATCTTGGTTACATAGATGCTATTATCTCCGGGGATATGCTGGTTCCCTACACCCCCTGCGATGCTGAAGCCAAGACCTAGATGGAGGGAAGGCAGAGATAGGTGCCTGGGAAGCAAGCCTTGGACAGTGGACAGTTGACACAGGGGTGGTGACATAATGGGTTACTACCTTTAGGCCCCTTGATGAGCTTGATCTCCATAAGTTTCTCAGCCGGGGGCTTCCGGCGCATGACATAGAGACGGACGATGGAGCCTGCCTCCTTGAGGGCTTCCACTGCAGCTGAATGGGTCACCTCCCGTACATCCACTTCATTTACAAACAAGATGCTATCGTTGACCCTGAGAGCAGCAAGGTAGGCCTGAGCCACGAGCCTCCTGTTGCCCTGGCCCTCCCTTTCAAGGGAACCAACATCCTAACCCCTGTTTCTTCTCCCCACCTGAGGCGGCCATCCTGGGCTGCAGCCCCACCAGGAATGATCTTGGTGATGAAAATGGATGGGTCATCACCGATGTGTGGGTTGTCGGTGCCACCTGCGATGCTGAAGCCCAGACCTGAGTTACCCTGGGCAGAAAAAGGGGAAGAAGGTCAGCTCCCCTCCCTTCCTACTTCTGGCAAAGTGAAAGGGAAGGAGAATGGGTTGGGGAACTGTGATCAGAGCAGGAAGGGATAGGCTTACAAGGCTGGCCACCTAGAAAACACGGGCATAGAGAGAAACACAGGGAGCAAGGGGACGTGAGATGGGGAAGCCTGCTCACCCTTTCCAAAGTTATCTCCTCGTATTCCATTTCCCCCTCGGTCCCGTTCACCTGCAACTCCAGCACGGACCAGAAACACAGAAACAGTGAGATAGACATTCCTACCAGAGAAGCTGCCCCTCCCCTACTGCTGGAACCCAGGCTATCCCTCTCTCCCTCCTTCCTTCTGCAATGGCCCCAAAATCTAAACAACTCACATATCCCGGAGCTTCTAGGGTGTCTGTGTTGACAATCACAGGGGGAGAATTGGCCTGTGAGGGGAGGGAAAGGAAATGAGAAGCTTCCTGAGCCTTGGCTCTAGAGGGAGTCCATAATTAAGAGTCCCACCACCCTGGCTACCCTTTCAGCCTCTTAACCAAGCCCCCTCTGCCACCTTACCGGTCCTTCAAGGACCCAGCCTCAATCCATATTACATACGCACATGCACACACACATGAACTTAACTCTGCCCAGCCCAGGCCCCCTGCATGTAGAAGGAGGCATTCGAGAAGCTGGAAGGGAGAGACAGCCAGACAGGGAGCAGCAGATGGTAAAGAGTGGGGGTAGGGAGACTGGCTGGGGGGAGCCTCTCACCGGATGTAACACCACAGGGTGTTACATGCATTATGTGCTACACACATAAACCCCAGGGCTTATGCCTACAGGGTCCTGCTCCCCTCTTCTTGCCATGTCTCTATCCACCCACATACACCGATACCTTCACAACTCTCCCTGGATTTGCACCTCAGCTTTATACACATTTGCTTCAAATCCTTGTACACAAGATCCAGGGGTTCCCCCAGATGCAAGCCCCTTCCTCCCTCTCTCTCACCCACTCCCCATCTAACCCACCCCTTCCTCTAGGGACCTTGTTGCCTAGCAGGAGTATCTAAACTCAGTGAAGGCCAGGGAACACCCACCTCCAGGAGGCCCTGTCGTCAAGACAACAGGAGGGGTGGGGGCGTGGCCTAGAGGCAGCAGACTCCCCCAACGCAGAAAAGATCAGCTAGCCACACCTCTCCTGCCCTGGGCCCCGCCCCCCAGTAAGCTAGGCGGAGAGAAGTCCAGGCTGGACAGGTCTGTGGGAACAGCGCATTCCGAATAACCTCCCTTCCTCCCTCGGCTGTACCCCTCACCCTATGCAGTGCAAAGCACGTTAGGAGGGGAAGGAGTGAAAAGACATCCGGGTCCTATCCTCCCACCTATTCCTGTCCCCAACACATTTCATTAAAGAAAGAGTTAAAGTGGGGTGCGCCAAGGCCCCTGAGGTCAGTAGCCTCGAAATAGCAGGGTCTCTAGACTCTGGGGCGAGGTCAGCTTTAGGCTGGCCCTAGGGGCTTCCCCAATTGCCAGGGCAACAGAAGCCACGTCTCCATGGCAATGGAGGAGGCTGCCCAGAGCCTCCTTCTGGGGTCCCCAACCTATCCCCGCCTCCTTAAACAAATATTTATTTGGAGTTTACCAAACACTAGGCATTCCCCAGGCTCCTCTTTCTCCCCCTCCAAAGGGGTCTCCTCTCTCTTGCCGCTGTCTCTCAATACTACATACATATCACCATTTTCAAGCTCTGCAAGAGATTCCATAATCATAATTCTATTGACACCATGCGCTGACCCTCCACATCTCAGCAAATGCTGTTATCCAATTGCTAGACACCAAAATCTCATCTACTTGTCCATCCTCCATCCTGTGGTTTACCCTGAATTCCCATGCCCACCCTAGAACCCCTTCCCTTGGACCCCTCATCCACATCTTTCTACTCCACCCCACATCCTCCACCTACATTCCTGTCCCATCCTTCAATTTCCATCTTCCAACCCCAGCCTCCAGCCTCCAGCCTCCATCTGCTTCCCTGTCTCTCTCCCACCCTCCAGCACCATTCCTTATCAGTCTCTGGCCCTTTCCCCCCACTCTAATTTCTGATTCCCCAGGAAGGTCAGTGCCTCTTCCCTCACCTCATCCTCAAACCCTCAAGAGTCCAACCCCACATCACAACACTTCATTCTTAACCCACTCCCCATGGCCTCTGAAGATGGGGTTCCTCCTAGCTGCCAGCTCAGGCCCTGTCGTAAGACCTCCCCCACACACTCAGGCCTCCAGTGCTCACTCCTTCCACCGTCCTCTGCTTCCTGAGCTCCCACTGTAGCACTCCCCAGCCTGTGCCTACTGCCACCCTCTCAAGCCTCCCTTCTCCCACCTTCCCACTCCAGGGACTTAATGGCCCCATCTGAAGAAAAAAAAAACCATCTCTAGTCTTCTTTCCTTCACTCCTTGCAGCCCCTAGAGTTTCTCAGGCACACTCTGCACCATCTCCCCAAATCCAGGGGCTTACTTTCCTTCCTTTCAATCAGCTCAACCTGCTGCCCTGATTTCAGTCCCATCCCAGTCTGTCCCCTGCCCTGGGATGTCTTACCCTTCTGTTGTCTCTCCATTTTGCTACAAGCCAGAGAACACGCTCTCTCCAACTCCTCTCCTGCCAGCCACCTCCTTCTCACCAGACCCTGCTGCTGCCCCTCTCTGCCCCTTTATCCCTAGGCTCTGAAACCCCCTCCCCACCTCTTGGTACTGTCAGCAGTCTCCCCCATCCCAGGGCACCCCACAAGATCCTAAACCCCAGCCCTGACCCTACAATGCTCCCCTCAATCTCACAGCTTGCCTCTCCATCCCTCCCAATCCTGTGCCCCTGGAAGAGGAGACTGCGAGGGAAGAAGATGTAAAGTGGTGTGGAGAACAGAAGGTCTCAGAAACAAGGCCTCCCCGAGATTGGAGGAGGATAATCAGATGTGAGGACACAGGAGAAAGGGAAACAGGTAGTCATAAATAATAATGGAGGACAGAGAGGGTACAGGAAAAATACCTGGGCAGAGGTGAGAGCCAAAGAGGATGAGAGAGGGGAGCATGAAAGGACAGGAGAGAAATGATGAACAGTGAAGGGGTAAGTGGGAAGGCGTGGGGTGCTGGCTGACCGATGAAGAGGACTGAGCAGGCCACAGAGGGCCTGAGCTGGGGAATCAGGGAGAGGGAGGAGAGTGCGTGGGAGGAAGAGAGAGACAGCATATCAAGAACCAGCCAGCCAGCCAGCAGGGAGGGAAGGGCAGCAAAGAGGGGAGGAAGCGCAGAAGCAAAGGGAAGGCTGGGTCAGGGGACAGAGGCAGAAGGGCCCCACAAGTAGAAGTCTCACACCTGACAGATGGAAAGGGTTGGAGCCTAGGCAGACAGGGAGAGCCAGGCCCAAGAGCAAGAAGTGGGGGGAGGAGACAGGGGAGAGACAAGAGCAAATGAGGGCAGCAGGAGCTCTGAACAGAGCTCTGGACACAGAAAATGTAAACAGAGGTAGGGAATGTAAAGGAAATGAGGAAGGCCTGGGCTTGGTGAGCATCCTCCACACATCTCAACACGTATGCGAGTAGACACACAGGCATGCACACACATGCACACACGTCCTGGCTTTAAGCTCTTCACCCACTCCCACAGCCTGGCCTCTGTTTCTCCTCTGTAGGAACAAGGTGTTTCCAGCACCACCACCCCAAACACCCTTTCCCCCAGGCCTGGGGAGCCTAAGCCCCAAGCCTCCCAGTCCCAGCCTTCCTCCACCTTCAGTGGGGCTCTAGCCCTACCGGCCCTCGGGGGTGGCTGTAGCTCCGAGGCTCCAAGGGGGCAGCACTGGGGAGGGGAGCTGCCTGAGTCTCCTACCTTGAGGGGGGAGAGGTGGGTGTGACCCACGACCCCGTGGACAGCCTCGAGGTGGGACAAGTTCCTCTCCGCCACGTGCACCAGCTCGGGGGCGTTTACCTGGTTGGGGAGGTGGGCCGGGCTGTGCTCCAGAGGGGGCGTGTCTTCATCTTGGTAGCGGTATTTCTGGGGACAGGCACCGAAGTGTCACTGGGGCCAACCCAGTGCCTCAGGGCTGCAGGCTGCCAGCCCCCGCAGCCTCCTCTTCCCCGAGCCAGTGCAGTGCGGGAAGGCCCCTGGGCCTGACCAGCTCCTCCCCCTCCCTCTCCTCCAGCCCATTGGTTCCCATCTCTCCACCCTTTCCACAGCCCCTTCTCCTGCCAGGCCTTGGCACCTCTCATCTCTTCCCAAATCCCAGCTCCATCCCCCAACTCCTCCTTTTTCCAACCTAGAACCCTCAGCCTTCTTCTAACCAGCATCCTCCCTCCTCCGGCCTCTGATTCTTCACCCCTTTCCCAGGCCTTTATTGTAAGTCCCTCCATTCTTCCAGAGCTCCAGCCCTTCTGACAGTGGTACCCATATTCTCTACATCCACCCCCAAAGTCTTTGCTTCTCTCATCATCTTCATGCCACTTCCTTAATTACCTTAATCCCACTCCCCAGGTTATAATCTCCTTCCTCCATACTCCAGTTGCTGCTCCTGCCCTCTACTTCATTCTATGGGCACCCCACCCTCATTGTCTCAGTCTCCCCATGGCAGCCTCTACCTCATGAGACTGGCTCTCCAGCACCTCCCACGAAGGAGGCAGGGACTGCATTCAGGCCCTTCAACTAGCAAACAGTTGGCAGCAGCCCCCCAGGCAGAATGAAGCTAAACCTAGACAGTTCTTTCTCCAAAGGCCCCACTGGTTCCCAAGTAGTCAGCAGTAGGGCCCCTGAGAGTCCAGCCCCACCCTAAAAAATGCCAGTAGCCCAGCCAGCTAATCAGATGTACTAGAGGGGGATAGGAGAGAAAGGGGAAGGACAGAGGCAACAGGGTTCAGGAAGGGGGTGGAATGGGTGTAGGTTCCAGGTTCCAAATTCCCTGAAGAGGGTAGAGTGCTGAGCCTCAGGGTGAAATCCTGGACTCCCTCTGGCGTTTTGGAGTGAAAGCCCCATCATTACCCCTGACTCTCTTCCCAACTAACCATTGGTCATCTCAAGGGCCTCCTGTGCTAGCTTAGCAGGGACACCAGTAAATGAGATTAACTGGGGGTCAGACACCAAGGAAAAGGGCAGCTGGAGACAGCAGTGAAGGGCAACAACCATGCCAGGGTCTTCCCACATCTGCCTCTGACCTCACGCTGCTCCCCTCCTCAGGAGCTGCCCCCTACAGAAGGAAGCCCTCCCGAACTCCAGGCTCAACTCCAGGCTCAGGCACCGAGGAGAAGGGTGCCATATGCAGGGCTCCCTCAGGGAGTGAGGATCACAGAATATACTCCCCAGTACACATGGGTAAAACAAAGAATCTCCCTAACAAAAAAGTATCTGAGAAGCTGAGAGTACCCCAACATTTGGAGGGCAACAGATGCAAGATCCAACTGGAGGAAGCTTATCAAAGTCAGTACCTGATACTAGAGTATGATTCTGAAATTTCTCAGGATGATGAACTGTAGCTGAGGGTGCAACTCAACTGGCTTTTAGCTCAGGGCGCAGGAAGAGAATGGGAGGAGGGACAAGGTGCTGACATGAGGACAATGCTCAAACCCAGGAAACAGAGACAAATAGCATCAAGATGTATCTTGATATATTTGAAGAGACTTAAAAAAGGAAAATAGGGCTCGTGAAGATACACTCCATTTTCTGGCCCACAGATATGAAGACAGTAGTATCCTGAGCTCTGGTTTCAATTCCATGGACACAAAAAACAGAGAGGAGGGAAAAGGTCGGGAGTATAAGCTAAATAGCCCTCCTCAAAGACTGGGCCATCTTGAATAACAGAATTCAATGAACTGAAAAAGGCTGTTCATTCCACATTCTGAAAAGGTGATCGTCAACCTGGACAGTGCAAGAGCTGAAGGACAGTACCCCAGAAACTGGGGGGTCCAAGCAGCTGTCCTCTCTCTTCACAAGACCCCCAATCCTCTGGTAAATGAGGCAGGGCCAAGGGTTGCAGCTCCAAGTTTAGGAGTTTGGAAGGGGGTTTGAGCCCAATGCCCCTCCATCTTCACCCCATCTCACAGCAAAAATTTCTGAATCTGATAATGAAATGCCAGGTGCACATAAAGTAAATGGAAGCATGGAAGGGGGCATTTCATCGTTTATTCTAGAGAGGAAATGAAGGTAAATTTTTACCAGTGAGGCTATAGACACATCTCCCTGCCCCGCCCCCATGAGGGGAGAGGGGGTCCAGGACTGAGGAAAAGTCTCCTAGGGATTGGGAGACAATGTGACCAAAACAAGACCAAGGAAAGGGTACAAAGTACCCAGAATGTGGCTGAAGGAGGTTAGGGACTATGTTCAGCCCTTGGAAATTGTCAGAGTGCTTGTAGCAAGGTGGGGGTGGGGGCGGATGGAAATCTGGAGCCTTGGGGGCAGGGGAAAGTAATTCTGAAACTGCAAACTGGGAGATGGGGGTTGTGGCCAGCACCTCTCAGTCCCAGATTACAGGACAACTAAAGCAGGACAAGCACATACACACACAAAAAAAGGATCCTTTCTTTCACCCTACCAGGACTCAGGGTCGGACCCGCGACAGCTCAGCTGCTATTGGGACCAAGTCTGAACCCCCAAAATATTAAGGCACAAGGCAAGTAAAAGGCTTGGGGGTCACTGCTGACCCTCTCCCCTTGGCTCCCTCCTCACTGTAGTCCCAGCAGCACAAAATAACCTGAAACCCAGGCTTGCACCCCCAAAAGAGAGGGGTGTGAAAGTGGATGATGACAAGAGGGGCGACCCATTGCGCCTGTCCGCAACACACTGCAACCCAGAGACCCTGAGCCAAGCAGAAGGAACAGCGACAGTGCTTGAATCTCGCTTGCACCCTGAGATTTGGAGGGTCCGGGAAAAGGGGAGCGGGCCGAAGCCCGTACCGCGGCACGTACCACGCAGAGACACATGGAGGCGAATCTGTTCCGAGCCGACATGGAGAAGGGGAGGGGGTCTGAGGGGTGGGGTGGGTGGGAGAGCGAGGGTTCCGGGGTTGGGGAGGGGGAGGGGCAGAGGGGCGGGGGCTGCGGCGGCAGCGGCAACTGGAGGCTGCGGCCGGACGGGGGGGGGGGGGCCAGCANGGGGGGGGGGGGGGGGGGGGGGGGGGGGGGGGGGGGGGGGGGGGGGGGGGGGGGGGGGGGGGGGGGGGGGGGGGGGGGGGGGGGGGGGGGGGGGGCACAGCGCCTGCGCAGTGCGGGAGAGCGAGAGCGTCACGATGGGAGAGAGAAGGTGAAAGGGAGACCCTCTTGGCCATCAACTTTCCTAGTTCCAGCTATTTCTTGTAGACTTCACAGTCTACTCCTATTCCGACCCCTCTACAGATAGAGACACTCTTAAAATTTGACAATTTATCGCTATGATTCTCAGCGGCCCCTTTTTCTATCTAATCTTCCAGCCCTAAAATCACCAGGCCCCTAACTATTCCAAAACCTCACCAGACCGCTCATCAGGGAAGGAAGGAAGGAGCACTTCTCTCACTTCAAGACCCCCAAGGGATCTAAATTTTCTCCCACAAGCCTCTCCCCCCACATCCCCAAAGACTTAATATGGACAGCATCCCATCAGATGCAAGGACATCTATTCTAACCAGCAGTCCAGCCCCACCTGATAGCCAAACAAGGCTTTCCAAGAGTTTAAGTCCTACAGATCCTTGTGCCTTGAATTAATCTTCTTCCCCTTAAATCATATGTCTTAAAGTCATACCTATCTATCCCTCCATCCACTAACAGAGGCCTTTAAATTAGTGTAAATATTACCCTTGCTCTAATGTAAACATCCAAATAAGCAGTTCTCAAATTCATTTGTGGTCCCCTGTCCAAATCCCCGAATCTAACGAAACACTCATGACTTTCTAATATACCAGTCCGCAATACCACCACACCTCAATTTTAGGAAATACTTAATGTACCTTAAAGCTGACTCTCCAAGTTAAATTAGAACCTCTTCAATTTATTCCCAAACCCTTCAATTAAGAGACAATTTCCCTATTCCTTTTCTTTACCCCTCAGTTTCATACATCATTCCCTTTTCTGACTGTTCTCCCTACATCTCAACATCCCCTTCATGATTCCGAATTCTGTGTTGGAAGATTGCTCCCAAATATATCAATCTGTCCCATACCCCAGCCTCAAAAAAATATCCACCAAAGATACAGCCGGCAATTTGCAGTGACACACAAATCTTCCAGAACACCTAAAACCAACTGCCTCAAGTCTCTTCAGAGGCTTCCATTTTCTCCCAAACAAGTGGACCTGAAACATCTCTTCCACATAATCTTTCATTGAACGACCACCTTTCCAACTCTTAAAACCCAGTCTCTTCAAATCTTGTTCTTTGGCTTCTCTAAAACGCTCACACGTGGCACAATGGACAGACTTCTCTAGAATCCCGCCTATGACTCCTCTTTTCTGTTAACCAGAGTCTGTTGGATGCGCCCCCAAGATGACCCCCAATGCCCTAGTTTCATATCTGGATAGAATGCTTGGATCCTCAGAGGAAACCAGTGAGGAAGGGGCTTGGACTCGAAATTCCTTCTAGGATAGAAAAATCACAGTTCTCCACCAGTAGGCGCTATGGCCCACTAAGACCCTCCTCCCAGCCCCCATTTCCTTTTTCCCTCCATTTTCCGTTTCCCGGTTGCCTAGCAACGCAGCTATCAAGGACTTTGCTGTCGCCTAGCAACCGTCTCCTTGGAACAGAGAGCTGAGGTAGGAGGTTGTGCTCTGATGAAATCTGAACAGGCCTCCATCTTGGGAAAATTTAGACGTCAGATCGCCCAATCCCCGGGCTCTCCTTTCCAAAGACCCCGTGCCCCTCCGTTACTTAGACAAGTCTCTCAAACTCTGTCTCATATCGGCACAAGGGACCACACACTCCCCCGCCAGGTCAGCTCCGCCCTCACTTCAGTCAGGTTACTAGGCCCTATGGCCCCGCCCCTTCCCGAGGACCGTCGCTCGCCAACCTAGAGTAAGCCAGACCTCGCCCACCTGCCACCAGGAGACCACGCCTCCGTCCACTCCCCGCCTATTTGCTCCCCCAGCCTTGCCCATACTGTCCCTTCGCCACGCCCCTGTCGGCCAATGAATGAGGCTGTTGGCCAAACTGCCCCGCCCCCGTCATCTTGGCTTGGCCCAATAAGGACCACCCGGAGGGGTTAACCGCTTCGCCTCCGGTGGTCAAATACCCCCGGTCTTTCCCCCCTCCCCCTCCCCTATTCGTTCTGCTCCGCCCTCCGCCACCCTCGCCCGGCCCTCAAGTCCGCCACGCAACTTCAGTCGTCGCCGGTTACCATGGCAACGGCGGCAGCAGTGCGGGGAGAAGGGGGAGGGACGGGGGTGGAGTGGGAGAAAGAGATGCTCAGAGATCGAGAGACTCCTGCAGAGACAGGCACAAAGTAAGAGTGATAGCTATAAAAGCACAGGGCCTGGCACATGGTAGGCATTCAATAAGTGTTCCTTAAATTACTGCAGCAGGAGTCTAAATATAGACATATAAAGATGGAGGGCTCTCAGACGGAGCTGGGAAGCTCAAGTACCTGAGCACCCCCTACCCCACCCAGTATTTGGGGGGTAGAGGGGTGGGGACAAGAGCCCTGTGCCCCCTGCTGGCTCCTCCAAGGCTACCCTCTGCTGCCCTGGATAGAGATGAACCACAACTCCCAACAGCCCCACTGGCAGCAATCCTCTAACACTAAGTGATCTTATGCTTCAAGGCCTTATGGGAGTTGGAGTCCCTGCCACCCCGCAACTGACAAGTTTTCCGGCCAAGGAATGTGGCAAGCTTGAGTCTCCACGCCTCTGTAAAATCCCAAATGCATGATCTTCTCTGTGCAAGACTCCTTTCTTCAGGGATGTTCAACCCTGCACTTCATGGAAGAAGTAGGAGTCTAGAAGGGAGATGGATAAGTCACCCCCTCCCAAAATAACTCCCGATGCAAGCAGGCCCCTCACCCTCATTCACATGTGTTCACATGTTGGAAGCAGAGCCCACACATTCCAAATGGCTTTTTGTGTACACCTGTACACAGGACCACAGCCAGAGAGCCTGAGTCTAAGTGGCAGGCTAAGGACTAGAGGACAGTAAAGGAGAGCAGGTCAGAGAAACTGAAGACCCCCAAATGTACTGAAACTACAGAGGATTTGGGAGGGCACTGCCAAGAAGCAGCGTAAGAGAAATCTCACAGAAAAAGGGACAAGCAAGTAGCCCTGGAGAGGGGCTAGGAGCCCCAGACCTAAAGGTCCTCCTCAGCCCCCAGTCTCTTCCATCCATGCTCACACACCCACGATGCATGTGGACACACATGTGTGAGTTTATGACAGGGAACATGTGTGGCCTTAGCTCCCTCCCGTGAAAAGCTGCAGTTCCCACTAAATATAACCCCCTCCCCAGCTTGTGACTCACCCAGACCCCGCCTCCCCGGCCCCCACTTCCTGTCCCACCCCCCCAACCCCCAGCTGCCTACCACCAGCCCAGGCCCCCCTCCACACACCAGGCATCCAGCTTCCCAGTCCCAGAGTCTCACAGCCAAGACCTAGGTATTCTGCATCCACCAGGAGCTTACTTGTGCTCCTCATCCTTGATCTCCTGCCCTTTCCAGCCTTTCCAAACTCCAACCACAGGGACACCCTGGTACAGATCCTCACTGCCTTCCTCCTACTCCTTCTCACCCCAGTCACCTTAAATCCAGGTGTTCTCCCCAACCTTCATCCCAAGTGTCAGGGGTAACAGGAATGTTCCCCTCCATCTACTCTTCTCCCTCTTTCTAAACCAAGGGTAAATACATTGTGGGAAGAGAGGGGGATATTAGGCACCTCCCTGGGCCATCCCCAAATTTTGCACCACCCACCTGGTCCCCTCCTCAAATCCCCTTTTCCAAAACCTCTCATCCTCCTCCTCAGAAACTGGCAACCTCAGCTGCTGCGTCCTTCTACCTCCCATGGGAGTAACCCAGATCCTAACCTTACCTCAGGTCCATTCCCTCAGGTAATCCTACATAAGGCCCCAGCCCTCTGACAACTCCCAACTCTCCCCATCCCATATGATTGAACCCTAAATTAACAGTTCTCTCTAATTGAGCAAGCACCCCCAAATGTATCTACCAGAAGACTCTGGTTCCATAGCCTGAAGGCCCACCCCTTCCCACAGGCTGACACCCCCAGACCTGCCAGGCACTCACAACCAATAACCTTCTATCCCTGTGTGAGAAGCCTCCTTAAATTGGACACGGTACCTGGAGGCCAGCATGCCCCCAGGAGGAAAGAGGACCCCCCACACATAGTCCACCTTTTAACATACACAAGCAGGACTCCCATGTGAGCCAAGCTTCTTCTTAAATAAGTCTCTGGCAAACATGGTTGGTGAACCCCAAACACCCAGCAGACCCCCAAAGCACAGAATACCCCCAAATTTCCATTTCTCTACAGGTACAAAGGGATGACTCCAGGGGGCACCTGTGGCCAAACCCAGCGTTTTCTCAAATATGAACCCCAAAACGAAATTAGAACCCCAAATATATCTTATGTTGCTACCCAGGGCCCCCAGCCCCAGATTAGTCCTGCCTAACCTCTCCCCATAAACTCATACCCTCCCTCCAGTTTAGAACCCCCAATCATGCTTACCTTGGTTGTCACTATACAGAGACAGTCCATGTTGGGGGGCCTGGCCTCTGTGGCGGGTAAGGGGCTCTGACTTCATCGGAGTTTCGTTCCTCCCCTCCGTGGGTTCTCACCCCTCCCCCCTCCGCACCCCACTTTTGCAGGGGTGGCCAGGATGGGGGGAGGGGTGAGAGGGGAAAGAGGGGGTTGGAGAAGGGAAGGGGAGCGTGGGAGGGAGGGGAAGGGGGCCCTAAAAGGGGGTCCCCAGTGGAGGGGGGGCTTGGGGAGCACACCCCGGTGCTCAGGAGGGACGGGGGCACCGGGGGCTAGCAGCCCCGGAGTTCAGGGGCTGGGGCATGAGCTGAGGTGGGGGAAGAAAACTGGATTTCGGGGAGCCCCAGGGAGGGGGTGTCTTGCCTACCGGCCAGGGGCTAGGGGGCCTTAGTGGGAGGAGTGGGGTGGGGGGGTTGGAGGCGGCAGCGGCGAGGGAGCCGTAGAGCCAGAGGAGGGAAGGGGAGAGAGGAGGAGAGAGGAAGCAGGGGGAGGGAGGGAGCGAGGAGCCAGAAGGGGGGGGGGGTGCCTTGGCAGAGTTAACTCCTTCAGTACTGGCAGGAACCCGGATAATGGGAAAGGAGATGGAAGCAGAAGCAGAAAGGCCCTGAAGCAAACATGGAGACCTGGCCAGCTACCAGAAATGACAGCAGACATGATGAGGATGAATTTCATTTCTTAGAGGAGGAAGCACCATAGCTGGGCTGGGATCACCCAAGGTTGTTTAAATACTGGAGAGCGGCCATAGCAGGGGGTAGAAGTGAGGGAGGGTTGGCAGGAGGGAATACCAGGGGTCTAGCTCTTCCTCAAAATTCATAAGAGGAAGCCTGAAAAATAATTATATCCTAAACTCTTTAGTGCTTGAAATTGGGGCAGGCAAAGAAAAGAGGAAAGCAAGGCGGAGAAGGGGCCTAAGGACAGGAGAGTCTGTTCTCTGGGCCCCTGACTCAGGATTTTGTCTCCTGGGTCCCCAAGTCTCAGTTCAATATCAGCAGCCCTTTGCTCAATCCCAGCCCTGCCCTCTCCCTCAGGAAGTTGGGCCCCCATTCTTGCCCCCTTACCTGACTTTCTGAGATGGAAGCCTCATAATAGTCCAGGATGTCTGTCACAGGAACAGCAGGGAGTTACCCTCCCCCACCCCCTGCCTCCCTGGCCACCCCAGCCATCACCTTGCCTCCTGCTGTCTGGTAAGGGAGGAGCTCCTCCAGCCAAAACTGGTGAGCACTGAGGAGGGACACTGTGGGGATGACACCTGCCTGAGTCTCCTCTTGGACCAAATGATCTTCAGGCTCCCAACCAGCCCCCAGGTTCAGTAATTGTGCTCACAGGCCCAGGCCAGCCTTTTCCACCACTGTCCCTTGGAAAATTGGGACTACTCACCCAGCAAGGCCTGGAAAAGATCACTGTGTAGCACTGTGAGGAAAGAAGGTGCCCATCGCAATAGTGGGGGGGCCAGGAGCCAGAGGGCTGACCTGGGAGCTGGTGAAATGCAAGTGAGGGTGGATTGGGACAAGAAAGAGACAGACCAACCTACATACTCACCTCATCTTCCCAACCTTTACCCTTTCACCCCAGACACTATGGAAAGGTTCAGGAAGAAAGATTCCCAGAACTTCAGCCCCCCACTCCACCCCCAGGCCTCTCCTCCACAAGGACTCCTGTTTTTCACCTCTTGGTCTTTCCGACATCTCTTTTCTCTTATTTTAATCTCCCTAATCCTCCAGGATTAGAGCTGAGCTGTCTTCTCCCCGCCCAGTTCAAACTGTGAGATAAAGCAGGCACCCTCTGAATTGCCCAGATGCCCCATCCTTCTCCAGGTCCCCAGACACCACCACCATTACCTCGCTCCACACACCCTGGCCCCTTCCCAAAGCCAGGCACAACTTAGCTACACTCTTCCTAAGTGACTAAGGAAGAGAGTTTCTCCCTAGGAGGCTCCAAGAGCTCAAAAATAAAAGAGGCTGAGCCCAGCTCTCTTTCTCCTCCTGGGCCGTCCCCAGTGGGAATGGCAGAAAGAGGGACGCAAATGGCCTGGGACTTCTTGACCTAAGGCTAGAGAAGTGTAGGAGAGGGAAGAGACATTAGAATTCCTACAGTTCCTCTCAGGCCTGGGAAAACTCCACCTGTGCAGAGATCTAACCCGAGCACAGTCTCAGGAAGAAACAGAAGGCAGGCAGAGTGAGGTGAGTGTTGAAGAAGGTCTAGAGAGACCTAAAGGGGAGGCAGTGATCCCCAAGAGAGAAGAGAAGATCCTCCTAGGTCTCAGGAGAAGACGTTTGGGTCCCCCACCCCACCACTTCCCTCCCTCTTGCAGATTTCACAAGCAATACCAAAGAGTCTTCTTCCCATGCCTCTGCCCCTGGCATCTATCCAATACTTTTGTCTTCCTACCTTTCTAACTCCACCTGGGAAATTTTCCTTTCAGTCTATCCTCCATCCCTCTGGCTGCAGTAACCTAAGCTCCTCCCTCTTCTGTCCCGGCCTATCCCGTAACCCCTTTTGAGGACTACACTCTAGTTCGGACAAGTGGGATGAAAGAGTTTGGGGGAGACAAGGGACTTCTGGAGATCACCCTACATCAACCAAAATGCTGGGCTGGGGCCTGGGAGCTCCGAGACTACAGCTCCCAGCATGCACCGGCTGCCGGAAGCTCCCGGTGCATTGTGGAGGACGATGCAGGGGTTGCAGGGTACCCATACTTAGGTGGAACAGACCTGAGCGCTAGGTCAACGCTCGAGGCAGCGGCGAGTGGCGGCCGGAGTGGTTCAGAGATGCAGGCAGCGAGGATGGCCCCGAGCATGGGGCGGCAGTTGCTGAGGTTGGGGGGCCGAAAGTGCGTGTGTGTGTGTGTGCTAGCAGTGGTGGGGGCAGCCGGCCTGGGAACCGGGCCAGGACTGAACCCCAACTCCCTACAGCTCTCGGCCCTGTACTCTCCTCGGGCAGCCCGGGCCCTACTCAATCCGACGACCCTATGCCAGTGGGGCGGCTCAGGTAAGTGACGACGACCTTGGAGCGGGGAGCTTGGTCGGGGTGGGTTCCCGCCTGGGCTCCCGCGTCCCTGCCGCAGCCGACGGGAGTCCGTGTTGGTCCCTGTCACCTGCCGAGCGGCCTGGCATCAAAAGTAGGGGAAAGGGCAGGCCAGGGTTTCCAGCTGCGTGAAACTAGGGGAAAGGTCACCAGACTTGCCCTTCCAGGCACCTAGCTCTTCCCTTCTCTCCTTGGCATTTCGGCAGCCTCTTCCCCAGCCGCGGTAACTATCCCTTTCCCCAGGCTGTTATGGACAAGTCAGATGCGGTCTCCTCTGAGGTTTTGACCCGAGAAAAACCAGCCAAGGCGGTATGTGGCCCCCGAGGCCGGGCGGAGCTTCAGCCGGGGCCAGACCCACCCCAGCTAGCTCCCTGAAACCCCCTTCTCCTGTTGCAGGAATCTAAGTCCTTTGCTGTGGGAATATTTAAGGGCCAGCTCATCACAGATCAGGTGTTCCCGTACCCGTCAGGTAAGGGAAGGGATAGTCAGAGCTGGGCGGAAGGCGGGCAGGGCAGGTTCCCCTGAACATCTGGCCTGATCCGCTTGACTCTGCCCCACCCCCACCCCCGCCCCCGCAGTGCTCAACGAGGAGCAGACACAGTTTCTCAAAGAGTTGGTAGGGCCTGTGTCCCGTTTCTTCGAGGTAAGGAATGACTGAGCCTGGGGAATAGAGACCTTGATCCCTAATGGGGTGGTAGAGATGGTAAGGACGTTTGAAGGAGCCAGGATGTGGGATCCTGTGCCTTCCCCAGGAGGTGAATGATCCTGCCAAGAATGACTCGCTGGAGCAGGTTGAGGAGACCACTGTGCAGGGCCTCAAGGAGCTGGGGGCCTTTGGTCTGCAAGTGCCCAATGAACTAGGAGGTGTGGGCCTCTGCAACACTCAGGTGAGGGAGCCCCACTGTCACTTCCCAGCCTCCCAGTCTAGTCTGCTTAGCTGGCCAGTTCAGCCCCTTCCTCACAGTTGGGGCTAAGGTGTCTGCCTAGCATCTGCCCTGAGGGCCTGTGGGGTATTGACTCTCCCCATGAGTACACATCCCTTGCAAACACACCACAGAACTACATAACAGTCCCCTAGGGCCATGGACCTCACCCAGGTTCCCAAATCCTAATGACTAGGGTGGGAACTACCTGACAGAGTAGGAAGCCACCAAAAGCTGGGATGGACACCAGCCAGCTGGAGTCCTCTGCTGTGGCCCCACTTCGTCTCACCTGGGAATGCCCATGTCAGGCCCTGCCCTGTTGGCTGCCTTCCTAAGGGCAGGTCTGCATGGCCAGTTACAGTAAATGCCTGCTTCTCCTCCAGTACGCCCGCTTGGTGGAGATCGTGGGCATGCATGACCTGGGTGTGGGCATCATGCTGGGGGCCCATCAGAGCATCGGTTTCAAAGGCATCCTGCTCTTTGGCACAAAGGCCCAAAAAGAAAAATACCTCCCCAAACTGGCATCAGGTAAGGCAGGCCAATAGTCCCAAGGATTAGTGGTGTCTTGGGCCTGGTCAGGCTTGTGCTGCCCCTTAGACCACCACATAGTTGGACATGTTGGTTGAGGGAGATTCTGGGAAGGCATGATGGTGCTGGTAGAGAATTGGGAAGAAACTGAATATTGCCTGAGGCATTAAGGGGTAACTTGGCGGGGGGGTAGGGGGGAGGTTGGCACTGAGGGAGCCTTCAATGCCCATGAAGATCCAGCGATGGGCCCAGTGTAAAGGAGCTCTTGTCCAACAGGGGAGACTATTGCAGCTTTCTGTCTAACTGAGCCCTCGAGTGGGTCCGATGCAGCCTCCATCCGAAGCTCAGCTGTACCTAGTCCCTGTGGAAAATACTACACCCTCAACGGAAGCAAGATTTGGATCAGGCAATCTTCCTCCCGTTTCTCCCCTCCTCTTCACTTCTAATTCCAGGCCACACTGCTGTCCTCCACGCTTTGACTGCCCTCATTTTTTCCACAGTAACGGGGGCCTGGCAGACATCTTCACAGTCTTTGCGAAAACACCAGTTACAGATCCAGCCACGGGGGTTGTGAAGGAGAAGATCACAGCATTTGTGGTGGAGAGGAGCTTTGGAGGTGTTACCCAGTGAGTGGGTTTGGGGAGGAACAAAGGTTAAGCCAGGAAGGATAGTACTGTGCTACAGCTGATGGCTGTTAATAAGGCACTCTGGGGGTGTGAGCAAAAGCCAAATCAGCGGAAGAGTGTGTTCTTGTTGGGACTAAGACGAGGGAACAGATCTAAAGGTTTGGCTCCAGCAACCAGTGAGCACAGCACATGACAACCAGAGGGAGCTGGGCCTCCTCGGCACTCTGGGCAAGCAGGGAACTGCTGCCTACAGGCTGGGAATAGTTCCTCCTGGTTCAAAAGGTGTGAAGGGGCAGTTTTACCTGCAACTTGTTGAACACACCGCTGCTTCTCTGCCCTGCCCTGTCACAGTGGGCCCCCCGAGAAGAAAATGGGCATCAAGGCCTCGAACACAGCAGAGGTGTACTTTGATGGAGTACGAGTGCCATCAGAGAATGTGCTGGGTGAGGTCGGGGGCGGCTTCAAGGTGGCGATGCACATTCTCAACAATGGAAGGTTTGGCATGGCTGCAGCCCTTGCAGGTACCATGAAGAGCATCATTGCTAAGGCGGTGAGTACCCCACTTAAGTCCCTAGTTAAAAGTCCAAGTCACACTGAGTCCCTCCCAGGTGTGTCCCTGTTCCCTTGCAGGCACCCCTCCACTAGAGACCCCTCCCCCACCAGCAGCTCTCAACTTGTTGACTTAGGTCCTCTAGCCTAGACTGAACTCTTCTTGGCTGTGGCTGAAGCCCAGCCCAGCTCCACTCCTGGGATGAGAAAAGAAACACAGTGGGACACAGGTGCCCTTTTCCAGGTGGATCATGCTGCAAATCGTACCCAGTTTGGGGAGAAAATTCACAACTTTGGGCTGATCCAAGAGAAGCTGGCCCGAATGGCTATGCTGCAGTATGTGACAGAGGTGAGAATCCTCCCAGGTTTCTCCTGTGGCCTTCCGGTTGAGTCAGACTACAACCCCCAGCAGCACCTGGGGCAGTGGGTCTCCAGCTTTTACACCAATGCCCTAGGGGATGCGGGGAGGCATAGTCAGTTCAACTGCTGCAGAAGAGGGAGAACCATGCTGATCTGCTGAGGTGCCTTCCAGAGGTACCTGAAGTTTATTCTATGCCCACACCCACGCTTACTTCTTCACCCCCTGCAAGAAGTCAAATTCCTAGAAGCCCCTGATGAACTGACTCAGGGGATGAGGTATTTCAGTATCCCTGACATGGAGTTAGAAGGTGAAGGCAAAGGCCACAGGGAGTTGGGACAGATCTGGTCTTGGAGATTTGAGTGATTGGGTCAAATCTGATGCAGCCCTTTTCGTTCCCATCTCCCAACCATGCAACCTCAGTCCATGGCTTATATGGTGAGCGCCAACATGGACCACGGATCCACGGACTTCCAAATAGAGGCCGCCATCAGCAAAATCTTTGGCTCGGTGAGGTTTCAGGCCGCAGGGAGGGACACCCAGTTTCGGTGCTGGCCTTCAAAACCAATCTTGTGTGGTTCTTTATCCCCAGGAGGCAGCCTGGAAGGTGACAGATGAATGCATCCAAATTATGGGGGGCATGGGCTTCATGAAGGTACAGGATGGTTTTCTGCCCTTGGTAGCCCATAGTTGGGCTGGGAGGAGTAGGCAAACACATTTTGCTCAACAGGGGTGTGTGATTTGTCTTTCCCCACACTAGGAGCCTGGGGTAGAGCGCGTGCTCCGAGACCTTCGCATCTTTCGGATCTTTGAGGGAACGAATGACATTCTCCGGCTGTTTGTGGCTCTGCAGGGCTGTATGGTAAGGAGGAGAGAATTGAGGGGAGGAGGTAGGGTGGACAGGGAATCCTGACTGTTGGACCTCCTCCCCACAGGACAAAGGAAAGGAACTCTCTGGGCTTGGCAAAGCTCTAAAGAATCCTTTTGGGAATGCTGGCCTCCTGCTAGGAGAGGCAGGCAAACAGCTGAGGCGGTAAGCTTAGGGGCTGTGGCAGGGCAGGGAAGTGTGTGACAACCAACGACTCACTTTTTCCTTTCCTCTAAGGCGGGCAGGGCTGAGCAGTGGCCTGAGTTTCAGTGGCACCATCCATCCAGAGTTGAGTCGAAGTGGTGAACTGGTAAGTAGTCAAGACTTGGAGAGCTGGGGGACAGCCTGCATCAGGAGCTAATAGGGCTATGCTTTCCTCATCCCTTCAGGCAGTACAGGCTCTGGAGCAGTTTGCCACTGTGGTGGAGGCCAAGCTGATGAAGCACAAGAAGGAGATTGTCAGTGAGTGAGCCCTACTGCATTCCCACCACCCTCCTTTTCTTCTCCCTCCGACTAACACCCCTCCCCCCATCCCATCTACCTGACAGATGAACAGTTTGTGCTGCAGCGTCTGGCAGACAGCGCCATTGACCTCTATGCCATGGCGGTGGTTCTTTCCAGGTGAGAGGCAGTGTGGGAGGCCTGAGCTGCAGGGGGTCCTGGGACAGGGTCACAGCCCTGATTTATTATCTCTTCCTGCTTCCCACCAGAGCCTCAAGATCCCTGAGTGAGGGCCACCCCACAGCCCACTATGAGAAAATGCTCTGTGACAGCTGGTGTGTTGAGGTGAGATTTGGGGTTGCCAAGAGCAGGTGGGGGTTCAAGGCATGGTCCTGAACCCCTCCTTCCCTCTCCCCAGGCTGCAGCCCGGATCCGGGAAAATATGTCTGCTCTGCAGTCTGACCTCCAGCAGCAGGTGCTCTTCCGTAATTTCAAAAGCATCTCCAAGGCCTTGGTAGAGCGGGGTGGCGTGGTCACCAGCAACCCCCTTGGCTTCTGAATATTCCAAGCCAGGGCCTGGCCAGGAATGTGCCTTCTCTCAAGCCAAAGCCCAGGCCCCTTTCCTGCAGGCTCTGGCTCTGCCTTGAAGGGGCCTTGCCTCAGGACTGTGCCTGCTCTCAGAGGGAGCACTCATGCCTTACAAATAAAGTCTTTAGTAAGTCATGCTTTGTTACTGTGTCTGAGTCCTTTCCCTCACTGCCTGCCTCCCTCCCAAAGAAAGGAGCCAAAGGCGTAGGGAATTTGCCCCTATTGCTTTATTTAGTGTTTTATACAGTAACTAAAATAAATAGAATAACAAAAGCAGCTACATGGCCCCAATACCACATACCCCAGCTTCCTTTGACTGTTGTCAAGGGTGACCAACCCCCTCCTCCCAGGGGAGCAGGACAGAGCTAACTGGGTGAATGGAGTAGGAGGTCACACTTTGGGGTTATAAGAAGGGGCCCGGAAGACAGAAATTCTTCATATAAAAGAGGAAATGCCTACGAAAACATAGCCTAAAAATGTAGAAAAGTGTATTTTAACCTTCAAAAAGGCTTACAAAATAACAGTAAAGCTAAAAATAACCAAAGGTCCCCTGAACACCCCTGAGGGAAGGGGCAGGAGCGAGGCACTGCTGGTTAAGAGTCACAGTGGTAACCTCCTAGCAAGCAGCAGGCAGCCCACAGGCTGAGCCCAGGCACCACGGGAGGAGTAATGACCACATGATTGATAAAACATCCAATCACAGGACAGGAGCACCAGGCACTGACGGGACAGGCCAAGAGTAGAGATCCAAGATGGCCCACTGTTGGCTCTACATGACATCCACAAAGAACTCACTGGGGTTGCCCATGGCCATGTGGAAGCTTTGGCGGCTGGCTGTCAGCTCTGGGGGAACTGAGCCTAGGTCTCTGACTGGAGGGGCACCTGGGGGCTGCACTGCTGGAGGGACAGGTGGGGGAGGTGGGGGCATCATGACCACCATCATGGGGTTATAGGGGAGGGCCATACCAGGGGGTGGTCCATAGGGATGGAGCCCTGGGTGGGCTCGGAGATTAGGAGCACCCCCTGATGAGCTCCTAGAAGGGAGAGGGCCCCCATCACTAGTCCCACCAGGTTCCCCACCCCTCCGAAGGCTGCCCCCACGACTGGAGGGCTCAGACTCACTGCCGCTGCCAGACTTGGATTCGGGGGCCCGCTCCTCAGGCCTCCCTGTGCGCCCTGCCCCCCCATCGCTTCGTGTGGACCCACTGCTCCGGCTCCCTGTTGGGGGAGAGGGAAGGGGGGCAACTGAGCCCTAGCCCAGGGTCCCTTAGCCTCCCTAGCCCCTGCTCCTGCCTCTCCACCCTGGTATCCCCTTGCCCCCTCCCCCCCACACAACTGTACTGATAGCTGGCATTTACTTACCTTCACTGTGCTGGCTGCTGGCACTGCCTCCACCATAGGTGTAGGATGAGAGCTCATGGTAGGGTGGGGGCTGGGGGCTGTATGGGTGTGGGGCTGGATACTGGTAGGGAAAGGTGGGCAGTAGGGGCCAAGGGGTGGCCCCAGGCAGAGGAGCCAAGGTGTCCTGGTCCGAAGCCCCACTGGAGCCATCATTATCATTCAGAGACAGGTTGACTAGATCTGGAAAGGAAATGAAGAGACTAAGAGTCACTGCTTCAAGGGGCCAGGACACCAAGGCACTGAATGTAGAGGAACTGGGAACCTTCTCCTCAGGACCATCCATGATGGAGGTTAAAACGAGGGCCCTAAAATTCCCCATCTGCCACCGCTATCAGAGCAGGAAATCAGCCAGGGCCACAAGTCCCATATGCTTTTTGTTTTGTTTTGTTTTTTGTTTTTTAAATATTTTATTTATTTATCTTTAGAGGGGAAGGAAATATCAATGTATGGTTGCTTCTCATGCATCCCCTGCAGGGAACTGGCCCCTGCCGGAAACTGGCCTGCAACCCAAGCATGTGCCCTGACTAGGACTCGAACCGCGATCGTCTGGTTCGCAGGCCTGCGCTCAATCCACTGAGCTACACCAGCCAGGGCCCCATATGCTTTTATGAGACTCAGAAAAAGGCACTCCTGCCCCCAGCAAACCACAGCTCTATGCCTGGCACACAACTTGTCCAGCACAACACTGGGGAACATTAGCCCCAACTTGTGTCATCGGGCCAGTGCAAAGCCTAGTGCAGGGTACATATTGCTTGCTCAATGCTCCAGCTGCTCTCTGGGCAAGGTCTGGAGTCCTGGAGGGGCACTCACAACTCTCACAGCCGCCACTGAGGTCTCCAAAGACGTAATAGCACTGCTCGGAGAAGGTGATCTTGTTTACAGTGTGCCGGATAAGGCCCGCCTTGAGCAGTCCGCTGGCATACTTTCTGGCCTCCCGTCGCTCAGGAAAGCCCTCCACGTGATGATAGAGCCAGTCAACCACGTCGGAACCTGGGGCCACCCAGGGCAGAAAAAGTCCTCAGGTTCTCCTCAACTTGTTTCACCCCTGGCCTGGGTCATTCCCACATTTGGCTGCCTCGTCCTGTTCCCCTTTCCCACACCACCTGCCCAGGGCCCAGCCATACCCAGAAAGGCATTAGGGATGGTGATCTTGAGCCACATGCGGTCCCGAACTTCTAATCCAGACTCTGGAGAGGCCATGGCCTTGGTCACAGATGCCATGTCTGTGTGGATGGAGAGGCCTCGGCCCTCACAGCCTAACAGAGGAGAAAGAGAGAGTGAGAGACAGAGCCCACTCCCAAGGAGCGATGGGGGTCACAACATTGCTGAGGGGCCTTCTGGGAAGAGGGGATGAGGTGGGCCTGGGGGCTCACCATCAGGCAAAGAGGACCCAGATGTAATGGTGCTCATGGACGAGGAACCTGGATAGGCTGGGAAGGTGCCGGTCAGTGCAGCTGAGTGTGAGACCCAGGCGGCGGGGTCAATTGGCTGTATAGGCTCATCTGGAATACAGAAAGCCACCAAGATGATCATTTCCTAGTCCCAGAGAGCCATCCCTGTCACTGCCAGACACCAATTTGACCTTCCTTCACCCATTCCCCACAGCCTTGGGACCAAGACCCAGCCCTCCCATCCTCTCAGCTGCAGGCCCTTCTGAGCATCACTCACTTCGGGGGAGAGTGAAATAGGCCTGGGGAGAGGGATCCCAGCACTTGGCCACAGTCAGCACGATGGGGCTGTGGGGAAGAGGAGAAGGCCAGTTAAGCAGAATGTGGGGAGAGGCTTCAGGAGGTGGGGGCCCAAAATGAGAATGGGTGGAAGGACAGAAAGAGGGAGAGAAGAAAAAGGGCACAGACATGGCTGGGTCCAAGAAGGTGAGGGTGGAAGGCTCCGTCCACAATGCGCATGACTCACCAACACACGTAACTCTTACAAACATGCTGAGTACACAATGTACAATTCCATTCAGAGAAAGCCCCCAAACAGGTAAAACTAAACCACACTGTTCAAGGATACAGGCATGAGTGGAAACTACCAAGTGAAGCGAAGACTCTGTCACAGTGATGACCACAAAATCAGGAGTATGATTACCCCTGGAGCAGTGAGGATGGGAGCCAGAGAGGACACTGAGGGCAACTTGTAGGGTGTCAGCAATCTTCTAGTTCATGATCTAGGTAATGGTCACAGGCATACTCATTCATTCTAGAATTACTCATTACATCATATATTTTTTTGTTTCCTGTACTTTTTAGATGAGTGTTAGTGCACTACTTTTTAAAATTATAAGACAAAAAGGTGAAAAGGCAAAGCCAAGACGACTGAGGACCTGAGACCAGTGCAGAGGCTCACCCCGGCTTATGCACAATGTCTCTCAGCACCCGCACTGCATCATCATTGCTCATGTTCTCAAAGTTCATGTCATTCACCTGGAAGTGAGGGGAAATGGGTCAGAGCCAGGGTGGGAGAGGCTGAGAGCCCTTGCCCAAGTACCCTGCCCCAGCACACCTGCAAAAGCATGTCCCCTGGCTCGATGCGCCCGTCAGCTGCCACGGCCCCACCCTTCATAATGGAGCCGATGTAGATGCCCCCGTCTCCCCGCTCATTGCTTTGGCCCACAATGGAGATGCCCAGGAAGTTGTACTTCTCTGTGGAAGAAGTCCATGTGATGAGGGGAAGCCCAAGCCACATGACCCCAAGCCTTGGAGACCAGGTGCCCTAATCCCTCAGTCCCCAGCTCCCTCCATACCCATGTTGAGTGTGACTGTGATGATGTTGAGAGACATGGTAGAATCCGTAACACTGCTGAAGGATGAGGTCTGTGGTGGGAAAAGGGGAAGGAGCTAGACTGCCTTCAACAACCCAGGACCAAGTCTGGGACTGTCCGTGCCCTTGCACCCACTGAACCAAGACCCAGACCCCCAACATCCCCAAGATCCAGTTGTCCCACGAGACCCTCTCACCCTTTCCAGGCGAGGTGGCCGCTGTTTCCTTCGCCGCCGGTGGCGCTTGAGGAGGCGAGAGGCACTGCTTTGTTCTGTGGAGCTGCTGAACCTGTCAGGAGGTTGGGGAGGGAGCACTTGTACGCGGAGGCTGTCATCGGCCAAGAGAAAATGAGAGGATTGGCTGAAGGAGGGAAGAGAAGGGGCTGATGCCCAGGAGAGAGATCCATGGAACCATACCTGCTCATGGTATCATCCTCATCGGAGTCCCCCAGGCTGGTGCTCTCTAGTTCACTGGTCATGAGGGTTGAGGAACTCTCATACCCAGCCAGGTGGCGCTCCAACCGTGAGGGGCCACTGGGCCTGTGGCCACCAGCTGAGTATGAACAGCAACTTCAGGAACCAGGTCTTAGGTTCCTTACCCTCATCAAGTCTTGGGTCTGATCCAACCCCTTCCCAATTCCAGTCTACCCAGCCTCAGGGCCCAACCCCCCTCACCGCCATGCTCACTGCTGTCTCTCCTGCGAGGCCGCTCCCGCCTCAGAGACACTACTGACTCTGTTTCGGTCTCAGGCTCCAGATTTTCCCGGCTGCTGGACACATTAGGGCTAGGTGGGCAGAGATGGTGCCAACCCAAGTCAGTGGGACAGAGCTCCAAATCCTTGGCTTCGCCTCCTAAGAAGCTTGGGTTCCCTCCTCACCTCCCACGCCTGGACTCAAGAATCCCAAGGACTCACTGAAAGGATGGAGGCCTGGAGTCCCCAATGCCACTGGTCCTCTCCGGTGGCAAAGGGGGTAATGGTGGACTTGGAGGTGCCAATTCTGTCCGAGGCTCCTGGGCTGGGGGAGCTATCTCAGGTTGAGGGTTATCTGAAGACACAAGCTGGAAGGGTACAAGTGGTTAAAAAAAAGAAACTCTACCAGAAAGTGAGGCATATGACAAGGGAGAAAGAGAAAAAACTAAAAAGGAGGAGACAGGATCTAAGAGCCTGAAAAAAAGCACAAAAAAGCAGCAGCAAGTATGAGAGGCTGCAGAAGAAGGTTGAGGGGCTCCACTGGCTCTCCAACCCGGTGGGGAAGCGAAGAGCTAGGACCTCCAACAACTAATCAGGAACTGGGTTACAAGACCAGACCAAGGCTTAGAGGAGCTTGGGACACAGGAAGGACTGGGCCCTCACAGCTGGGCCCCTTACCCAGGAGACTACCCTTCCGTTGAAACAGGGAAGGCGGGCATTGTCATCTGAAATTTCTTCTTTCACCACTCTGCAGAGAGACAGGATGAAAGTCAGTGAGCCTGGACTAGCTCCCCCAACTCCTATCCCCAAGGTTTCTCCCAATCTTCCTTTTTTTCTTTTTAATCACAAGTAGGATTTCAATTTGTCACCATTAGAAGTCTGAATTTTGCCCTGGCTGGTGTAGCTCAGTGGATTGAGCGCGGGCCTGCGAACCACACGATCACAGTTCGATTCCCCATCAGGGCACATGCCTGGGTTGCAGGCCAGTTCCCAGCAGAGGACTCACGAGAGGCAACCATACATTGATATTTTTCTCCTTCCCTCCTTCCCTTCCCCTCTAAAGATAAATAAATAAAATCTTTTAAAAAAGTCTGAATTTTAAACAGTTCTTGGACTGGGGACTCATAGCCATCAGCTCACTCAACTCTAGCATCTGTGTCGTCCCCAATAGCTTTCCAGAACCGCTATATTCACCATGAAGTTTTCCCAAATCAAACTTGGACTCCTTCCGCATTTTCGCTTTTCTAATAAAGATATCATGGAGCAGATAAATAGATTGGCAAGCCCTTCCCAGTACTATTTGGAATCAATTTATTGACCACTTCTTTCAAGTCATTTGTCTGAACCTCTCAAGTCATGTTTCCATCATCTCCTTTCAGATCCGGCACACCTGCGGATGCTGAGCCTCAAGAGGTCTTCCAAATCTGATAGTTGCGTTTTTTAGTAAACCCAACCCAGAGCAGAAGCAGCAAATAACCATCAGTAGTCTTGACATCAACATGAGCTTCAACTGTGGTCTTCCACTTTTTGGCCATGAAGCACATTTTGTCACAGGTAACATCCGTGCCATGGATATCAGTCGGGCAGTTTTTAACCCCTAATGTCCTCAGTAATTAGCTTGAATTTTCTAGATGCAACTTCATCACTCTGCAATCACTGAGGCTCACTTCAAAAACATGCCCCTTAAGACATGTGATTTTGGTTTCTACAGTTCTCTTAACTAGAGTTTTTCCAGTATTTCTTATATTAAACACAACTGGAGTTTTCACCTCATACCAATCTTTTTTGGAAAATGGATCAGCCACTTTTTTTTTTTTTGGCTTCCTTTGTGCCACCTTTCATAAGGTGCTTGATCTCACTGACCACCCATGGTGTGCTGTTCAGAGAGCCAAATGGGCTCTCCCAATCTTCATCCAGCTCAAGGATGCTGACTTTCTCCTACCCTGTCCAAGTTCTCTTCTCTCACATTAAAACACTTCACTCTTACACCTAAAATATCTCCAAACTCAGTTCCCTTTCTTATTCCTCCTTCTTTCAATGCTGCTCTAAAGATCTCGAGTCTGATTCAAACCTCTTGGCTAAATTTCAAAGGCCATTCCCTAAGGTTATCCCAGTTGCCCCCCCAAAAAATCTATTTAACCTTAGGAGCCTTGCTGGCAGCCTCCCCTGACCTCTACATGGTTCCTCACACACCTTCCCCAAAAGAAGTCTTTGGTCTTTACCTTAGATTCTACTCTTATGCTTTCCTTAGTTTTCTCTTACTTCCAGAGAGCTACCCAAACACACTGTCTTTGCCTAAGTAAAAATACCCATTAAACCAAAGAATGGGACTTCCTCACTAGGCTGAGAGCTACCAAGGAGAGATGAAGCTCAGCTTCCCATTCCTCTTTGCCTCACCTGGCACAAAACTCTGCACTGGGCAATCTGCTCCACCTGAGAGACTCCAATGCCTAGCACTAGGGGTTACCTCTCCCATGGGCTCCTTGCAATGGTCTGGACTTACCCCTTCTTCTCAACCACCATATGAAATCTTTAATGATCAACACAATGTCCTGGCCACACAACAAAGGACCTGACACTTTGTAAACATCAACAAATACTTGTTGACTAAAGGAATACACATGAACTATCAGGCTCTCTGCCCTGAACAGAATCAATCTCTCTCTCCTTCCCCGTCCCTCTCTCTCACACACATCCTCACCCTCAAATTAGGACATCCTGTCTGATTATCAACCCTGTAGCCTAATATGGTTCTAGAAGCCTGGATATATATACCAACTTAATCCCATTTACTTTCAACGTTCACAAACACAGCCCAGTCACTACCTATCTGTCTGCGTAACGTAGTATTCTTTACAACATAATACCAATCTGTCTCTGCATGGCCTAGCCTGCCAAATTATTCCAGTCTGTATTGCCATACCTAGTTTATGGAGTAGTCAGACTCAATATTGCAACTACCACTAACCAAGATTTTACTGTGTGCCATGAACTTGTACCTATACTAAGCATTTCGCTCTATTTCTATTTCACAGATGAGATCAAGGCAAAAAAGTTTTAAAGGTTGCCCAATACACTGCTGACAAATAGAACCTTCATTTAAATCCAAGGTAACTCCCAAGACAGTACCACTTTCCCAATGGCCAACAATCTTTCTAGATAGAGCCCAGTAAATTGGGCTCTCCTAGAACCCAGCTATCCCAGCCTAATTCAGCCTGCCTTCAAGAGCTGAGACTGAGGACCCAGACAGTTCAGTACCCAAAACTATCAACACAAAAGGGCTTTACTCTACATTACTTAAAGTTCCACTTTAGCCCAGAATGTCCCAAATTACCCCAGGATAGTCCAATCTATTCTAGTACAGCCTAGAATGTCCACACATGCAGCTGTCTGCACCAATATAGATTAGAATATCCCCACACAGCTGTCTGCATTACCGTAGACACTTAAAGCCCCGTCTGCCTAGTACTGAGTGTTCCAATAAAAACTAGGCCCCAATACAAAGATCAACCAACTCAACCCGGTAGAGACCAGAATGGCCCAAGTTTCTCCAGAATAGCCCAATCTACCCTACAACAGCCAAAGAGAACTTTCTGCATTAGTACAGATTACAATGTCCAAAAATAATTCTGGCTGCCCTAATATGGGACAGAATGTCTCAAGTGCCCCAGTATAGCCCAATCTACATCAGGGGATTCCACTGAATCACACAATAACCCGGTGTGCTACAGGGCTGCTCAGAATTAACTAAACCAGTAGACTAGTTAATCGTGCCGATCTACCTCGGCACAGACCAGACCATCCCAAAATAAACCAGTGTGCCCCACTCTATTCCAGTACAGCTTGGTTTTCTCTAATCTGGTTTATGGTTTGGTATAGCCCAGTCTTCCTCCTACAGCTTCTTAGGCCTCAATTTGTCCAAGCATAACCTTGTCCCGTCCTGGGATATCCAAGCTACCTCAACATGGTACAGTTTGCTATAAAAGAAAAAAACAAGGGGGCCCACAATCTGCTCCAGGTAGCTCAGAAAAATCCCAGTATGGGATTTATACAGACTAAACCATGGCCCAGACTAAACCTGCGCCTCTCAATATCGCCCAATGAATTCCAGCACAGCCCCCAACCGTCCCAGTCTACTAGGCCTTGCGCTCACCCGAAATCCTGATCCATAGACTTGAAAAAGTACTTAGCGCCCGCGGGCCGCTGCAGGACGCTCTTGAAATCGCCAAGAGTGATGCGCTCAGCGGGGACAGGGATCTTCACCAAGTAGGGAGTCTCTTCTTCATCCAGGTGATAAATCACCTTCGTCTCCCCGACACTACCGCCCCCCGCGCTACCGCCCGCCATGGTCTCGACCGCGCGCTCTCCCGCTCCACCGCCCACCCAACTGGGCTAACCGCCCCCACCGCGCCTGCGCACACCCGCAAACTGACGTGCAAGAACGGACTGAACTGGCCCAGTGCAAAAGAAATGTAAGGGGCAGGCGGGGGAGTCGGCAGAGTGAAGGGCTGTGCGGCACGACCCAGAGTTGCAGGCTGAGCCACCACCACCTCGAACACCCTTTTGGCGCCCCGCCCACTCGCGTCACGTGACACGGGCACGCCCGGGTCACGTGACTCAGCTCTCTCTCCAGTATCCCCGCCACGTGATTGTTTTCAGCAACGGTTCCTCAACCCTAAGGGCCCCGCCCCCAAATGTGTCCCCCCACCCCCCACCCGCATCCTCCACGTACCCTAGCCAACTTGGCTTCTGCTCTTAGAAAGCAGGCAACCAATACCCCTCTCCATTAACCCCTCAGGCGGGAAGCTCTATCCAACTCTGATCCGCCAGAGTGGGCAAGCGTGTATCGAGGGTGTAGTTGTGGGGTCCTAAACTGGGAGTTAAATGGTGCAAAGTCGATGAGGGGCACAGAATTGCTGGGCAAGATGTACAGGCCAGTGATCTTCAGCTTGAACTTTGTGAACAGAGGTAGGTTTCAGAACCACCCCCAGCCATCTTCTGCAGCTCTTCCAAAGCCTCCCTCCCAAGCAGGATAGTCAGTGAGGGCTATTAACACAAAAGAGCCCACTCTGCTTTATTTACAATGCGCAGGCTGTCTGCACAAACAGCTGGCCAATATCATTAAAAACAGGAGGTGAGTGAGAATGGTCACCTGCTTCCCTTCTTTCCTCTACCAGCCTCTCTGGTTGGTACTCCACCTCTAAGCAGCTATGCCCAAAAGGGGAAGTCCAAAATTAAAAATAAAACCAGTGTAGAATAAATGGGGAGCAAGAAAAGATGAGGGAAGGAAGTGCTATATTTACACTAGCGTTTTATAGACAACTGTCCCATTCCATCCCAATTCCAACCCTGGCCCAGAAAATGAGAGGTGGCAGGTCCAAGGAACAGAAATTAAGTGTCTAGGAACCCAGACAGCCTCCCACCCCCAACTGTAATGGGTCCCAGTTCAAATCCACAAGGTGGGAAGGAAGAGTAGAGTAAAAACTCATTTCCAAACCAGTCTCCCTTGGGAATTCCTGCCTTGAAGTGGGACAATATCCAAGCTTCAGGGGATAGGCCGAGGACCCTGAGGCTCAGTTCCCAAGTCATTGGAAGGTCCAGCTTTGACAATGATGTCAGGGCTCTCCAGATTTGGGAGGCCCCCCTAACCGCCGGGCCTCTGGCCGCAGTTCCTTGCACTTCTGGCAGTAAAAGAAGTCAGGGACATTTGTCTTCTTAATCTTAGCACAGGAGAGGTGGATCCATGTTCCACACAGGCTACACTCAATCATGGGCCTCCCGGCAAAGGGCTTTCGGCAGTAACACGTGATCAGATCCCATGAGTCATCACCTGGGGAAAAAATTGGTTTGGTGTTGTGTGAGCTGTTGCATCAACAACTGCTCCATACCCATCATCCCAGCTGTCCCCGGGCAGCCCCAAACTTCTCACCTGATTCTACCATGATGTCTTCATCCATGACCCGCATCTCGCCTTCACTGGAGCTGGCATCTCCATCTTGGCTTGTTTCAGTGCTGCCCACCTCTTTGCTTTCACTGTCAGTGGGAGGGGCTCCTTCAGGGTGCACTGTGGCAGGGGGCCTAGGAGCCTCAGGGGGTGTTGACAGCACTGGGGCTGGGGCATCACCCCCTACCATTGATACCATCTCTTCCTCCTCTTCCTCCTCCTCCTCTTCAGAGTCTGTATCACTGGGAGGTGCCCGAGGAGGCCCAGGAGGTGGGAGTCTATCCCCCCGTTCTGCCTTTTTCAACTTCCGCTTCTTGCTCTTTTTGATTCGAGACCTCTTTTCCCCATCCCCAGGGGTTGGACGAGGCCTCCGAAGCACCCCAAAGCCAGCCCCTGCTCCTGGCCCCAATTTTCGGTTCTTTCGGTCCTTCTTTCGAGGAGGCTGGGCAAGATCCCCCTGGGAAAGGGGCACTGGGGTGAGAGCAGCTGGGGGCCGGGAAGCATGTGTGAGGGATGAGGGGGACAGTGGAGATGCCATTTTGGGCCCATCTAGATCAAAGAGAGAGTCCTTGAGCTTCATCTTCTCAAGCAGGGTGGCACTGTCAGGGGCCTGCAGACGAGAGAAAGTGGACCTTGGGGGTCCTGCCTGGGTGGGACCTGCTTGACCGGCCCGTCTCTTGGATGACTTTGCTTTCTTAACAAAGGTCTGGATAGTTCTGAGATCTGAGGGGGCTGAGTCCCAGCCATCACTGTCTGCTGCACTCTCACCTCGCAATGGAGAGCTGGAGCCAGAGGCTGGCCAATCACTTTCCTTAAAAGGGAGATAAGAGCAGGGTCAAAAGGGGGCCTAGTGTCATTTCACTCAGTTCCTCTACAAACCCAGCTTAAAAACTAGAGAATCCCTGGCTGGTGTGGCTCAGTGGATTGAGTAGTGGCCTGTGAACCAAAGGGTCACTGGTTCGATTCTGTCAGAGCACATGCCTGGGTTGTGGGCCAAGTCCCCAATAGGAGGTGTGTGAGAAGCAATCACACACTGATGTTTCCCTCTCTCTCTCCCTCCCTTCCCCTCTCTCTAAAAATAAATTAATAAAAATCTTAAAAATTTATCCCACCCCAACTCCTACTAGCATCTCCTTTTAAGCACCTCCCATGTTACATCTGCCTTTAAGTTCTAGCCATCTCCCCAATTCCCACTGCCTTTGCAACACTGTATCTTCCTAACAAAAGCTGTTTCTCTACAGCACAGGTGGCAAACATCAAAGCCCACCACCTTGTTTTATCCCACCTCGCACCTTGTTTCTACCTGTGGCAACAGAGCTCTAGCTGAACTGTTAAAGAGTAGTTACATTTATACAGTCCTAAAATTACATTCCGCCCTTTGAAGGCAACTGTGATGCTAATGTGGCCTCTGGTGAAAATGAGTTTGACACCCCTGTTCTATAGCCTCATTGGTATCTTTCAGCTTTCTATAATTTACTCAAAGCACCTTCCATTAACAACTGCTCAAAATGATTCACTGCCGCTTAAGCCACCCATTTCTATTAATCCCACACCCAACCCAAATATTGGTGTTCCTACTAGGGTGTCTAATCACCCTAGTCTTACATGTAATTTTTGGTAGGCTCCTATAAATAAATACAATTCCATTTGCTCAATGGACCCTCCATAGTTCTAGGCAATCCACCCTCAAGTCAATTGACCTCTTGTTCCTACCTCTTTGCTAGGGGGGATGTAACCAGCATAGGCCAATACAAAACTGCAGAATTTGTTGAAATCCTCAATCGTTCTCCGCCGTTTCTCTGGTGGCTGAAAGGGACGACACTTTTATCACACGGAGTTTAAGGGGGTCATTTCCAAATGCATAATCCCAGAAATAAGGAACCTGGAAAGGTAGGAGGGAGAGCCAGAGGCTGGGGAGAAGAGGGTTGGACAATAATTCTAGGCTGCAAAGGTAAGGAGAACCTCACCTGAGTCTCTGGCTTAAGGGTCGGAGGTGGATCTGTGAAAGCAATAAAAGCCGAGTCAAGGCACTAGTAGAGTCTGGGTAAAAGTCTCCACCTCTAAACCTTGCAGATCCCAAGTAAACCGCCCCCCGCCCCGCCCGTGCTCTCTCAAGTCCCTCAGGCTTGGCCAGCAAGCCCCTGCGGCGCTGGGCCCGCCCCAGCTCCCGGCTCCAACCCTCGAGGGGCGGAGCATAGGCGCGGCGCCCTCTTGAGCCTCGATATAACGCTCCCCTCCCCCCCCACCAAAGGCCTAGCGCCCCGCCCCCCGCCCCCCCCCCCACGGTTTCTCTAGACTTGTCTACTCAAATCTCTCATCTCAGCGCCCCACCCCGTCATACCGCTCCTGGGATCGGGCTGTCGTCTGCCCCTACCCTTCATAGGCGCCCAGTACCCCGAGTTCCTGCCGAGCCGCACTCAACCGCCCTGATCCCTCCAAGACCGCACTTGCCGCCCGCTGGCCCCGCGGGTTCAGTATGACAACGCTGAGCCGTTCCCCGCCCTCCGGCCCCTTCTACTCGAGCACGAGGCTCGGCGCGCCCCTCACCCCCACCTTAAACACACACAGGCTCACACATCCAACGCCACTTTGCGTCCGGGACAGACCAGAGAGCTCTAACCCGGACGCGGCCCCACCTGCCCCCACATAGCACGGTCCCCACAATTTTACTGTCCCTCCGCCCCCATCCGGGGCTTTGGCCCCTCCCCGCCTCGAGCTTCTCAGGCTCCTCGCCGGGCCCCCGGACCCAGTGCGGAGCTCTCTCCGCCCCCCACCCTCCTCCCCGTACTCACCACCAAGTCACCCCCACCCACGTCCCAGTACTCACCACCAAGTCACTAGGCTACGGACCCCTTAAACTCTAGCCCCCCACCCAGCTACTCTCCCCATCCACAGTAACCCCCGCTGCTGCGGCCGCTGCCCCCTCACCCTCCGCAACTCCCAAGCTTGAACCCTCTCCGACCAACTCCCCCATTCCACCTCTCAACCCGCGGGTCTTAATTCCACCCCCCCCCCCCCCCCCCCCCCCCCCCCCAAAAAANCCCCCCACCCCGCCCCACCGCCCCTAAACTACCCAGCTCTCCTCGCTTCCCGGCCGGCTCTCTCCCCCCACAACTAACACCCGGTACAGGTTCCTTACCGCAGACAATACCCAGACTCCCTCTTCTCCCCACAACTATCTTCCCACTCCTCCCAACAATCACCGGGCCATCTCCAGCGGCAACTACCCGGAGCTCCGGCACCACCGCCACAAACTCCCCCACCTAGGCGAACTACCGGGCTCCTTACTCAGTCCTCTTCTACCGCCTCCTTCCTCAACAACTCTCCGGCCCCCAGCTTTCCCCAGCCACTCAGCTTTAGGGCCCGAGACAGCCGGAGGCCCTTTCGGCCCCTAACCCCCGAAGCTCCGGATTTTCAGCTCCCACTCCCCACCTCTGCCCTCCCCCGCCCAGCATCTGATCTCCAACTATCCCCAGCTCAGTCTCCCACTCCTCTTTCTCCAAGGTCTCTCAACTCGTCGTCGCTCTCCTACCTCCAGGGGCAGGCCCCCGAACCCCTCCCCACGCTCCCTCCCTGGGCTCCGGGCATCGACCTCCAAGTTTGCCAATTGATTCTTTGACCGCCCCCTTCCAGCTCAGCGCTCGGTGCCGGTCGAGAGATCGCTCACCTTCGGGACTGGGCTCCGCCATGGCTTCCAGCATCGCCCCCTCCCCTCCTCCCGGTCCGGCGGCCCCCTCCCCTGAGCCGGGAATCCCGGTGCCGCCTCTGGTGCTCGGTATTCCAGCTGCCTCCCCCCGCAGAGATGTCTACCTCGAGCCGGTTGTGACTCGAGTCCGCTAGCCACTGCCGCCACCTCCCTCTACCACTGCCTCCCGCACTCCCGGACCGAACCCCCTCCCCCCGCACCGACGGCCGCCTGCTCCCTCCTCCTCTCCACTCCCTCCCTCCCTCTCCTCCCTTCGCGGGCGCCGACGCGCAATGCATCAAGGGGCTTGTAGTCCGTCTGGGGACAACGGGAAGAGAACGGCATAAGCCTTGGGAACTTCAGTTCCCAGCAAGCCATGGACTAGCGCAAGCGCACAAAACCCCTCCCGCCCCCTGGGAGTGGCGGGGAGATTGGGAGCAGAGGGTAGAGCGGAAGAGCGCGCGCGGGCTCCTGGGGAATGTAGGCTGGGCAGGACTAAAAAGGACGGGGAAAGAAGGGATTAGAATTCACGGCCACCATACTGGCTCATTCTGCAGCTTTTCTCTCCCCCTCCCCTCCCCAGGGGACCGACCCACTTCCGGCCAGACAGGGAAGTGGTTGCTGGGAGATGAAGTTCTCGTGGTGATGGTAGATTCCCTCCTCCTAGCTTTCTACCCACCTTGGATTCCACTGCTACATGCCCGCCCAAAGTCTAGCCAAGTGACATACAACTGAAAATTAAGAACTTCTACCAGCTTCCACACATGAAGATCTTTTTCTTCATGCAAAAGGTTATAATGAATTGGGGTGTATTTATCTAAAGCAGGTAGTTTCAAACTTTCTCCAAAGGAACCCACAGTAAAGAAGTTATTCTTTATATGAGAACCCAAAGCACACATATTTACAACTTTAGTTTCAAGAATCAATACTCAGAGTATCCCTTGCCAAAGGACAGAATACTCTGATTCTCAGAGTATCACAACCAAAGGACCCCTTTTGTACACAAGGAAAAGTCCTACATCAACAGAATAAACCAAAATATATCACTACCCCTCCAACCTCATTTTTCCCCGCCAAAGCACCAAAAACCAGAAGGGGGAGAGTAGCAACACAAAGCAAAATCCAGTTCACTTGGTGGTTTCCTCTTTATTGATGTGCCTCCTACCTTCTCCGACAATTTCAGGCCCTCCCATCTACCCCCCAAAAAAGGTAGTGAAAGGAAAAGATTGTTGGGGTTGTGAGCCCCCTGGCAGTTAGAAAGGGAACAGAAACCAAAATGATCACTTGATGTGACAGAGATGGACAATCAAGTTTAAAGCAAAAAAGGATAAGGTGGTAAAGAAAGAGGAAGGAAGGAGAAAGAAGAGGTACTAGAAGCGATCTTCCCCATTGACCCTGTTGCTAAGAGGTTCTGGAGAAGAGCCTCAAACATTAGGAAGTGCAGGTCCTAAGAGAGGTCAAGAAAGGGGGGGCCACCTCTCTCTTTGTAGAATGGGACCCCCCACCACAGGCGCAGCAGCGTCACAGGCCATAGACACTTTCATCACTGTAGGCAATGTATAGAAAGAAGTCTTCTTCATGGTGTTCCTGGGGTGAAAGCAGAAAACAATGGTACTCAGGCATCTGGCCGTTAGTTACTTGACCCACCCACTGCCCAAACATAGTCTTCAAAAACCATTTTTTGAAGAACCCCAAAACCAGAGCCCTCACTTGTTCCTAGACACGGAAGCCTAACAAAATTACCTCTAGAACAGCCCTGGACAAAATAAAAAAGAAGAAAGAGATTGTTCTCTGCTGCCTTGGAATGAGAAGGGAACTAGAATTGAGGAGAATCCATTTCAAAACAGCTGCTCCAGCTTGCTGTTCTCCATTCTGTCTCCCACCACCCTGTCCAAACCCCCAACCCAGAACTACCCAGAAATTTTAAGGTCAAAGTAAAAATTGAAAACTAAGCTAGCCAGCTGGTCCAAGAACTGCTGACCTAAACTTCCTTCCACTCAAGTTCTTCCAACTCCCTCTCCAAAGCTTCCACTACTTCCCAGTCACCATACCTGGTATAGTTGACCCATCGTGGCACTGGTGGGTGGAATGACATTGTTGACAAAGAAAAACAAGGCATCCTCAGCTCGGAGATGAATTCGCTTCCGGATCAAGAAATAGAACTGACCAACTGCCAAAAATACAAAGTCTGATAAACTCAAAAATATCACAAATGCCCTCAAAAGAACAGCTGCTATTTGAAGCCTCCTCCCACAGGTAGCAAACCTGGGTATTGGGGTCAGGTGCCCACCTGTGAGATCAGAAGGCACCAGGTATTTCTTTTTGTCCAGGTCTCCTATCCGAGCTTTGGGAGCCTTTTCTACTATCACCTGATAAAGGAAAAATAAAAATTAGAAGACATTAGATATTACAGCCCCACAGCTGTAATACCTAATTCCACCTGTCAGGAATTCAAGCAACAATATACCTAGAACCCAAACCTACTCTAGATTCATTTCTCTGTCTCTGAACATGCTGTGTAGCCGAGTGGACATCCGGAACCCACTGACTCAACTTACCTAAACCTCCAGGACCCTGAATAGGGGGCATGATAATAAACAACTATCTTAAACAGACGGCAATGACTTGTATAGCCCAACTACAGCTTCAATCTCAAAAACCTAGCCAGCGGGGAGGAATGACCATGTGACATTCAGACTGTCAAATCCCTATAGCCTCCGACTTGAATCCCAAGGCCTATTCCTCCCATCTACACCTTCCTCACCTGCAACTACTACTACTATCCCTCCTTTCACCTCCAGTTCCAAAGACAACAGTTTCAGGATCGTTCCCAACCCCACCACGGCCGACAGCCTGATGCCTGTGCTGCCCACTCCAAACACAAGCCCAGGCTGTGGCGTCAGTGCCAGCTCCCCGCGCCCTCGGCCCTGGCTACCGTCCTCACCGGGACCCGGTCCGGATATTTCTTTCGGATCTTCTCGCCCTCAGAGCGGCGCTTCTCGAACGGATGCTCCTCTTTATACACGAACTTCATCCTCCCGGGAACCGGGCTGGACCGGACTGGACTGAGGGAACCAGGGTGGGGGGGGGGAGGCCGGGACAGGGGGCGGTGGCAGCGACGACGGTGGCGACGGCGCAGGCGGATTCAGCGGAGGGATCTCAGCACTTGCGCCACTTCCCTATTCGCCAACCCCGCCCCCGCCCATTAAGGGCCGTCTTGCTTGCTAGTTACGCTACCAGTGCAGCAGCCCTAACGCTGCTAACTTAGCACCACCTACCGACACCTCCCCCCACCCCGTCAGCGTAATCACTTTGGAATCTATTTGTGGGCTAAGCCGGCGACGTAGCAAAGGTAGTTGGTATTTCTACCGTGGAAAATAACCGAAAACCCATTTCCCAACCTTCCCCCCCAAAGGTGGAGATAAAAAGCAGCTAGGAGATAGTAATCATAGTTTGAGATTCGGCTCTCCAAAATTTTTTTGTACATAAGGAAGAGGAAAAGCTAAAATAATTACAAGGGCAGCTATTCACGAAGTGTGCTGGTAAGCTCAAGACGGCCGTTGACACCAAAACAAAGTAGTACCGAAGTGGAGAAGGTGGTTCGGAAATAAAGGGCAGAAACTAAATACAAGTTTGGAGAGACGCACAGAAAGCTTAGATTTCAGGAGAGCGGACCAATAGGGACTGACGGCTAGATCCGAAAGGTGGGAACTATATCAACGTGCGGAGGAACACTTTCACACTTGTACCAACAAAATCATGTGATCTGAAAGAGGGCGGAGCATCACGTGGCGGCTGCTAGGAAGTAGAGCCGGCTTTTGGGAGGAGGGTCCTGCGAGGTGAACCCCGCAGCTGCAGGAGCGAGAGCTGGAGGCTAGCAACCCAGGAAGAGTAAGGTTGGGGGCACTCGGTGGCTGGTGGAATAGCCCGTTTAGCTGGTCTAGTCAGCCCCCCTAACTGGCTTCTTTCCAGCTATATGCCTTTTCTGGCATCTAGGTTTCTCCTCCTTTCATATATGTGTCCTACGGCTCTGAACCTCAAATTCCCTCAGGCCACACATTTGTCCTTTCCCTCCCAGCCAGGATGCCCATCCTGTCAAAAGCATCCGATGCGGTCATTCACTACTCCATCCTTGCAAACCCATCACCGCCTATTCCCCTCTACCAAAAGCAGTCTCTCCCCTCTGCCCTTAATTTCCCAAAACCCCAGAGAAGGACCTGGGGCAGCGTTGGTTTCAAAGTTATAATGAATGGTTTAAAAGAGAGGAGGGGGAAAAAAACCAAACAGTAAACTGGTTACAGGTCTGAGGGAATCTAGGAAAGGAAAATATAGAGAAAAGTAAGGGGGTACAAGTTTGGGTGAAATCCAGTGGCCCAAATCCCAGCTTCCCACCCACAACCCAGCCCTTGGAGTGAAGAATTAGATCAGTTTTGTACAAGAGTTTTTTAAAAAATCAAATCACAACAAAGCTGACTTGGCTTCTCTCTGAGCCTCCCAGATTATTGAATGTCTGTCTCTCGCTCTGGCCAGTCCTCTCTCTTGACCACAGACAGGGTTTCAGCTCTCCTAGTCCTCCGCTCATGTCCCAGTCTGGGGTTTCCAGGGAGTGCGAACACGAAGTTAGAGAGAGGCTGCTTCACAGTCTGGCCCATGTGTCCATCCAGACTCCATATGGAGTGCAGGGCTCCCAGGGCAGAGGGGCGGGAGGGGCAGACCCTGCCCAGGCAGTCCTCACCATTGGACAGAGCATCAGACAGGCATCCTGAGGGCGCGCCCTCCCTTTCCCCCCCACCCCAACTCAGGTGGAGGGGAAGCAGCTGTCACCAGAGCCTATGTTGGTGAAGGTTTCGGCTCAGCACAGAGCGAACGTCAGCGGTGAACCTGGGATGACAATAACTTGCATTGGTAGAGTCCTTATAATTCATACCCCCACACTAGTGTCAGGCAGCCTCACTGGAGACGTGGGGCAGTCACCATTTTCACATGATGAGACTGAGGTTTAGTTGGCCCAAAACCCAAGCCAAGCGCTAAAAGTGGTCAGCTTTAGAATAAGACCTGGGTTCAAATGTTAAATGCTGAAGGGAAGAGAGATAAGTAAAACAGGACAAACTGTTATTCCCTCATAGGATTTCCCCACCACCTCCTTTCCTCTGAAATCTAAGTGTCTAGCTACCCTTACCTGAGGGCATCCAGCATGGGAAGCAGGTTAAGAAGGGCGGTGTCACTGGGGTCACTGAACCAGGACTTGATGGGGATGGCATTGTCTAGATTGAGTGAAAAATGCACTTGAGAAGAAACAAAGAATTCAAGAGGGATGGTGTTTTTTCTTTTATTTGGGAGTAGGGATCACTACTTTACAGGGGTGAGCAAAAGTAGGTTTAGTTATGAGTAGCATTCTTTTGACTTAATAAAGCTATTGTAATAATCGTAACCTGCATGTCTTTTTTTCATATGAACTATAAACCTACTTTTGCCTACCCCTATATGTTTCTCACCACCACGTACCCACCCAAGTCAAAATCTAAGCAAAAATCTTCCTGACTTACACTCCAAAATTAAATTAAATTGCAATCACCATTTCTCATACTAGTGTGAGGCTTCTAGTCAAATAGTGCCATTGTATTTCACCTGGCACTATGAAACGGACATGTGGGGGAGGGGGAAACATCTCACTTAAAGAGGAACAATACCATCCTGACTTACAGTAAAGCAAGATATCCCAGTTCCATGCCTTCAAGATACCTCCTCAGAACCACTTCCTCGCCCTGCCAGACTCACCACATTCCCCCATACCTGGATGGCTCCTGTAAGCCCCAGGGGAGTTATCCAGGATTACAATGCTGGAGAGGTCACTGTGGACCACAGAGAGGTCCTTGATGTAGCTGCCCAATTCCAAAGTGCAGTGCTGGAAGGCAGGGTGAGCTGGGTATCAAAAGGAGACTCATCCTCCGATTGATCCCCCAATCCTAACTACACCATGGGCAGCCAAATTCCAACAAAGGAGATCATGCAATATGCCTCCCTCATGTCCCCAGAAGGTCCCATTCCAGGACAATTGCTTCAAACTCAAATCCCTCCCTGGTGGCCTGCCTCCAGAGCTTTTCTCTTAGACCTGAATTCTAGCCCCTTACCTGTCTGTAGTATCTTCTCTTGAGAATGCTTCTGCTATTGTCCAGTTTATCTGCCACAGCAGAGCCATAAATCTCCATGCTTGCTGTGAACACTACCAGCTCATACCACTGGCTCACCTGAAGTAGACAGGGGAAGAAGGAGGTGACAGAAAAGGTGATCATTCATTTATTTTATTGTTTTTAAAGATTTTATGTATTTTTTAGAGAGAAGAGAAGGGAGGGAGAAAGGGAGAGAAACACTGGTGTGCGAAAAACATGCCCACAACCCAGGCATGTGACCTGACCAGGAATCAAACCAGTGACCTTTCGCTTTGTGGAGCGACACCCAACCCACTGAGCCACACCAGTCAGGGCTCATTTACACATACAATTCCCTTTCACTAGAACTCTAGCCTTGTCATTCAGGACACTTAGCAATTATCAAATGTCTCTGAGGACACAAAAATTCTGAACTCAAGTGTCTTAGGCACCATACACCCTTAAGATTCAGAGATGTAAGAACAAAAGAGCAGGAAGCCTGTGAAAGAATAGTTATACCAGCAAAGCAAATGAATCAAAACTACCAAAAGTCATTCTCCAACCATTCCACAACCTCCCTTCTCCAAAATTGCCCTTACCCATTTCTCCTCACCCCTTACTTCCTCAAACCTTCTAAATTCCCAAAACCCTAAAACCATTCCTTCATCACAGAGCTTCCTTTGGCTTCTGCAAACTCACCACTTCTAAGAAGAAATCCACATGGGGCCTCTTATGTACAAAAAACCGGACAGGATGTTTGTCTATTACCACCTGTAGAGGAACAAGGAAGGGCTGGGGGAAGTCCTCAGCACCACCGTACCTGAATGATACCCCCCACCTTCCCACTGCTTGCTTCCCTTCTTCAGGCTGACGCTGGTACCAGGGGATGGGGATGGGCATAATACATTCTGGGATTAGAAAAGGTCCAAATACGATAACAGACATAATGATTCCACCACTTTCCACCCCTACACACCTTGAGGATGAAGTCAGGAGGTGTTCCAGGTCGTACCGTGGGCCTCAGAACCCCATCATGATGGGAGTGAATAAGTGTCTCATCCAGATCCAGCACCAGAATCTTCCTCTTCACCTGGCCTAAACCACAACAGGAAGGAATAATACCAACCAACCTCCAGCCCAGACCTTGAAACCTACCTCACCTTAAAGATCTCCCCAGCCAGCACACTCACCTAGCCGATTCCGGGACACCGGAGATAACGGAAGGATATCATATCGAACAGTTTGGTACTGAATCACCTGAGAACAAGACAGGATTAGAACCCTTGCCAAGAAAATCTTCCCTAGTAACAACAGGTAGCACACATTGAACATTTACCATTTGTTGGGCACCATGAAGTGATGATTTAGGATTATGTCATTTATTTCTCAAGACGACAACAACAACAATAATAATAATAGTAATAATAATATGTTTTAAGAATAAAGAAACTGAAGCTTGGAGAAAATAAATACCTTGCCTAAGGCCACACAGCTAGTAATTATCTTATTTAGTTGTTTGTCCCAATTAGAATGAAAGCACGGCCCTGGCTGGTGTAGCTCAGTGGATTGAGCATGGGTGTGCAAACTAAGGGATCGTGGTTCGATTCCCAGTCAGGGCACATGCCTGGGTTGCAGGCCAGTTCCCAGCAGGGGACGCCTGAGAGGCAACCATACATCGATATTTCTATCCCTCTCTCCTTCCCTTCCCCTCTAAAGACAAATGAATAAAATCTTTAAAGAAAAAAAGAATGAAAGCACAGATTTTGTCTACATCACGGCTGTAATCCTAGAACACTGTAGCAGGGGTGGTCAGTTAATACTAGAATCGATAAAATGGTGGAGCCAGGATTGTATCCTGCAGTCTAATGCAAGAACCTACTATCTTCCTACACTGAACAAAGAAATGCACAGCTCTCCCCAACTCCAGTCCGAGGATTCTTTATGACAACTCCCATCAGCCTGAGAGTCCTTAGTGGACACAGAGTACGAGTCAAGGGAGGTCCTTGGATCCCTAGGCAGAAGAGAAGATGAGGGAATCCAGGGGTTGTCAGGTCAGCTATGTTCCTCTGGCTAGCGGCCACCAGGCCTATTTTAACCAGCCACCTGTCCATTTCTGTCTCTACGAGCCAAGTCACAAGTTGCAAAGAACCTCAGCCCTTTGAACAGCCTCCTGTTCCTGGTACCTAGGGCAAGGCAGAGGACACTGGAAAGCCCCACCCACCAAGCTGACTAATAGGGTGTGGAGAAGGCCAGAGTGCAGTAAGGGCTGTGAGAGGTGAAGATGGGACAAGGACATCACCAACTCAGCCTTCCAGTTTCTCCAAAGACTCCTATTTCTAACACTCAGATCTCTTCCATGCAAAGCCTGGCAATTCCCTCCTGTGCTCTTTTCTTTTAAGGCACAAACAGACAAATGCTCTTCAGTTCATTCATAGGCCTCACGAAAACTGGACTTCCCCTTGCAAACCAAAGAGCCCTCACCCCTCATCCCAAGGCATCTGCCCTTCTTTTCTCCCTGGGCCATGATGAGGGCAGCAATAGCTCGGGTATCCTGCCCTGCTATCTCAGGTTGCACATACTGGGCATGTAGGGACTGCTCCAAGCAACTGCCAGAAAGGGGGGTGGGGGAAGAGACCAGATTGGAAGGGAAGACAAGACAAAAGGCTGTGGGGTTAGTGCCACTCTAAGGAAAGCAACTAGTCTCTGGGTGGCTGAAGCACTGCTCCCTGCACCCAGAACAAAAACTGATGTTAGAGGAAGAAGGTGGGCTACTTAGAGCAAGCCCAGGCAAAGAGGTATGGCAGGGAACGTGAAGAAAACCCCAGGCGCTAGCTCTACACACATATCAGCATCTCTGACCCCAAATTCTTCTTGGCTTCTGACTCTTGTCTCAGAGAAAACAGCCCTGCTTACAACCATGACTACCCAGAACAATCCTCACTCTAACTCAGGAAGTGGAAGGAGTAGAATGGTAAACGAGACACTAAATGCAAGGCCAGGCCCATCTCCCCAAATCCGTAAGTCCACTAGCAGTACCACCCAGGGTTTTCTGGAAATTCCTTGACCTAGACAGCCCCTACCTGGTTTTATTCTCCCACGTTTTACTAAGGTATGCCAAAGAGTACAGACCAGCGAACCCCAGCTCACTTAATTCTCCCCAGTTATGATGAGAACACACGAACCCATTCATTACATGATGTTAACCTAAGGAGCTCTGACTTTGGGAAAAAGGTACAGGGGAAGAAACCCAGAGATACTTGTATACGTGCACAGTTTCCACGGCCCGCAGTACCCCTCACAATACTAAGGGTCTCAGCAGTGCCTTGCCCTGGGATTCAAGCCTGCAACTGACAAACATGGTCTCCTGAACAGAACACTCTAACTTTAATGTGCTCCTTTCCACAACTAAAGAAGCCCAAAATAGAAAAGCATCCAGGATCTCAATAAATCCAGACACACACACTATGAAGTAAGTTTTGTGGGCCTTTCTGGAGGAGTTCCCTTCATGCAAACCTCAGGCTTTCTTCTTCAAACCCAGGGCTTTTCCTAAAGTCCCATTCTTGTTTGTCACATATGCCCTCCCACCCACCTCCACTCTTGACACATAAGCCTGTCTCTCCCTTGTTATATGACCAAACACACACGGAGTTTCCCTAATAACAGGAGGGTCTTTCACAAGCCCACATCAACAGATCTGCTGCCATCAAACAGGTGTTGCCGGCCTCTCGGTTTCTTCAGCAGCAACTCCAGCTTTCTTGAGAGCGCCCCACCCACCATCCTAGCCCCCAAGAGTTGCCAAATCCTGTCTTTAAGTTCCCCGATCTCCGTTCTTCTACAAGGCTCTCCCTCCTCCCCTTCCCTCCACATACCTTGCTAAAGGTGCCCAAACTGTTTAAGAACATAAGCCGCCGCCAGGACCAGACAGAGGCCCGACACTTTCCGAAAACCCGTGAGCACCGCAGACAGAGGTCCCTACCACGACCAGCGCCCACCCATGCTCACCGTGCGGATCTGCCTCCGCAAAAGGTAAATGAAGAAGCTCCACAGCTTGGCGGCGAAGGCCACGAATGTGCGCAGCCCCAGCAGACACTGCGTCCGCATCATCCCGATGACCCCGGCACCGCCGGCCCCGGGGCCCCCGCGGCCCAGCTCCGCCAGCCCCCCGGGGGCAGCCCCCCGCCGCCGGGAGGGGGAACGGGGGCCCCGAATGGCAGGAGAGGCTGCAGAGAGGGGCACGGAGCGGGCGGCTCAGACAGCCACCCCTGGCGAGGGGAAAGCCCAGCGGAACCAGGAGCTAAGGGACAAGCGTGGGCAGCCCGCAGGGGCCCACATGAGCAGGGAGTGGCACCGACGGCTTCGCGGAGATTGCGGGCCGAGATAGATCGGAATAGGACGGGGTCCTCCGAGACCAGAAGGGAAGGGGATGGAGAGTTGGGGGAGGGGTAGTGGGGGAGGGGGCTAGGGAGAAAGAAGGGGGAGGGGAAGGAGGAAGCGGAGGGTGGCCCGCTGCGCAGGCGCGCTAGGGGGCTGCCCGCGGAAAAGGGGCGGGCGGGGGCCGCGGCGCGCGAAGGGCCGCGGTGGCGTACGGGCTGGCTGAGCAAGGGAGCGGGGAAGGAGGGGGAGGGGGAGCCTAGAAGCGCGGATGGATGAACCGGAGCGGCCTCCCCCTCCCCGAGGTCAGGGATGCCTTAGCCGCTGGGAAGTGGGGCTGCAGTTTCTGCAGCTGGATTTCCCACTCTGATAGGCGCCATTTTATCACCCGGAGGGCTCCCTCCTCCTTTCTTTCCCCCTCCTCTTCCCCTCTGACACTACTTCCGGCGGTGACGTGTATTCGCTTCACCGGGACTATGTTCGAGACTCGGTCTATGGGGGTGGGAATGAGGAAAGAAGAATGTACCCCGAACAAGACCGCAATACCGCGCGGGCGCGGAAGGTGGCGATGGGGCGGGACGTGTAGCGATTACAGGCCCCGCCTCTAGTGGGGTGAACTGGGCAGAGTGATGTCAGTTGGCGGACTGATGGGCTCGTGCAGCGGAGTTCGAGCGGATTGATGGGCTCGTGCAGCGGTCCCCCATTTACAACTGCTCCAACCGCTCTTCCCGCCCTCGTCACTGTAAAAATGTGGAGAGGGGTGTCGTCCGTACATCCGTATTTTTCTCCGTCAGGGCGTGGGAGAGGGTCCCTCCAAGGGAGCCACCTTGGGAACATTGAACTTACTCACTTCCCATTGCTGACTGCCAGGTTTTAGTGGTGGGAGGAATCATGAATGCCCCGCCCCTTCCCCCTGGAGGGGAGGGTCAGCATGACGTGACGTCATCAAAGGGCGTCGGAGAAAGGACTGGACGCAGGTTGGAGATGTTGGAGTCAGTTTTAGCTCCTGGCGGTTTGGTGCTGCTTCGGGGTGAGGGTCACAGGCCCGGGGGCTTTGGAGCCGGGCTTAAGGGCGGAAGCGAAGAGGAAGGACCAAGGGTCACTGGCCAGGGGCGCGGTCGCGACGGACTCATGAAGGTGGAAACCTCCATTCTCATGCTGTTTATCCGTCTCTCACTCTTCCCCAGATTCTGTGGAGTGGGAGGGCCGCAGTCTTTTGAAGGCGCTAATCAAGAAATCTGCGCTGTGGTGAGTAGCCCGCAGTGTCTTCCGGTCCTCCGCGGTACGGAAGCCTGGGCCCCCACTCTGACATTGTGCCTCATATGTCCCTCAGTGGAGAGAAGGTCCACATCCTGGGCTGTGAAGTGAGCGAGGAAGAGTTTCGCGAAGGTTTTGATTCCAGTACCAATAGCCAGTAAGTACAAATTGGAAGAAATTAATTGGATGTGCGATCTCTATTGCTAAGGGATGTCCCTTACAGCAACAAGCGAAGAACCTGGTATGTAGTATTAGTTACTTATTTATTGAGTAAATGGATATGGGCTGAAAGGGCATAGAATTAATAAGGGGAATTAGTAAGGGCAAGAATTAGTAAGAGGAATGTGGAGTGGTGAGTATCTGGAGAATCCAAAGCAGAGATTGTAGAGTGAGAGAGAAATAGAGGGTAAAGGCCAACAGTACAGTTTAACACTGGAAGCTATACTGGAGAAGAAAAATAAACATGTTCTGCCTCTGTGTTACTCAGAATCTAGTGAGTTTAATCCAGACATGGATTCCAGACTTGCATCATCGCTTAACTGCAAGCTCCTGAGGGACTTGTCCTACAGGCAGAGGGAACAGCATACACAAAATTAAGGAGATAGGGGAAGCCATACCTCTTAATAAAGGTGGAAGAGCTTACCGAAATCAGATTTAAAAAAATAAACCTGATAGTGAAAGGTCTGAAAAGGAGTTTAGATGTTATTGTAAAGCTAGTGGGGAGTCCTTTTGAAAATTTCGGAGGGGGCTAGTACCATCATTCCTGTTAGAAAGATTCAGTGACTGCAATGTTGAGAAGGGTCGACAGGGGCCTGGAGATAAGGACACCAGATGGGAAGTCTGTTGCAGTAATCCAGGTTCACTTGGGTATGTACTGAGCACCAGTTGTGAACCAGTGCTAAGCACTGGAGATACAGCCATGAATGAGGCAGCAGATATGATTCCTGTTCTAATGAATCTCAGAAAATAATAGTAGGAGGTGACAGAGGCCTGGCTTGAGGGAGTGGCAAAAGGGATGGGGAGTTTAGGACAAATGTAAGAGGGCTTTAGCAGGTAGACTTCCAGGGCTTACAGATGTGGGGTAAAGGAAAGTATCCAAATCTGGAGGTCCATGAACCCACCTATGTTGCCCGGTTAAGAAAGATTACTTCCACCCCGGCTGGTGTAGCTCAGTGGATTGAGCATGGGCCTGGGAACCACACAATCGAGGTTCGATTTCCAGTCAGGGCACATGCCTGGGGTGCAGGCCAGTCCCCAGCGGAGGACTCACTAGAAGCAACCATACATTATATTTCTCTCCTCTCCTTTTCTTCCCCTCTAAAGATAAATAAATAAAGTCTTTTAAAAAAAAAAAGAAAGACTATTTCCTAGTCAGGGTAGCTCTGTGGATTATAACAGTTCATATCTGTCTGTTGAACCCTAATTTTGTACCAGCCATTTTGAGAGCTGATGCTGTATGTCATATGATATCCACAAGGGAAGCAGAAGATAGAAAGGTGTGTAGGAACAAGTTCTGCCACCATGAAGCATTCCCAGGATTTCTAGCCCACACCAGGCTCCCTTTCCTGAATTGCTGTTTTATATATAGGTAGTACCACATAACTTAATGATTGACCTTTGCTAAGCTGTTCTACAGGCTGGACCATTTCTCATGTTCTTTCCTCTCTCTTTTTCCATTCAGAGAATGATACATTTTAGGCACCACTCAGGATATATTTGACAGTGATGATAGCTGACATATTTATCAAGTATTTAGTATATCTCAAGCACTGTGCTAAATGTCAAGAGTTTGTATCCCTCTTTTACAAATGAAGAAACTGAGTCTTAGATTAAGAAAGTTATCCATCAGGTGACCTTGGGCAATTAGCATACTCAAGCTTGGAGCTCAGGACTATCCAATGCCAAAGTCTATGCACTCCGTGACTACATTCTACTTCTCAGTTAGTATCTTTCAGTGGTATTCAAGAGATTAGTGAAAATTGAGCCACAGATACCAGAGAATGAACTTCAAGATTGAGGGTAAGTGACAATATTATGTTGTCTTCTATTTTTTCCCCTTGCAGGCTAGTTTACCATGACCTCTTCAGAGACCCTCTCAATTGGTCAAAGACTGGGGAAGCCCTTGCTGTGGGACCCCTGGGAGTCTTGAGAGCCATGTGCAGGAGGACAGGTCCCGGTCCTGTCACCATTGCTCTTGATTCACTTAGCTGGCTGCTGCTTCACCTTCCCTGCACCACACTCTGCCAGACACTGCATGCTCTGAGCCATCAGGACTCCCGCCCTGGTGAGACTCCTCCATTACTTCCCCTTATACATCTCCCCCTGCCAAGGAATGTGCCCCTTTCTACCCTAAGACAAAACATACCTTTATACTAGTTCTTGACTTCTCTGCAATGCTACCCAGCAATCACTTTTTTGTTTCCAAGTTTGTTTGCTTTTTTTTTTTTTAATCCTCACTGAGGATGAGTTTCTCAATTTGAGAGAGACCTGAGAGGGAAACATTGATCAGCTGCCTTCCACCCCAATTGGGGATTGAACATGCAACCCAGGTATGTGCTCTGACGTGGAATGAAACCCACAACCTTTTTGGTGTACAAGATGACACTCCAATCAACTGAGCTGCCTGCTAGGGTTCCAGATTCTTTTTTAGTCTTCTATTTTATTCATTCATTCAACAAACATTAACTTCATACAATGTGTCAGATATAATTTTGGATAATGGGAAAGTAAAGACTAACAATAGTCAGGTCCTTGTCTTCCAGGAGCTCAAAGTTTTATCAAGGATACAGACAAGTAAGCAAGCAATTACAAGATATTTTAATAAGAGCCATGATGATAAAAGAGCACACAAACTACCTGCAGGAGGGAACTGTCTCGGAGCAAGAGAAAAGCCCTGTAAATTTGGTCCAGCCCATGACACTAGGATTAGCCTCGAAGTAGAGGGTGGGGCAGAAAGTAGGTTTACTATTATGAGTGCATGAAACAAGAGTTTATTCTTGTATTATTTGTTGTCTTACTTTCCATAGGAACAACTATAAACCTACTTTGACCCAACCTGTTTACTATGGGTACTAACAAACATGGGCTTTGGAGTCAGATACCTAGCTTTGTGTTAAGGTATTTGATCTCTCTGCTTCAGTTTCCTTTGTAAAGGTGTGGAATTGCCACTTTTATAGTTCAGATACAGTCATGTCAGATATGAGCAACTTCATATGGTTCAGTCTACTAATACCTTTGAAGGATTGGAGTGTTATATGAAAGTGTTTAGTGCAGCGCCTGACACTCCAAATGCTGCCCCACCCAAAAGGGAAGGAATCAAAGGCACTGACTGGGGTTCTCAGCAAGTTCCAAAAACTATCTTACTCAGTACATAAGAGATAATGGGGACCAGATGATGAAAGTGTGAATTCATCCTGAAGGCCTGTGGATTGTAGTCAGAGTGGTGCCTTAATCAGATTTATGTTGTAATAAGAAAGTACACGAAAGGTGAGAGCCAAAAGAGGCTCAGAGCAGGGCATGAAACTGGGCAAAATAAGTTGGGAGTGTGGCAGAGCTGTGATGGAATGGGGGCCTGCCTCCTTTTTTCCCTCTTCACTATTTGATCCCAGGTCTCAACCCTGAATGATGTTTCCTATTTCCCTTTCTGACCTATATGTCTTGTCCCTCTGCAGGTGACAGCTCCCCAGTAGAACAGGTGCGTGTGCTGGGCCTGCTACATGGAGAGCTTCATGGTCCAGGCCCCATGGGAACATTGAGTGCCCTTGCTCACACTGAGGTGACCCTGAGCGGTACTGGGAGCCAGGCCTCAGCTCACATTCTCTATAGGAGGCCCCAACAGCGTCCAACACATGAGGTTAGAAGCACAGGAAATTGGGGTCACACAGGGGAAGAGCAGTAACAAAGCTGACATGATGGAGCACTTTGTGCTTTTATTATTTCATTATCTTCCCTTATTTAATCTTCACAGCTAACCTGTGAGATAGTTTTTCTTTTAAAGATTTTATTTTTAGAGAAGGGGAGAGATACAGCAATGTGTGTGCCTCTCGAGTTCTCCCTACTGGGCACCTGTCCTACAACCCAGGCATGTGCCCTGACTGGGAATCAAACCCACAGCCCTTTGGTTCACAGGCCGGCACTCAATCCACTGATCCACATCAGCCAGGGCCTGTGAAATAGTTTTCTTATCCTCGTTTTGCAGCGTGGGAAACTTAGACCCTGTGAGCTTAACCAGTGAAAGATACTGCCTTCTAGGAAATGGAAAAGAAGAAAAGACTAGGAATGGTTACTAGGAGGGAGAAGGAACAAGTCCATATGGAACAGAGAGGTTTGAAGGAGGGGTGAGAAGTAGAGAGCAAGAGCTGAAAGCAGCCTTTTACATAGCTGATTAGGACCAGAGGTGTTAGATGTATAGATCTCTCTGGTTTCTTCAGCAAGATGGAAAGAAGAACTTTACTACTCTCCTTTCTTCCCACCAGACTCATTGGTTCTCCATCCTGTCTGACTTCAGCCTGGATCTTCAGGGAGTGTCTCCCCTGAAGTCCCAGCTCCACCCAGATCCTCCTACACCCTTGGTATCTGAGTGCCGGGGCCGGAACAAAAGAATGGAGTTTGGGGTCTGGCGAGAATAAAACTGCACAGGTTGGGGGTGGGGTCAAAGATTACAGGAATGGGGCACAGTGGCAGCATCTTTTGTACCTACAGGTGGATCCCACTACTCACTTGACCTTTAACCTTCACCTGTCCAAGAAAGAGAAGGAAGCCAAAGATAGCCTAACCCTGCCCTTCCAGTTCAGCTCCGAAAAGTAAGATTGGGGCATATGTACCTGGGTCCTTGAATTGAGCCCAACATCTGGGCTTGAGAGGTGGGGCAACAACTAGTTATTGATTAACATATCAGACTTTATAGGGGTTGAAGTCCATCTTCAGAGCCAAGTCTGGGGAGTGGTTCTTTTTACCCACCTATAACCCAACAATGGCAAAGAGCCTTTGTCTCTTCTCTCCATTACAGCCTTGGGTCCCAGCTCCACAGTTGTCCCTAGAGTAATCTGGGTCTAGGCTGAACCAGACCAGACCCTCAGGAGATGTCCCAATCTCCAGGCAACGGTGCTAGGACAGGAAACTATTTGGGAAGGGCAAAGGCAGGTTAGTAAGGGCTTAGATGCTTGTTATTCTCTGCCCAGTGTGTGGGTGGATGAAACAAGACTGGCAGGATCTTTGCCCTCAAGCTGCTAAGAATAAGAACTTAAAGAGTATTATTAGGAGAGCAGTGTAAGAGTATCTATTCCAGTACCAAGTGGTACTTCAGTATTAACTAAACCAGGTCAGTGTAAGGGACTCAGACAGAGAAAACATGGAGGACAAAGAGGGAGTCATAGTCACTAGGTACAGGGTATTCAGACAGGGCCTGTTACCCACCCTTACCAGCACCAATTATTCTCTTATCTCCCAGACAGCAGGCTCTCCTGTGCCGTGGTCTCGGCCAGGCTACCAGCCGAATCTTCTACGAACCAGATGCTTACGATGACCTGGACCAAGAGGACCCGGATGACGACCTAGATATTTGACTGGCTATGACATTTGATTAGACTGGAGGCGGGTAGGGAAACCTTGGGCCCATAACCATCCTTCCATTGTTTGAGTTGGCCTTACCCTGTCCCTGTTCCATCTTTGTTTCCACCATCTCTGGAGGCTCTTCCCTATGACTCCCTAGCCGGAGAGTAGCATCCAGTCAGGAGAAAAAGGATGGGAGTAGAGAGGAAGGTGAGAGACTAGGAAATCTGCCCCTTGAACCTAATAAAGTGTTGTTGTTTTGTTTTCAGTTAAACAAAAAAAAAAGTGGAAGCTGTTTAAGCAAGAATTGGGAGTGGAAGGGACTGGAGGATGGGGAGCCACGCACCTGAGTGGGCCCAAATGATGAAACAGTGAAATAAGGGTGACCGGGTGCACCATTGATACTCAGTGTTTTGTTTTGTTTTGTTTTAGCTGAACTAGACATATTTTAGGTTCCAGGCTCCTTGCAAGGATCTCAGTAGGAAGAAAAAGGCCCTGAAGGGAGAAGAAAGAAGGCTACTTTCCAAAACATACTTTTTATTACTGTACAAAAAGCACACCCACCCCTCTTGGTGTCCTTAACCCAGCCCCCAGGGAACTGTACATGGTGTGCAGGACTGCAGTGACCCTAAGGCATCTGCTGCACAGGCTGAGCTCTCTGCCCCAGGTCCTTTCAAGTGTTTGGGCACACTCACAGGCTGCAAGGCTGGGGCAAGGGGGCTCCCAGCTCACACATACTCTTTGGCAGAGTTGGGCTTAGGGTAGGAGTGAGATGCACGGTACCCAGCTTTGCCCTCACTCCCAGGGCAGGAGCAAGAGAGTAGTGCACCTCCCAAGAGGGTCAGAGCAGACCCTGCCCAGCCAATGAAGATGGCAGGACCAAACTCGTACCTGTGGAGAGAGGGGATTAGGGTCAGAAACCCTGGCCTGCCACCCAACCCCGGACCTGTTCCTTTAGGAGACATGAGTTCCATACTTACTTAATATTCGTGGGGACCAAAGGGTTGTAAAAGTCTGTGACAATCGTGTGACCATACCAGGAGCAAGCTGTCAGAGCAGCAAGACCTGGAGAGGCAAGAGGATTAGATACTGTGAGGATCCAAACCAGCACTTTGCCCACCCTCACTCTTTTTTTTTTAAGATTTTTAATTTACTTATCTTTAGAGGGGAAGGGAAGGAGAGAAATATCAATGTATGGTTGCCTCTTGTGAGTCCCCTGCTGGGAACTGGCCTGCAACCCAGGCATGTGCCCTGGCTGGGAATCGAACCTCGAACCTCGATTGTGCAGGCCCCGGGCTCAATCCACTGAGCTACACCAGCCAGGGCCCACCCTCACTCTTAAAAGAGTCCTTGAGGTCACCTTGGACCTGTGACTCACCTGCTACGATGAAAATGATGCCTCCCGTCATGGCTATACGAGCCTTCTTCACTTTGTCGTCTCCCCCACAGCGAGTACACTTCATGCCCATCGTGGCCACGAACATGGCCAGGACGCCCAGCACTAGGGATACCACCATTAGGGCTCGAGTGGCCTGAATGGCCGCTGTGGGGAAGGGGGAAGGACCTTCACTGCTGGAAGTGCAGGCAGCCCTCCAACGACGCCAGCATTCCAATTGCCTGAGCTGCCCGTAGTGGGCCTGCGGTACACTCGGTGTCCACGTCTGGCTCATTTGGGGTGGATCCCGACTCCGTGGCCTTCCACCTCTGCCCCACCCTACCTCTGCTCTCGGACCCGCCCGGGGCGCCCGAGTTTCGATGAAACTGCCCCGGGTAGGGGGAAGGGTGAAAGGGGACAGCGGCAGAGACTCCGCAGGGTTGGCAAACAATGGCCTGAGTCCCAGTTCTGACCCCACTATGGAGGCCACGGGGTTTGTGGCTTCGTCTAATCGGCGGATAAGATTAGAGGCCGCAGGCATCTGCCCACAACTGACGAGGACGCATGCCCCTCCTCCTCCTCCGCCGGCGGCGCCGGACCCGTGGCCTTCTACCCAAACCACCCTTCGTCAGAGAGAAAAGAGTGGGAGTGGGTGAGGCCACTGCCAGCTTAGGGCTGTAGGGAAGAACAGGCCCAGGACCCGGCTACCCCCTGAGGAGCTGGGCTTGGAAGAAGGATGAAGCGGGCTGGGTGCGGGCCCACGTGTAGCTGCCGAAACCCCGACATCCCCGCTGCCCCGTCCTGACTGCTTCCGCTCCCTCCCCTCAGCCTCCCGGGCAACCCCGGGTGTCCGGCCACAGGGCCCCAGCTCTGCCCAGCAACCGCCCTGTGACCTCGGCCCTCTAGGCGCGTCCGCCCCGTCGGTCTCACGATCTTACCCGGCAGGGCGAGTACCGAGTCGTACATTTTGCAGCTTATCACTCCTGTGCTCTGCGTGACGCAGTCCATCCACAGCCCCTTGTACATGGCCTGGGCTGTGATGATGTTGTCGCCCGCGTACGAACTCATCTGCCACTGCGGAATGGCAGTACACGCCACCAGACCCACCCAGCCCACCAGGGCCATGGAAAAGCCCAGCAGCTGCAGGCCTGAATTGGCCATTCCGCCTCAGAAGAGACTTGGGGGCGCCGGGCTGGCCCCTCTGCAGTAAAGCAAACAAACTGAGGAGCAACCCCACAAGACAGCTTGGGGTGGAGTTGTAAATCACCCAAAGAACAAAAAAATTTTCTGTCGAGTGACTGCGAATGTCTTACCACCCGAAGTAAACACAAATCGCCCCTCTGGCCAGGCGAGGGTCTCACAGCAGAGGGAGCAGGCAGGCTACGCCGGGAGGACTGGTAGCCTACAAAGGCGACTCTCAAAGGCCAGGCCGTTCCCTCCGGCACTCTCGGAGACGCTACCCAAACAAAAGGTGGAGGGGCCTTGTGGGCGGTCCTGAGTGCTGGAAGTCCCCAAAGTACCCTCCGCTGTCCGCCCGAGGTTAAGGTGCAAGTAAGCAGCGGCGAGCAGGTAGATGCGGGCAGACAGGTGCGGCGCACCTGAGTATATGTAGGGCGTCGGTGGCGCGCCCCTGCCGGCACTGGGAACTCGAGGGGGAGCGGAACAGGAGGGGCGGCCAAGGGTGACCTGACGTCACCGAAGGGACACTCACCTGGGCCGGAAGTCCTGGCCCCAGGTGTAGAGGAAGAAACCTGAGCACCAGGGTCACGCCCCTTCACTTGCCTGTCTGTGACCGCAGGTGGGGAGAAGGCGGAGTTTTCTCAGAAGTCAGCCCCTCTGGACCGGACTTCGCTTGGGCACCAGGATACATACCCCTTCCCTTCTCCCCAACAGGTGTACCAGAGACACTGGAGAGCCAGAGCTCGGGGGACGCCCCTGGCCAGCCTTCGCTCCGCACTTCTCCCCCCACCACCCGCAGGGACTCCTAGCTTCAACTCTAGTTGTCCTGCCCTACTTTACCCCCATCCCCACCTTCTTCTCTACTCCTTTTTCTTGTCTCCTAGCCTAGCCACCCCACCTTCAGGGGCCCTGGCTCCAATTCCTCAGAATCTTACTTGGGCAGCAGAGTAGGAGTTGCCGCCCGGGGCCACCACTGCGGCACACCCTCCCGGTCCCCTGTCAGTCGCCTCTCTACCCTGACCTCCCACAGACACCCAGCTTTCAGGCAAGACTTCCCACCTCCTTGCCCTCCTCCATTCAAATCCCTGACATGACTTAATGCCTGAGCCCTTAGCACCCCACCTCCCAGGTCACTATCCCCTCCCGCGTCAAGGGTCCTTGTAACATAACAGAAGGAAGAAACCACTGAGACCAGAAGTCAGCAGAGGATGGGGAGCAGGGTAAGGCTTCCATTACAGCCTTGGCCACACCCGTCACTCCCTCCCTTGGAGTCTTTCGAAACTCGTTCACCTTTCCCTCTTCTCACCTCCCCGCCTCCCAACCTCCCCGCCCCCGGCTATGCACACACTTTTCTCTCATTCTGAGCTTGGACCTGTCTATTTCTATTTGGGTTCGCTCTCGCATGCCGTGCCCTCCCTAACATCTAGCTCTAAAGTGACTTTTGATTCAGCTCTCAGACTCTCGCCTCATCCTCCAGTTTTGTTTTGTTTTGTTTTGTTTTTCACTCTCTCCAAATCATTGCCCCATCCTTCCCCTGGATGTCTCTTCCCAGCATCCCCCCATTCGCTCATTCCTCCCTCATCATTTATCATCTCCCCTTTCCTGCCTTTCCACTTCCTATTCCACTTCCCTCTTTTAGTCTACCTTTATTCCCTTCCTATCTCCAGCCCCTTAGACAAGCACTGCCAGTTAGCCTCTCTCCATCTTCCTGCCCAGTTTCTTCCCAATATTCCTCTCCTCCCACCTTGGCACACCTCCAGATTCGCACACACTTCTTATTGTCTCTTATTTTATTTTTCTCTCTCCTTCCCACCCCCCAACTGTCTTGCATTTTCCATTTTTATCCCTTCCTCTCAAACCTTTCTCTGCAGAACTTTCCTTCTTGAATTCAATAAACATATTAAAGGGCTCCTCATACTAAGCTAAGTAACCCTTTTTTTCTGTAAAATGCAGATTTTAATGAACTCTTTTATTCATTTTTTCCTACTTTTTGGTTAATGGTGTTTTTTAAAGGTGCTTTCCAGCCCTGAAATTCCATGTTCCTCATTACTTAAGTATATTTAACTTCTCTTAAGTGAGATCAGGTGCATGCTGGGCGTTACGGCCATAGACTTTAACTTCTCTTCAAGCTCACTGCGATCACCTCTTGCCTGGACACTGTAACTGCCTCCAAAGGAATCCCCCTGTTTCCCTTCTTGTCTTTCTAAAAGCTAGTCTCTGGAAGTGACTTTTTTCTTTTTAAGTTTTAAAAAAGATTTATTTATTTTTAAAAATATTTTATTTATTCATTTTTAGACAGGGGGAAAGGAGGGAGAAAGAGAGGGAGAGAAACATCAATGTGTAGTTGCCTTTTGTTTTCCCCCCACTGGGGGACCTGGCCCACAATCCAAGTATGTACCCTGACCAGGAATCTAACTGGTGACCTTTGGTTCGCAGGCCAGTGCTCAATCCACTGAGTCACACCAGCCAAGACATGACTTTTTTAAAAAAGACATTTCTTTTCTAAAAAAAAAAAAAGCAAAAAAACTTAGATCTTGTCACTTCCTGTTGAAAATCCTTAATATCTTCCAATGGCAGTCTTTTGTTCCTATTGCTCTACTAGATTTGGCAAATGCCATACCATGCCTTACCAGACTCTGCTTCAGCCACACTGGTATATCTCCGTTCTTGAAACAGACTTCCTGCCAAAGTGCCTTTGCACACCCTGTTCTCTATACCTAGATGTTCTCCATTTACCCCCACCCATCTTCCTCTACCCAGCTAGCCAACTAGTTCTTCAACAGTCAGCTCAGATGACTTCTCCTAGGAAGCCTGGCCTGACTACCCCACCCTGGATTGAGTCAGATCACCTGCTGAATGCTCTGACCGCTACTTACACTTTGCTTTCAAAGCTCTTATCATAGTGTGAAACTATTTACTTTCTGTGGTTATTTATTCAATGTCAGTCTCCCACTGTACTAAGTTCCAAGAGGGCAGAGATGTGTCTGGGTTTATCACCAATAAATATTTGATGAATAAATGAATATTGAAAACTAACAATATTTTCATCCACTTGTTCAACCAGTATTTTCTGGGTGTTTATATAATGTGCAAGGCTCCTGTACATTGAGGATACAGCTGTAAACAAGACACTGTACTCATGTAACTTAGATTCTAGGGAGAGGAAGCATACCATAAGACATAAATAAGCCCTGGTTGGTGTGGCTCAGTGGATTGAGCACCAACCTGCAAACCAAAAGGTCGCTGATTTGATTCCCAGTCAGGGCACATACATGCCTAGCCTGGGGCCAGGTCCCCAGCTGGAGTTATTCAAGAAGCAATCAATTGTTGTATCTCTCACACATTGATGTTTCTCTCCCTCTCTCTAAAAATAAATAAATACTTTTTTAAAAAAGACACATAAACAAAATGGCACATGTTTTGAAGGCAATAAACCTGGTTAATTTGATGTGTTTGGATCCACTCCAGAGTGAGGTTAGGGAGACCTTGCTAGGTAGTGCAGACAATGAGCCAGCCATGAAAGAACCATGTTAGAGCCAGAGGAAGCAGCAAGTTCTAAGACCCAGTGTCAGTTGCCCCTTTAAGACTTGTATTTTTTTTTAATTTTTAAAGATTTTATTTATTTTTATTTTTAGACAGAGGGGAAGGGAGGAAGACAGAAACATCCATGTGTGGTTGCATCTCAGGTGGCCCCCACTGGGGACCTGGCCCACAAGTCAGGCATGTGACCTGACTGGGAATTGAACCAGTGACCCTTTGGTTCACAGCCCACTCTCAATAAGACTTGTATTAATTTAAAGCAGGATTGCTAAACTTCACACTACTGACATTTGGAGCCAGATAATTCTTTGATGTGGGTGACAGTCCTGCACATTATAGGATATTTAGCACCCTTAACTTTTACTGGTCAGATACCAATAGAGTCTTCCCTTGAACCCCAGCATGGCAATAAAAATATGAGTGCAAGGGGCAAGTAGTTCGATGATTAGAATTAACCAAGGTCGATGGCTAGAAAAGAGAGAGAGAATAGACTTTAAGGTGTTTGCAAGAGAGTGTTTTATGTGTTAGATCATTGATATATAGAGTAAGAAGGAGAGTAAGCATAAAAAAGGGTTAGTAGATGGTAAACAACTGATAGGGTCAATGGTTTAGAAGTGAAAGTAGTACATGAGTAACGACATGAGTAAATGAGCTGAAAGGCTAGGAAGTCATCATTAGAAGTGAGAGGCTCAAGTTCGATAAAATGGAGGAGGTTGTTTTTGGAGATGACAAAGCCTGGGGATGGGCTACAGAGAAAAATCATTGGAGATGAGACTGGAGACTGGAGGCTACAATGAGATGGAGTACCCTGATGGATTTTGAAGTCAACAGCAATAATGACAGGGGCATATGTGTAAAGAGGAAGATGGTGAGCCAAATGGTAAAGCTATCAGTGAATATAGGTGAATGAGCAGGCTGAAAGACCCTAGCAACGATTAAAGGTAGTGAATTTGCAGGAATGAATTTGCAGGCACTTCAAAGAAGTAGACAATATTGAAGGATGAAGGAAAAATAATGGTCTATATAGAAGCAGCATCACGGAGCAATATTTCTAGCTCCAGACCCTGAAGTTTAAGAAACAAGACCAAAAATAAACCTCTGCTAAGAGGGCTGCCAGGGAATTATGTTCTCCAAGACAGCCAGTTTTCCCAGACAAGCTGGGAATGTAAGGATAATCATAGACAAGTCAAAAAGTCACAGAGGAAGGGTTTGAAAAATCAAGTCTGGTAAAGGGACTGGGTCAAAATAGGGGACATACACCACAGCATGAGGATGACCGGTGACAGGATGAGGTAAGCAGCCTGGTATGGAAACCCAACCAGCTTGTTCGTTTCCATAGGAAACTGTGTTCCGAGTTCTGAAGAAGTAATAAATAAGTGAACTTTGGAAACTTGGCAATATTATTTTACTATTATGCATTATTACTAAAAAACTAATTATTATACTAATCACTGATTATTATTTTACTGGTTAAGCCAAGAAGTGATAGTCCCCAGGCATATAAAATATTCCAAGTTCTAATTCTACCTCATTTATTTTTAAAATTTTTTTATTGATTGATTTTTTTTTGAGAGAGAGAAAACATTGACTTGTTCCACTCACCCATACATTCACTGATGATTCCCATGTGTGCCCAACCAAAGATGGAATCCACAACCCTGGGGTATCAGGATGATGCTCCAAGCAGGTGAGCTACCTGGCCAGGGCTAATTTCACCTCATATTCTTTTTTTTCCCAAAATTTTTATTTAATTATTTTTCTCACCTCATATTCTTGAACCTCAATTGTCTTATCTATAAAAGAGGAGTGAAGATATTTTGCCTGCTTAGGAAACAGGAGTTCAGGCCAAATTACGTCCTGTGGTTCTTTCCAGAGTGCACTTCTGAGATACAGTTGTGGAGAAGGAGTGACGAAGTGACCGACTCATTTTATGAGGCTAGGGTAATCTTACCTCTGAAATCAGCTAAAGACACTGTGAGAAAAGTATTAAAGGCCTATTTCATTTATAACTATAGACACAAAAATCCTTAATAAAATATTACTTAATCAGATGTAAAAGTGTATTTGAAGGCAATACATTATAAACAAGGACAATTTATCCCCCACTGGGGACCTGGCCCACAACCTAGGCATGTGCCCCAACTGGGAATCAAACCAGCAACCTGTCAGATTGCAGCCCATGCTCAATCCACTGAGCTATGCCAGCCAGGGCAGGAAATTCTTATACCTAAGAAATTTTAGACTCAACTCTTTTATGAGGGGGTAAAGGACGAAGATGCTCACTGTTGCCCCTTTTGTCTGACAAAGTCCTGAAGGTCATGATCAATACTACAAGGAAGTAAAATAAATAAATATTGCAAAGATTGAAAGGGACAGCATAAAACTGATTTACAGATGATCTAATCAACTATTCAGAAAAGTGAACGGAATCAGCAAGGATGTTCAGCAAAGTAGCTGTACACAAGATCAACCTACAAAAAAAATTAATTAATATTTTACTATACCAGTAATAACAAATTAGAAAATATAATCAAAAGTAGCATTCAATTTGCATCAATGACAAAATCATAGAGAAGCTAGGAATTAGCCAAGTATTCATAAGACCTCAGTGTAAAAAAATTGTTTTCTAATAAACGACATAGAAGATGGCCTGAATAAATAAATAGTTCATTACACAGATATCAGCTGTCCTCAGAGAAATTTATAATTTGATATATTACCAATTTTTAAAAAGATTTTGAATCCTGATTGGTGTGACTCAGTTGGTTGGGTGTTGTATCTCAAAGCAAAAAGTCAAGGGTTCAATTCCCAGTCAAGGCACATACCTGGGTTGAAGGTTCATCACAGGTAGGTTGAGAGTGTAGGAGAAGCAACTTATCGATGTTTCTCTTCCTCCCTTCCTTCCTCTCTCCCTATCTCTCTAAAAATAAAAAAAATATTTTTTAAAAAGATCTTGATAAGTTTACCCCAAAATACGTATATATCAATAAAAGACCACAAATGGTAAGTTGACATTGAAAAGGAAGAGTAACAAGAGAAGTCTTGCCTTTCCAGAAATTTAAACCTGCTATAAAGCATTGTGAAAAACAGAAACTTGTATTACAGTATAAGCTGTAATTGTAATGACAGTGCATCTCTGGCTGGTGTGGCTCAGTGGACTGAGTGCCACCCTGCTAACCGAAAAGTCACAAGTTCAATTCCCAGTTGAAGGACATGCCTGGGTTGTGGGCCAGGTCCCAGGTTGGGGGTATATGAGAGGCAACCAATGTTTCTCTCCTTCTCTTTATCCCTCCCTTCTCTTCTCTCTAAAAAAAAGTGAATAAATTAAATAAAATAACAGTGCAGTGTTAATACAAGAACAGAGAGATATACCAGTGAAACAAATGAGCTCAGAGACAGATACTTTTATATATCAGATTTTGATAAATGTAATAAATTTTTAAAAAATTTACCACATTTGATAAATGTGGTAAATGTAGCTGAGTAAGAGAAAAATTAATTGGATCCCTAACACCCAAAACAAAGATGTACTCCACATGAATTAAAAAGACCTAAATATGCCCTGACCAAGTGGTTCAGTTGGTTGAATGTTGCTAGTACATCAAAAGGTTGCAGGTTTGATTCCCCATCAGGGCACATACCTAGGTTGTGGATTTGATCCCCAGTTGGGGCATGTATGGGAGGCACCCAATCAATGTCTCTTTCTCTCTCAAATCAATAAAACACATCAAAAGTAAATAAATATTAAAATGACCTAAATGTGATAAGTAAAACTATAAAGTTATTGAAAGAAAATATTTTTAAAATCTTTGTTGTGCAAAGATGGAAAAGAACATATGGAAACTTTCAAGATCATTAACCATAAAGGGAAAAAATTGTCATTTTGATTACACCAAAAATAGGATGTATATTCAATGGAGTTCACCAAGGGAAATTTGATAATAAAGTGCGAGAAAATATTTGCAATGGTTAAATCTGATGAAGAACTGATACAATTTTATAAATGTTGCAATCAACAAGAAAAATACTCCAAGAGAAAATAGGCAGAGACTGTAAGGAGAAAACTTAAAAAGAAAGCCAAAGTACTCACAAGTATTTAAAGGAATGCTTCATGCCACGACTAATCAGACAGAACTTCAGTAAGATATCATCTTTCACTTATTGAACTGACAAATATTAGAAACCCAGACCAATTCTCATGTATTTGATTAAAACCTGACATAGTCCACTCTGGAGCTTAAAAGACTGACCAACTTGGAATATCAACTTCCGTGACAACATAGGTAGATCTTGAGAGTATCATGCTAAAGGAAATAGCCAGGCGGAAACGGACAAGAACCATATGATTTCACTCATATGTGAAACATAAAACAAAAAGCAATGAGTGAAAACACAAATAAATTCATAAATGCAGACAACAGAATGATGGTTACCAGAGGGAAAGGGCATTAAGGGAGGGTTGAGGGGAAAGGGTCATATGTATGGCGACAGAGGCTGCTGGATTTGGGGTGGTGGGCACACAATGGAGCGCACGCATGTTGTATTATTATTAAGTTGTCCTCCTGGTGGTATTTATATAATATTATTACCCAATGTTACCCCAATAAATGTAATTAAATTTTTTTAAATATTTCATTTATTTATTTTTAGAGAGAAGGGAAAGCAAGGAGAGAGTGGGAAAGAAACATCAAAGTGTGGTTGCCTCTCATGTGTCCCCTGCTGGGGAACTGGCCTGCAACCCAGTCATGTGGCCTGACTGGGAATCGAACCAGCAACCCTTTGCTTCACAGGCTCATGCTCAATCCACTGAGCTACACCAGCCAGGGCTGTAATTAATTTTTTAATTAAAAAAAGACTGACAATTTTACATGTCAGTGAGGGTGTAGAGGAATTAGAACTCTCATACTAATGGGAGTATAAAATCCTACAGCCACTTTGGAAAACAGCTTAGCACTTGCATAAAAAGTAACACAGACACCTGTCACACTATCCAGCCATTCTACTCCTCAGTGTTTTCCAAGAGAAATGAAAGCGCATGTCCATACAAAGACACTTGTGCATGAATGTTCCTAACAGCTCTATTTGTAATAGCCTAATGTTGGAAATAACCCAAACGTCCATGAACAGGTGAATAAGTAATCAGACTAATTACTATTGACAATCAAATCAATAATATTCAACAATACAAAGGAATGAATTATTGATACATGGACCAACATAGATGAATCTCAAAATAATTGATCAGTGAAAGAAGCTTGACAAAAGGGTACATTCTATCCATTTTCATAAAGTCCTAAAAAATTCAAACTAGTCCATAATAACAAAGCAGATTTAGTGGTTACCTAAGGGGTGGGGAAAAAGCTAAAGGGAAGGGTTACAAAGAGGTACAAGAAAACTTTGGGAAATGATGAATATGTTCATTATCTTGATTATTCAGACAGTTTCATGGGTGTATACACCTGCCAAAACTTAAATTGTAGCCCTGGCTGGATAGCTCAGTTGGTTAAACCATCATCCCAATACACCAAGGTTGTGATTCCAATCCCCGGTCAGGACACATACAAGAATCAAGCAATGAATGCATAAGTAAGCAGAACAACAAATTGGTGTTTCTTATTCTCTCTTTTTAAAATTAATAAAAAAAATAAATAATTAAATTGTACACTTAAAATACACGCAGTTTACTTTTTGTCAATTATGCCTCAATAAAGCTCTTTTAAAAAACAGAAACAAATAACCTCATTTAGCCCTAGCCAATGTGGCTCGGTGGGTTGGGCATTGTCCCGCAAACAGAAAGGTCAGTGGTTTGATCTCCAGTCAGGGTACATGCCTGGGTTGTGAGTTTGAACTCCAGTTGAGGCGCATACAAGAGGCAACCTGATTGGTGTTTCTATCACACATTGATGATTCTCTCCCTATCTTTCTCCCTCTGTTCCCCTCTCTCTAGAATCATTAAAAGAAAAAAATGTTTTTATAACCTCATTCAATTTAATCTATTCTAAGCACTATATATTACATGATTCGCCCTCATTAAAACCCTAAAATGTAGATACTATTATTATCTCCCATCTCATTTTTCAGATGAGGTAAATAAGGCCCAAAGAGCTTAGGTATCTTTCCCAATGGCACAAAGTTAGTTAAACATCAGAGCAGGGGCTCAAACTCAGGCAGTTTGCGACCAGAGTCTATACTCTTCATTCAGTTCTCACTTGAGGATATGTTCAATGATTTTAGAGAGAGAGGAAGGGAAAGGGAGAGAGAAGAAGGGAAAGAAGAGAGAAAGAGAGAGGGAAGCATCAATGTGAGAGAGAAACATCGATCAGTTGCCTTCCCTACGTGCCCGACCAAGGATCTAACCTGAAACCCAGGTATGTGCCCTGAGTGAGAATTGAATTTGCAATCTTCTGGTGCATGGGGTACCGCTCCAACCAACTGAGCAACTCAGCCAGGGCAGAGTCCATACTCCTAACTATGATGCCTCTGGGTGGATAGTGACTGAGAGGGTGTGGTGGTAACAGAACGCTTCCACATCGCTGATAAAAGTGGAGACTGGGACAGTCATTCTTAACAGCAAGCTGGTAGCACTTAGTCATACTAGATATAAGTATACCTTATGACTCAGCAATTCCACTTGTGGAGAAAGAGATAAATAAAGACATAGATACAGGCAAAGGCAGAGATGTTTCTCCAAAAGGAGTTCTCATAGGATTTCATAATAAACCTTGTATGAAAATGTTCATTGTCCACCCTTTTGTTGTGGTTGGAAGCTAAAGTGACAAGGGTGCTCATCAAAAGGATTATAAAATGTGGTGCGACTGATACTGTGGAGTACTATGCAACAATAAATTTGATAATCACAGAGCATGAATGAGTTTTTAAAACAGTGCTTTTTGAAATAAGTAAGATCTTGTCCTGGCCGTATGGCTCATTTGGTTGGAGTGTCATCCGATAAGCAAAGGATTGTGAGTTCGAGTCTCAGTTGGAGCACATACCTAGATTGCAGGTTTATCCCAAGTCGGGGCACATGGGGAAGGCAGCCAATTGATATCTCTCTACCACATCAATGTTTCTCTTTCTCCCTTCCTCTCTCTCTTAAAATAATGAGAAAATGTCCTCTGGTGAGGATTAAAAACAAAAGGAAAGAAGTGAGATCAGAGTGAAAGAAATAGTCCTGGCCGAGTGGTTCATTTGGTTGGAGCATCAACCCGATGTGCCAACGTTGTGGGTTCGATCCCAGGTCAGGGCACATACATAAATCATCCAATGAATTCATAAATAAGTGGAAGAACAAACCTCTCTCTTTCTCTTCCTCCCTCTCTCTCTAAAATCAATCAATAAAAACAAATTTAAAAAGGATTTTGAAAAAGAGCAAAAGAGTCCTGACTGGTATAGCTCAGTGGATTGAGCATGGATTGTGAACCAAAGGGTCATCAGTTTGATTCCCAGTCGGGGCACATGCCTGGGTTATGGGTCAGGTTCCCAGTGGGGGCCACATAAGAGGCAACCACACATTGATGTTTCTCTCCTTCTCTTTCTCCATCCCTCTTCTCTCCCTAAAATAAATAAAATATTTAAAAAATAAAGAAAAAGATATAACAAGATGCTATTTATATGAATTTTAAATGTGCACAAAACAATTTCTAGTTTACAGGAGCACAAACAAAAAATGAGCATTAAAGCCATTGCAAGGGTTGCCCTTGAAAGGGGACAAACAAGAAATGGATATGTAAGTAGAAGGGAATAGTTTTAAACATAAAAATAAAATAAGGCATAGATCAATGAAGAAAATGTACCAACAACTGTGTTGTTCATTCAATCCTCCACACCTGAGACTCTAATATATAGACAAAATGCAGTGAAAGAACAAAGGGAGGAGATAGGATTATTGAAGTTCAGGAGTCCAGGTTCCCCTCCAGAACCTGGGAGCAAAGTGGGGGCAGAATGGGGGGTGTCCTGTGAAGGAACATGCTGGCATTCTCCTGCCTGCCAATCTCCTTACCAAACCATGAGCTAAACCCCGCCAGAAAGCAGTGAATGTAGGATCTTGGATAACAAAAGCCTGCAGGATTTAGTTTCCCATGATATAGGGCACAGTTTAGGAATTTCACTTGTTCTGAAATTACATGGGCCAAGGATTTCTATGCAAAATCAACACACACACACACACACACACACACACACTCATGAGCTCCAATTCAAAGTTTCCACTGTCTCTCCTTCATTTTCAATCCTCTGTCAATCAATATCTTTCCCCCACCTTCCACGCCATTTTTTTCTCTCCCAACATTCTCCTTATTTCTTTTTGTCTTCTCTTCTACTTCCTTATCGCTTCTCCACATTGTCTAAACTACACTTCCTCTTGTATCTAGTTCTGACTTGCTTTCTTTAATTATGCTTTTCCTGGGGTTAAACCCCTTAGACTGGTCCCTGAGAAGCATCAGAAAACAAAGCATCTGACCGAAAGCAGGAATGCACCTTTACCTAAGGCGCAGAACAGAGCCCAGGGTGCTGGACCCCAGCCCTGTACTTCACCAGCACTCACTTTCATCTGCCCCTAACCTGTGCCTCCCTCCTACTTTCTTTTTCCCCTTGCACCTTTCCCTGCTTTTCCTGCTCCCTGACCTACTCCCTTTGTGATATTCCAGCATTCCTTGGTTCTCCTTTTACCTTTCTGATTGGTCCTGTCTGCTTCCATCCATCACTTCTGCTCCATATTTGCTCACATATGATTGGTTCTGCTTAATGTTCACACCTTAGTTCTTCATTTACACCCCCTCATCAGATAGGTGGAGCCATTTAGCAAATGGTTCCCTCCTTTGTGATTGCTCTCCAACCTATGTTCTTGGTTGGCCATTAGGAGCAGACCTTCATTTTATTCATTCAACAAACATTTACTGAGTGCCTGCCCCTAGGCTGGGTGCTGGGGATACAAAGGTAAACAAGGTGCTCTTCTGCCCTCAGTGGATGAAGTACAGAAAAGAAATGACGATGATATACTGTATTGGGGACACATGGCTTTCTGGAGGTTTCACAGAGGGGTGAGGTTTTTTTTAAAGGATGAATAGAAGTCCTCTGGTATTCCAGCCTGAGGGATTATCAATATGATAAAGACACCAAGAATAAAACAGCACTGTGTCCTGGGCACAGAAAGTAGTTAAATATTGAGTGGAGAAGATAGAAGGTGAGGAAGAGACAGGAGAGGAGAGGCAGGAGGTTTTGTGCACTCTGAAAAGGGATTTGAAATGGACAGTGGGGGCAACAAAAAGCCAGTGACTTTTGGGGTGAGAGTGATGAGGGTGAACTTTTTTGTATCATACTCTGCCCTCCATGAGGGGCAGGAACCCTAGTCAGAGTGAGGGTGATCTGGACCAAATTGGCAGCAGAACAGGTGAAGAAAATTAGATGACTGTGAGTTTAGGAAGTCAAAACACCAATGTTTAGTAACTAACTGGATAAAGGGGGCTGCGGGAGAAGAGAAAATAAGCATGATTTCTAGGATTTTTCAAAAAGATTTTATTTATTTATCTTAAGAGGGGTATAGAAGGAGAGAGGGAGGGAAATATCAATGTATGGTTGCCTCTCTTGGGTCCCCTGCTGGGAACTGGCCTGCAACCTAGGCATGGGCCCTAACTGGGAATTGAACCGTGACCGTCTGGTTTGCAGGCCCGCGTTCAATCCACTGAGCCACACCAGCCAGGGCGATTTCTAGGATTTTGATAGAAGTGACAGGGTGGCTATTGCAACCATTCACTGAGGTGAGAAAATTAGGAGGAACAGATGAGAAATTACCGCCATCGAGGCGGTAGCTGAGCATTCAGATCTGGTGCTCCGGAAAGAGGCCTCAGTTGGATGTAACAAAAGTCTTAGAGAGGTAGAACGGCCAGGGACGAGGGGCCAGAACCTACCCAGGGCCCCATCTGCAAGCGGGTCCTCGCTCTCCCTCCAGGTGGCACTACAGTCCCGCGCTTCTGAGCCCTATTTTATGAACTGAGCCCGTTCTGTATTCCTTGTTCCGCTTTTCCCTAGACGAGCCCACTCTAGGTCGCGTCCTCCTCTCTTGGCAGGATTTAGCAAGAGATTCAAACTGGGAGCGGCATCCAGAAATCGTGTCCAAGTTGTCCACGCGACCAGCACATGTGTGGGGGGGCTCAGGGACCTCAGGACTGGTGGCGTGATTGGTGTGACCACCTGTCCCTCGGGCCTCCTCCAGGAACCAACGTGAGGAACAGGGGAGGGGTACGTGAGAGGCCAGATAGGCAGTTCCCGGAGCAGGGATGAATAGAAAGAGGGTCACCTGACCCGTTAGGAACGGAATTTCCTGTCCTCCAGGGCCACCCCCTGCGTGGGAAACGTGTTGCGGACCCTTTAAGGTTCCATCTCCCTGCATTCCCCAGCCTGGGACAGGCCGGGACACCCGGGACCTGACATTTGGCTTCTCCCAATGTGTGAGCTAAAAATAACCGCCGTGGGTTACTTTAGGCCATTGCTCCTCTCGCACCCCTCGAGCCGTCTCGCCCGCTGTCTCAGGCCACCCCAGTTCCCTCCCGGGCAAGTATACCTGGCCCATCCCCTCCTCTCGGACCCCACTGTCCCAACCCACGGCGAAGGAGTTTTAAGTCGCCTCTTCTGCCCAAAACGTTGGCTGATGGGAAGAATCTCCACACAGCAGGGACTAGGCCTTCTATGCTCCAAGTAATTTTTCCCAAAACTTCCCAGCAAGAAGCTGGAAGGAACCTGAGGGGAGTGTCTCGTCGGGCACACGGAGGGGTGTGACCTGGCTGGGCAACCCGCTATCTGGTGCCAAATTCTAAACCCCAGGCTTAGGGAGGGGCGTGGCCTTCTGGGGTGTGCGGGCTCCTAGCCAATGGGTGTTGTGAAGGGCGTGGCCCGTGGGGGCTGTGGGGGCTCCTCAGGTCTCTTCCGTCAAGCCCGGCTCCGCCAGATCCCTGGGAGCCCTGCCGCTCTCGGGCTCCTTGGCTTTGGCTGTGGGTCCTGCTAGGCCCACCCTCCGCATTTTACTCCGGGACCCCCGTCGCCCCCGCACCCTCTGCCTGCCAGGCTGGGCCGCAGACCCCAGTCGCCTCCCTCTCCTTAACTGCAGCTCCAGCTCCTAAGACAAGATGCCGTCGGGCTTCCAACAGATCGGCTCAGAAGTAGGGTTCAGCATGCGATGGTGGGACGGGGGCACGGGTCTCGCTTTCCTCGCGTTGGGGTCGCGGTAGGGATCAGCCAAGGGACGGTCCCGGCACAGGCTCAGGGGTGGGGGTGGGAACCTGGCTATTTATACCCGGGCTGGACAACCCGTGACTGTCGTATTCCAGTCCCTCCAAGAGGCTGAGTGGGTCTGGGGGACCGGTCAGGGGCACGGACCACAGCTGGGTTTTTGAGACAAGGGCTCGCCCCCTTCTCTAGGGCACGAATGATTGTGCCAGAATCAGGGACACCTTGTCCTCGATCCAGTTTGAGAAAGCAAATCCAGGCGGGTCTCCAGGAGCTTTCTGTCTGTCCCCGCTCCTGGGGAGTTTTGGAGTACCAGAGGCCCTCCGTTGGCCCCCACCCTCCACTCCTGGAGATTCTCCAGAACGCTGAACTTTCACTTGGCTCCATGGTTGGTGGAGGGGCAGAGAGGATTGGCACCCTCCCCGCCCCCCACTCCCCCAGCTCAGGTTTCTGCTTGGAGACAGTCTGTGCCGCCAGTGAGCGGCCATCACAGCCACCGCCCCTCACACCACTTTCCCGCCCCCATCCCCTGGGCATGGCTCTTGCAGGCAGAAGCCAACAAGGTCCCCTGCCCTTTGTTGGGGCTTAGAGAGGGAGGAGAAACGGGGGTGGGGGTGGAGTGGTGTGTGTGTGGAGATAGAGAAGGCCACCACAAGGGCCATAGGCTGGGAGGAATGACCGAGATGTCCTTCTTGGAATTGTTCTTTTTGAGCCTGTTGGGGGCCTCCAGGAGCTAGCTGAGAGAATCCCCAGAGGGGAGGGAAGAGAACAGAGGCTGATGATGATAATGCACTGTCAGTTTATAAGACCAGTCCTGTCCAGGATGCTGTTAACATTTTATTTTGATTTTCACACTTTCATTGACAGGTAGGCAAAGCAAGCAACATTCCCCCTACCTCTCCTAACCTAGAGGAAATCTATGTTCAAAGTGGGGAAGTGACTTGCCCAAGGTCACACAAACTGAACTCAGGTCTCTTCAGGCCAAGCCTGTCCCAAGGTCACAGAGGAATCGTGAGATCTAGGTCCTCAAACATTTCTCTGCTGGCTGGACTCAAACATTCAGTTTCTCCTCTGTGCCCTGGTTACTGTGGGGTTCTTTCTGCTCCTGTTTACACTCAGATCTTCCCACAAGTCCTAATATGGCCCAGTTTCCCTCACCCAACACATTGGATGGAACCCAGTAACATAAGGCTCTGGCTGGGCGCAAGCCCAGGCCCTGAAGGAAGGAAAGAAACTACGTTCCCATGTGACATGCCTCATCTCTACTTCTGCCTGCCCAGGAAGGGGAACCCCCTCAGCAGCGAGTCACTGGGACCCTGGTCCTCGCCGTATTCTCTGCTGTGCTCGGCTCCCTGCAGTTTGGCTACAACATTGGGGTCATCAATGCCCCACAGAAGGTGAGGGTCCTATGGCTGACAGAGTGGGGTTGCCCAAACAAGGAAGGTAGGGGACAGTAGGGATGAAAAGAGAAGGGAGGGTCTGTGGGAACTCATTCCTCTGCTGTCTCCCCAGGTGATCGAACAGAGTTACAATGAGACGTGGCTGGGGAGACAGGGGCCAGAGGGACCTGGCTCCATCCCCCCAGGCACCCTCACAACCCTCTGGGCTCTCTCCGTGGCCATCTTTTCTGTGGGCGGCATGGTCTCCTCCTTCCTCATTGGCATCATCTCTCAGTGGCTGGGAAGGTACGGGGCCTGAAGGACAAGGGTAGGGAACAGGAAGGGAGCCACAGCACAGGCACCCTAACTCTCACAGCCCCACTCTCTGCCTGCCAGGAAGAGGGCAATGCTGGTCAACAACACCCTGGCAGTGCTGGGGGGCACCCTCATGGGCCTGGCCAACGCTGCTTCCTCCTATGAGATGCTCATCCTTGGACGGTTCCTCATTGGTGCCTACTCAGGTACCCACAGGCACCATGGCCCTGCCCAGTGCCCTGCTCTCCTTTACCATCCTGGGTTTGGTGGGAAGGAGTGTGCAGCTGCCTCAGCCCTCTCTTCTCTCTTCTTCTCTCTGCGCAGGGCTGACGTCAGGGCTGGTGCCCATGTATGTGGGGGAGATTGCCCCCACTCACCTGCGGGGTGCTTTGGGGACACTCAACCAACTAGCTATCGTCATTGGCATTCTGATTGCCCAGGTGAATGGGACTGGCCTCCTAGGAAGATAAGACCTGCGTTTGGAGTCAGTCTGTGCCTCCAGTGAGAGGCCACCACAGCCACCACCCCTCACACCACTTCCCTGCCCCCATTCCCTGGGTATGGCTCTTCCAGGCAAAAGCCAGCAAGGTCCCCTTCTCTTTGATGGGGTTTAGAGCCTGAGGGGAGACTGGGGCGGAGACAGAGAAGGGAGGGGTTTGGGGAGGGGCCTATGGGAAACAAGCTGAAGGGCCTGCCTTCCTTCCTTCACAGGTGCTGGGCTTGGAGTCCATGCTGGGCACAGCCACCCTATGGCCACTACTCCTGGGAATCACAATCCTGCCTGCCCTCCTGCAGATGATCATGCTGCCCTTCTGCCCAGAGAGTCCCCGCTACCTCTACATCATCCGGAACCTGGAGGGGCCTGCCAAAAGGAGTGAGCTTCCACCCCATCTTGCTAGTACCTATCCCTTTCCCAGACCTTCTCCTCATCCTCTCAGGCCTGACCTCCCTCACCTCCAGGTCTGAAGCGCCTGACAGGCTGGGCCGATGTGTCTGGAGCGCTGGCTGAGCTGAAGGAGGAGAAGCGGAAGCTGGAGTGTGAGCGGCCACTATCCCTGCTGCAGCTCCTGGGCAGCCGTACCCACCGGCAGCCCCTAGTCATTGCAGTTGTGCTGCAGCTGAGCCAGCAGCTGTCAGGCATCAATGCCGTATGTATGCCACAGCCTCCAGGAAGGACAGGGTTAGGGAACAGCCCTAGAGTAGAGGAGAAGGGAACAAGCCCCCTCCTTTAAAACTCAGGCTTGGTGTGCCTGCAGGGGAGGGATGGATATCCCTGCCATCCCCTTTCTTTCCCCCCACTTCTAGGTTTTCTATTATTCAACCAGCATTTTTGAGACGGCGGGGGTAAGGCAGCCAGCATATGCCACCATAGGAGCAGGTGTGGTCAACACAGTCTTCACCTTGGTCTCGGTAACTGCTGGCCTCTGGAATGGCTATCACCATTGACTTCACATCCCTTTGTTGTCTCCACCCACCCAATCCCTCCCACCTCCCATGCCCTGAAGCTCCCTGCCAAGCCCTGACTTTCCCCACAGGTGCTCTTGGTGGAGCGGGCTGGGCGCCGGACCCTCCATCTTCTGGGCCTGGCGGGAATGTGTGGCTGTGCCATCTTGATGACTGTGGCTCTGCTTCTGCTGGTGAGGCCTGGGAGTGGGAAGGCGACCAATGGCCCAACCCATGGGGACCTCCCCAAGAGACTGTGTTCAGTCAGGGCTGTCCCTCAACATATGTGCCTTTGATCCTGGAACAAGCCTGTGTGCTAGGACCCAGGCAGCACTTCCTCCCCCATTTGGGGGGAAGCAGTAGTGAGGCACAACTCTGGCGGCCAGGAGGGAGAGCCGCTGTCCAGCCCTGGGAGCAATAATTCCTAAGGACCCAGCTTTAGAACCAAGGGGGAATTGATTACCTTTTTTTGTTGTTGTTGTTGTTGCTGTTGTTTTTGTTGTTCTCTTATTTTTCCCCCTTGTCTTTGGGAATTATCTTAATAGCTAAGAGTCCATAACATTTCCTCCGCTTCGAATCAGCATTGGGCAGCCAGCTGAATGTCAGTGTTCAGAAGTTCTCAAGAGCCTGTTTGAACTGAGGGTGGCAGCCTCCCTCCCCATGAGCTGCTGGGAGGGGTTGATTTCAGTTCTCTGGGTTGAGCACAAAGCAAGATCCAGAAAGATCTGACCTGAATTTCCACCCTCCCTGCCTGGTCCCCAGGAGCGGGTTCCAGCCATGAGCTATGTCTCCATCGTGGCCATCTTCGGCTTTGTGGCATTCTTTGAGATTGGCCCTGGCCCCATCCCCTGGTTCATTGTGGCCGAGCTCTTCAGCCAGGGACCCCGCCCAGCAGCCATGGCTGTGGCCGGCTTCTCCAACTGGACGTGCAACTTCCTCATTGGCATGTGTTTCCAGTATGTTGCGGTAGGTGGTCTGCTCCTGTCCAATCTCCCACAACCATAGGCCAGAGGGGGACAACTCTCGGCTAGCCCATTGGCTTTCCAGTCAGGCACTCCCCTAGTCCTGCTGATCTATTGGTGGATGACGTGGGCCCTGAAGACCACCCGCTCCACCAGAATCAAAAGAAAGAAGGGAGCTGAACTAGATCACAAAACAACAGAGGTGTCTTCAAAACAAACTAGTGGCATAATTTATTTAGACTAGGAATAAAATTATAAACTTCATATTAATACAGTGAATGGCTGAGAGTCCACTGAGTGTAGCAACTCAGGATGGTAAGAGGATGAAAAACTATAGGAGAATTGGGGTTCAGAGGATCTGTTTTTCATTAAATTCTCACTCCTGGGTATTTCCATTGCCCTGAAAAGCAGCCACCTGCCCTCTGCAGTATCGGGCTCCCTGAAAAAGACTTTAGCTCCTGGTTTCCCCTCCCCTTTGTCACACCTCTTTCTTTGCCTGTCCCAGGATGCTATGGGTCCCTACGTCTTCCTTCTATTTGCTGTCCTCCTACTCGGCTTCTTCATTTTCACCTTCTTAAGAGTGCCTGAAACCCGAGGCCGGACGTTTGACCAGATCTCAGCTGCCTTCCGTCGGACACCCTCCCTTTTAGAGCAGGAGGTGAAGCCCAGCACAGAGCTTGAGTATCTAGGGCCAGATGAGAATGACTGAGGGGCCAGGCAGGGGCGGGAGAGACAGTCCTCTCTATGTCCCTGGAGACCCCCTCCTTTCCTTTGTGGCACTTTAACCCTCTCTTCCCTGTCACTTCTGGGGTGGAGCAAGCCCCTGCAGCCTGGTGGAATTGGGAAGCCGGAGGGCGGGTGTAGACTGAGCACCCCCCTTTCCCCTCGTGTGACTCTTGGATTATTTATGTGTTATGGTTAGGCTGTGGCCAAGGGTAGGCCATCTTCCCTTTTGTCCCCCTCCTCCTTTCTCCATAGTTCACCTCCATCCTTCCTCAGCTCCAGAATTTACTTGTGCCCCTCTGCTAGAGAAGAGGGATTGGAGGAGGGGCTCTACAACTGACTTTAGTGTGTGTGAACTGAAGTACAGAGCAGGAATGGAGAAAGGAAACAACTTCCTGTCACCTTGTTCTCCTCCTACTCTCTGGCACTTTCTCTTGAGTTCTTGCCACATAGACTCTGGGTGAAGAGGGCTCTCTCTGGACCCCTCCAAGGCAAAGGACACACCTTCCCAATGTCTAACCTCACCTCTCTCACTGCAGGCTCAGTCCTCTTGCTCAACCTTCTAAGGCAAAAGGGAACACCTGCCCATACGTGGTGAGAGAAAGGAACAGCAAGTTCCTGCCTCTAAACTTAGGGCTCTGGGCTGTACCCTGACTGCTCTCCAAGGCCCCAACTCTTCCCTCCTCTCCCATTCTAGAAGGGTGTTGTGCCCACAGGGTTTTGACCAACTAAGGGAAAGGGATTTGAAAGACTGCCTGTAAACACTGGACTGGAAGGAATCTTCAGATATTTTTGTATTGTTTGAAAAAGACGGGGTAGGGAGAAGAAACCAAGTCTGCTGTACTAAATGTAAATATACAGATACATATATAAAATCACTGTATGAGACAAGTGTCCTGTCGTGGAGGCACTGAAGGTTGGGCTCAGGGACCATAACTTCCCCTCCCCTCTCTCCCTCCGTCTCTGTCCCACCTCAGCTCTAGGTTGAAGGATCCTCTGGCTGCTGTCAATCATGCCCCCACTTATATTTCTAGTCATTGCTTTAATTAGCAGTAAATGCTAATAAGCTGTAGCTGCAAGTGGCAGACTGCATTCTCGGTACTTTACAAAACACTCATTCTGCAAGGGACATATTATCCCCATTTCACAGTTGGGGAAGGTGATTCTCACAAGGATGAAAGCACTTGCTCAGAGCTCCACAGGCAGAAACATGGGGACAACGTTCACGACCAGGCCCCCCCCACTGGCCCCAGCACATTCTCTTCCTCCCCAAGTTTACCAGCAAGTTACCAGTAATTTGCAGAACAGAAATGAGGCAGAGACCAAGACACAAGAAAGCCTGTTTTTGGTTTTACTGGAGGCTCAGGTGGCACATGACGGTTCATAAAATGGCTTCAGAGGGAGTGGGTAGAGGGGAAACAAAAAATAAACTGGGGTGGGAAAGAAAAACAACCAGGAGGAGGTAAGAGCTGGCTGGTTCCTTCTCAGCCTGACTTAGGGGAGGGAGTTGATGCCTCTGAACAAAAAGGATGGACCCCTTCCTTCAACCCTTGGTAGGGGAGAGAGGAAAAAAAAAAGGCTGTTGCTTTGGCCCTCCTGAGTCTCATGGAAAATGGGGAAAAGCTGGTGTTTTGATGTCATGAATTATGGGAAAGGGGGCAGGGGGTGCTGGGTAGGGTGCAGGTCAGTTGGAAAAACTGGCAGATACCTGAGAGAGAAGAAGAAAGGACAGTCATGACTAGTAAGTTATCAGGACCCTGTTCCCCACCCTCTTGGCTCCTTGCCCTCTTGGCTCCCCGCCCTGGGTGAGAGAGAGCAGCCACTCACCAGATGGTAGTTCTGGGTGTCCTTGAGTTGGAATCACTCCAGCATGGTGGTGGGGGGGTCCCCACTGTTGATGGCGGCTGAGGTCTAGAGAGAACAGTGGTCAGTTGAGACCCTCTTGTTCCTCAGAATCCTCCAACTTCAACCCTCTCCCACCTCTTCTCTTCCCGTTCATTCCCACACCCCCTTCCCATTCCTCCCCCAGTTTACATCCACAGCTGGTGCTGTGGCTCAAGCAGAACTTAGAAGGGTGTCTGCAGGGGCTGACTGCCTCTGCTGGGGCTTCCTGGTCGGGGGGTGCCTGCCACAGGTGCACCCAGTAGTACTGACTCTAGTGTCAGGTTGTGTGAAAGGGGGCGAGCCAGGGGATGGGGGAACAGAAGGATAGAGTAATATGGGGAGGGGGAGAAGGGAAAGAGGGAAGAAAGGAGAGGGGGAAGTTGGTCCCACAGCAGATGGACAGTCAAACTGAGGTCCTCACCTCCTGGGCTGTGGGCTGCCTGGGTCCAGGGGGCTGCTGCCGTCGCCGCTGGAAGTAGGGGCGGTTTCGTGGGCGCTGGGGCTCAGGCCGGGAACCATCAGAGGATCCTTGGCTGGGCTTGGTCTTGCCATCCCCACCTTCTGTGGTAGGCTGCTGGGGTGGCCTGGGGCGGAAAGGCCTGGGGAGAGAAGTGTGGTCACCAAAGGGTGTGGGAAGCCCCATGCAGACTACCTCCCTCCCTTCCTCCCAGGACCTCCCTAGGAGAGGTGGACCAGCCAGCTTCCCCATCCCCCACTCCACCCCCCAGGAGCCAAGTTTTCAGACCCAGGGGCTGCTTCCCCAGAGCGCCAATGCAGTGACCTCTGAGCTCCACTCCCCATCTCCTACATCACTACCTTCTGGCTTGTCTTGAGAGCTTAGCTCTTCCCCTTCCCATCCTCCTTACCCCTCCTATATCCCTATACCTACCACCCCTGTCCAATACTGGACAGCAAAGGAAGAGGTAGGACCCTGGAAAAGAAGGACCCTATAAAGGAAGTCTTACCTTCGGTATCTGGGCCGGAATCTGGGTGGGGGGACCCGCTCATCTCCCTGCTGTTGGTCCCCCTCCAATGGGGCTGTCTCTTTAGGTTCTACCCCATCAGTGCCCTGGGAACATACAGGGGCCCTGGTGAGCTGGGGTAACAGCGGCTGCCTAGGACCCAGGTGTCCACAGTTCTTCCCAACCCTGGGTTCCACTTCCTCTGGGGACTCTGTGCTCTCTCTCTTCACCAACTCGAAGGCCTTTCCTAAGATGTGGGTAGCTGGTTCTACATTCCCAGTTCCCCCCTCACCTCTATAGGCTGCTGCTGGTTGGGGGGCCTTGGGCCTCGCACAAAGCGACGTCGGTAGAAGAAGGGTGGTGGGCGCCGTCGTCTGGGCCTTTGCCCAGGGTCTTCAGCTCGCTCCCCTTCGATGCCTGGTTCTGTCCCACCTGATGGAGCCTCCGCCACCATGGGCGGTGGGGCAGCTGGGCGAGGACGGGGGATGAATCGGCGGAACCTACGTCGATTGGGGGCATAGCGGCTGCCCTTCACTGGCACACCCCCAGGCCCAGTTACATTAGCAGCTTCTGCACCCTGGAAAAGGGGTGGAGAGAACTTGCTCCAACAACAAACACACAACATTCCCAAAGTGGCTCGAATTACTAGTATCCTCCTTCTTCCACCTAAATCCTCTCTTCAGCTTTCTTCAACCTCTCTAACTTCTTTTCACCCTCCCCCAGGGGGGCAATGGTGTGTTTGGACCCTTCTAGGAGGGTCTACCTCTGCAATTCGTCCTTTTGAAATAGCTGCTACTGGGCCCTCTTGAGCTTAAGATGGGAGGTGGGGGGTGTGGATGGAGAAAGGTCTGGCAGCAACTGTCCATCTTACTAAAGGGCTGACTCAGAGCCCACAGACAGGGTCCCATGTGGAGAACAGACATGTGCTTGAACTACAAAGAAACCCGATATTAATTACTAAGTGCTAACAGGGACTTGTTCTTTAGAATATCCCTTAGAGCAGCCAAAGTGTTAAAAATGACAACAGCTGCCTGAGAACATAGTCTGGGCTGACAAGCCTGAGGAATGAGCTGGCCTCAGGAGGGGCAAAGCCTGGGATGACATCCAGGCCACCCTCCCACTCTATATCCCACCACAGCCCCCAAACCTTCTCTCCTTCCACGACATCAAACTCCACAGTCTCCCCATCTCCAACGCTGCGCAGAAACTTCCTGGGGTTGTTTCTTTTAATAGCTGTCTGGTTAGGGGAAAGGCCATGAGAAAGGTGAGGACTAGTCTCTCTCACCCCTGTTGGGCCCACCACCCAATTTTATTCTTTTCACCATTTTACTTGTGGGCTAGGGCTGGAGGGTGGAGCAAGGAGAAGGTAGTCAGAGTTAATAGGGGAAAAGCCATAAACTAGGGGCCTCAAGAATGATTGTGCAGTTACCACTGTCTCCAGGACACACCCCCTCCTCCCTTCACCCCTCGGGGATTTTAAAAAGGGAGGCATGAAACACAAGCTCAGAATCAAACAGCAGAGACAGTCTTAAGTTGTGAAATGGGTAAAATGTACTGTACTGCTAACCTCAATCCCACTGAGAGCTCTTTCCACCAAAGCAGTGGTTCTCAAACTGTGGCCTGCATCAGAATCACCTGCAGAGCTAGTTAAAACAGATCGCCAGCCCCTCCCCCAAGCCTGACTGATTCAGTAGGTCTGGGGCCAGAGATTTTGCATGTCAGGTGATGCTGCTCGTGCAGGGGCCACACTTTGAACACCACTGCACTCAAGTGTCTGAAGCCTGTATTCTTTCCTCTGAACAATGTCTGTGATTCACTCCCCTGGTGTTAACACGTTCCAGTAGGTACTGAGTATGCCATGCCCAGAGGGCAGCACATATATTTCTTAGAGAGACAACCCAACACATGTGGAGCCAATGGCAGTAATTCAGGCACCTGATGCGGACAGGGAGGGAAACTACTACCTGGTGGGCATGCTGTTGAGGTCAAAGCTGGAGAAGCATGATCTGTGCTGCTAAGAATTATGATGAAAGTCTTTGAAGAGAGGGCAGTTTCCTCCCCTCAGAAAGCCAACCTAGCTCTTACCTGGTGAACAAAGACATCCTCCTTGGTGTCATTCCTGCAGAACAGGATGCATTGTTAGGAGGTGGCCTTGGTGAGTTACTCACCTCCCCCAAGGGCTCCCTAGCTGCCTAGTCCTAAAATCAGTAGGCTCATCCTCTCCAGCCTTCTATGGCAGCTTGGAGGTTGACAAGACGCCCAGAAGCCTATACGAAGAGAAGTATACCTAAGACCTCAGTAGAAAACCTGGGCTTCGTGAAGAAAGGGTGCAGCGCGAAGGCAAATTCACCTTGCAGGCACTGAGCACTCCACCCTCTACCACTTAGAACCTGGTAATGCTGGGTGTAACTGTCCCTGGTCAACACCTCCTTTCCCCCAACCTCCATCACTGTTGGAAATTTCCGCTCCTGTCCCCCGCTGGTGTAGCTCAGTGGATTGAGCGTGGGCTGTGAACCAAAGGGTCGCTGATTCCATTTCCAGTCAGGGCACATGCCAGGTCCCCAGTAGGGGTGCATGAGAAGCAACCACACATTGATATTTCTGTCCCTCTTTCTCCTTCCCCTCCCCTTTCTCTAAATAAATAAAATCTTAAAAAAAATTCCACTCCTGACTCCTTCCTTCTAGAGTCAAGGAGCCTCGGGAAGTGGGGATGGGGAAAAGGTGGAGAACAAGTTTGAGATGGGGACAATGTGTCAAGAACTTGCTCTAAACAGCCCCCAAACTTTATTCTCAGCCTTGTCCAGGAGATGAAGCCCACAGTAAGGCCCTCTTTCAACACACCAAGGGACCAAGGGTGAGAGAGAAGATAATATCCGATCATTCTCTATTACTACTTGTCTATTACCCCAGTGTATCCTAGCACCCCAATGCGGGGGAGGGGAGAGGCTTTCCTTCAGAACCTCCCAGGAGTCCTCAGTTTTCAGAATTAGAGAAGAGCCCTTAGAACAAATATTCTAGCTGTAAAGCACTTGGGTCTGCACAAAGGTCAGCCTGCTAAGAGGGAACTAAGCTCTCCCAGGAGGTCTGCATTGGGCAAGGTGCCCTGGCTGGGGAAGGGCCCATAGGGAAAGACCTGGCTTTGCTCAGAATCTGCCATTAGGGCCCTTCCAGTGACGGGAGGGAGTAAGGCTGCCAAAGAGAAGCAAAGCAGCAGCCTCTGGCTAGGCTGGCTGCTTCCCCACCCCCCACCAGCCTCAGTCCCATTAAGTGGGAGGATTCCAATGAGCCAATAACTTTCTAAGGAAGATGAGTTATAAGAATGCTATGTGTGCTGCCCTAAAGAGGAAATGAGTGAGGCCTGAGCTTTGGAGTGCAGAGCAGGTACATTCAGCCCCAAAGGTGAGGCAAACTAAACCAGAAGGTGAGATAAACAAGCTGGGAGGGCCAGAGCCAGGTTTGCCAACTTCCTAAATCAACCCTCTTCTGCCCTTGAAGATGAGGAAAATCTTCTTGCCCACATTTGTGCTATGATTTAAAGATTTTCAATCAGTGTCAGCTGGAGACTGCAACCATGTGCCTTGGCCAGGGTAGAAATGAGGTTGGGAAGGTGTCCAGTCCCACAGGCCAGTTTGGAAGACACCCATTCCACACCCTCCCTGGTTCCTCAGATACCTGTTGATGAATCCGTAACCATTCCGGACGTTGAACCATTTGACAGTGCCCAGGACCTGGATTGCTGCCAGGCAGAGATGCAGTAGGGACAGTAAGATGGGGGAAGAGATGGGACTCAGTCTTGAGAAACTCCAAAATCTAACCTACCTCCCTATTGCCTAGTAAGCTTAACTTCAAATGGAAGCGCCCACACAGCCAAGCTCAGGCTTTCAAAACCCTTCCAACTCTAAGACATGTTCCTCATAGCCTACAAATCCAGGCCCTTCACCGAGGATCGCATACTCACCTAGGTCCACAAAAGAGGGCCCTCAGGTCCTACCTGAGGAGTTTTCTAGCCTTCTTAAAGTAAGGGTCCCCAGTGCACCTCCTTCGCAGGCTTAAGAGATTTACCTGGTTCTAACCTGAGTCACCTAAGCCAAGTCTGCGGCCCCGGGGGCGTGGCCAGACCCTGAGGCTTATTCTCCACCCCAAGGCCCTAGCTGGACTTGCTTACCACGCCCTCCTGCCCAGGAAGGCAGGTCAAGACTTCCCACTACAAGAACCCAGTAAGGTCCTCTGCCCCTAGTCCATCTGGTCCTTTGAGTATCCGGGCCAGGCCCGCCTTCGGTTTTCTGGACCCCACCAGGCTCCACGACGCCCCTCACCCAGCCCGCCCGCCCCCTTAGAACCGCCCTGGCACGCGTCCCCCCCTCACCCAGCACCGGCTTGTCCGCCTGACTCCGGGCTGAGGGCGCGGGGGTTCCCGAGGCCGCCGTCGCCGGGTTGCCAGGGGTGTGGGGGCCCGGCGCTGATGGGGTCCCAGCAGCTGGGCCCGAGGCGACTCCGACCCCGAAGCCCCCCGCCCCGCTGCCTGCTTTCTGTGGCTCCCCCGCCGGCACCGGTACCACCACCGCTACCACCCCTGCCGCCGTCGTGGGCACCGTGGCCGCGGGGGCCACTGACGCCACCGCTGCAGCCTCCACCTCGCTCATCCCGCCGGGTCCAGTACCGGCCCCCGCCGCCACCACCTCCTCCTCCGCCGCCACCGCCGCCACCACCGCCCCAGCCTCTCCCCCCGGCTCGCGAACCCACCACCCCACCAGGTCCTCGCGCCCAGAGGCTCGCCCGCAAGCCGGCAGCGGGCCCTGAACCCAGGCCAATCGCAGCCTGCAGCCGCGGCGCGCGCAGGCCCCGCCTGCTGGCCACAGGCCAATCCTAGCGGAGCAGCCCACCCCCGGACCCACACGCCCGCCCCGCCTCCCGGACTTCGCGTAGTGGCTGAGGCCCTCGCCCACCGCCCCGTAAGTACACCTGGGCCCCGCCCCGAGGTTACACGTGACTGCACACAGCCCCACCCATTGGTCCACAGCCCCTTCCCCCCTCCTCCCGCCCCTTTCCACCGGCCGCGGGAAATCAAACGGGCTGGTGGCGCCCCAACGGCCACCTGGCCTCAGCGCGAAGGGCGGGGTGGGGCTGGCAGCTCCAAGGTTGCCCCTAACGACCTGAGTCGGGGCCGGGACTCTGCAGTCTCCGTCTGGCCTCGAGCGCACGGATCTCCTCCACCCTCGAGACCGCCCTAGCTTGTACGCTGCTTGGGTGTGAATGCCTTCCCCCTGCCCGCCTCCACCCTGTCTCTAGAGTATGCCTACACAGCCCCGACTGCGGTATTTGCCCGCTGCAAGCTGGAAGACACAGAACGACTTTTCTAGCTCACGGTTGCTTTCACAAGCCGGGGACTCTCACCTTTTGTTTTTAAGGTAAAATTTACATAGAAACAAAATGCACAACTCTTCGCTGAGTTTGATAAACGTTAATCCAGATAGTCGGTACCCTAATCAAGCTATTCTTCCCTCGCCCTCTGATGTCTATCACCCTAGAGCAGTTTCAGGGTCAGTCGTGCTGGGCGCTGTAAGCTCCGGTGAGGTAGGGCCTCCGAAGCCGGAGGCCGTTCCCTTCTCTTCTTTTCTCCAACTAGCCAGACTCAAGATCTTTGCACAGGTAGTTTCCTCTGCCTAGACGTGCCCTCTGTGTCTCAGGGTGACTTCTTCAAATACCAGCTTACATATCACTTCTATTACATCATCCTTTATTTTTCTCATGGCATTTTTTAAAATATGAGAGCATCTGTTTGTTCTTTTGCTTCTTTATTCTATTCCCCAGTCTCCCTATCCCCCCTCCCCCGTCCCCTCCGCAACGCTAGACTGAACTCCACAGCAGTAACAGTTCTGATGCCTGGAACAGTGCCAGACGCAACAAAGGCTCTCCATATTTCTTCAAAAAAGAAAAAAGAAAGAATGGTCCCCATTCCACAGCTGAGAAGACTGGGGCCTGGTGGGAAGCCTGCCTCGGGTTCTCAAGAGCCCGTGAGGTCCGTCCTTGGAGGCGCAATCTCTCTACCAGAATAACGCGGCTCCAGAAGTCGCTCCTCCCGAGGGCCGCCTGCGCGACCCAGGGAGGACGTGGTCCGCTCTGGGCAGTTCGTATTTTTAGCCAGGACAGAGTGCCCGAGGCAGCTCACGTGCCCCCACGCACCGCTCCTCTCCACGTGCGCTTCCCTAGTCCAGGTGTCCCCCTGTCAGACCCAGCCCTCAGCTCTCCACACACCGCAGCAGCCGCCGCCGCCGCCGCCGCCGCCAATCCCTGTCCTGGAGCACCCTCTCCTGGCCGTTTTTGAGGGCCTCCTGCACCGGCTTCCTTGCCGTTATTTAATCGTGTACCCTCTCACCCCCCAGTTTCAGAGTTCTGTTTCCCAGGAAAAAATAAAAGAAAAGATGAGAAAACAGCCAAATCAAAAGGCGAGGCGGTGAAAGATACAGAATTGACTACTGTCCTTTAGCCTGTTAAGGGCCCATTTATCTATATCCACCCCTAAACTCAAGGGATGCCAGAAGCAGGAGACCGAGGCTGGGAAAAGGCAAGCAAGATAGTTTACAATGTGTCCCCGGCAACAAAAAATCTCATGGAAGGTACATAAAGAGCTCAGGTGTAGGCTAAGTTTAATTGTAAGTTTTGCGAGTGAAATGAGAGGAAGCTCATGGGAAAGGTGAGCCCTGTTTGTAGTAAGATTAAAAATTGGCTAGGAGACCAGGGTTGGGGATGCTGCAGGGAAAAGTACTCCCACCAAGGCCTCTGAACCATGAAACAACACATGTGTACGTACAACAGTTACATGTTCTCTATTCCCATGGATAAGAATTAGCAGATGCTACGGAAAGATGCAATTAATTTTTCTTTCAGTTGAAGGGTTTGTGCATATAATTTTCTGGTTATTTGAATATTTTATGGGCTCCAGGTATTCTAGGGAAAAAGGCTTCCTGCTTTCCCTGTCACTGTCTTTCCATTTGTTCCTGCCCACCTGAAGTTGTCTCACTCTCTCCTGTCACTGTAACAGAAAGCCCCACCCTGCCTCCTTAACTATTGCCCAGTAGTACATCTCTATTAATTTAACACCGAACTTCCTGAAATCAGTCTGGACTGTCTCTACTCCTTCATCTTTCACACCTCACCAACTCCACTGAGTTGGCTTCAGCAATAGTCTATAACCACTTCACTCTCTCTTCTCTCTTTATTAATGCCCCTTCTTTTTTTTAAGATTTATTTTTTAGAGAAATGGGGAAGGGAAAAAGAGGGAGAGAAACATCATTGTGTGATTGCCTCTCACATGCCTCCCACTGGGGACCTGGCTGGCAACCCAGGCATGTGCCCTGACTGGGAATCCAACCAGTGACCCTTTGGTTTGCAGGCTGGCACTCAATTCACTGAATCACACTACCCAGGGCTGATGACTGGCTCTTAAACCCATGTTTCCAGCCCTGAGTCCTTCCTCTCTTTTTCTTTTTTTAAAAAATATTTTATTTATTTACTTTTAGAATGAGTGGAAGGGAGGGAGACAGAGAGGGAGAGAAACATCGGTATGCAAGGGAAACATCAATCGCTGGTTCGATTCCCAGTCAGGACACATGCCTGGGTTGTGGGCCAGGTCCCCAGGAGGGGACACATGAGAGGCAACCACACATTGATGTTTCTCTCCCACTTTCTCCTTCCCTTCCCCTCTCTCTAAAAATAAATAAATAAAATATTAAGAAAAAAGTTTAAAAAACGATTTTATTTATTTATTTTTTAGATAGGGGAAGGGAGGGAGAAAGAGAGGAAGAGAGACATCAATGTGTGGTTGCCTCTCTCGTGCCCCCAACTCGGGACCCAGCCCACAACCCAGGCATGTGCCCTGATTGAGAATCAAACTGGTTACCTTTTGGTTTGCAGGCCAGCATTCAATCCACATGCCAGCCAGGGTGTTCCCACCTCTATCAGACTCTCTAGCTAGTTGCTCTGAAGGCTTTCCGAAATGTGGCAGGCCCACAACTCAGCTCCATTTTTTCTCCTCCCACCCCTTTCTTTCTGAGTTATATCACCACATTCCCACACGGGATCATTCTTTAGTGCCCATTCCTCATTTGTAGAACAGTTTCTCCTGCATGTCCAGGCTTAGCACAGCAAAAGTGGAGATTTATGGTATCAAACTAAGATAATATTCGAAAGATTTAAAAGGTGGTGTCCCCTCTGTCCACTAGTACCAAATATTCCCAACAACTTTCCCCTCCAACTTTCTTCTTGTAGCTCAAATTGGAGTTTACTTCTCCGAATTCCTGCTCTGTCATTTCTCAACTGCTGTAGAGAGTGTTGATACCTACAGCCTCCATCTTCTCTTCTCCCATCTGCTCTTTGGCTACCATTACTTACCTCTGTCCTCCCCTCTTTCCAGGCTCTGCTAGCACTCTGCTGAATCCTTTATCTTTTTCCACCCTCTACCTCCTTGTCCTATCTACCATAGGACTGCTATTACTTACTACCTCCCTCTTGAAACATCCTTCCTTGTTTTTTTAACCTACTGTAACAAAATACCACAGTAGGAGCAATGTTTGTTGAGCATTTACCATGTGCCATATACCATTCTATGTATATTAGATGCTTTCAGTCATTTAGTCTTTATAACAACCCTGGGAAGTGGATACTATGTTAATTATCCCAGTTTTTCAGATAAGGAAACTGAGGTATAGTCAAGTGAAGCAACCAGCCTAAACTCACACCACTGTGGAACACGCTAAGCTGGGATTCAAGTGCAGATCAGCCTAACACCAGAGCCCAGTTTCCAAGTCACCAACCTCCATCCACTGTGCTAGGACTACACTTTCCCATCTTTTTCAACAATTCCTTGGCCAAAGCAGACACAAGCCTGCCCAGATCCATCAGACCTTTTGATGAGGAATGGCAAACTCACAGGATAAGAGCATGTGAGATGAGAAATGCTACTGTGACAATCTTTGGATAATATAGGGTAACATAGTCTGCCATCTGACCACAACAATTACATCATTTCCACATGCAAAATGCACTTCACCCTCCCTAAGAACTCCAAAGTCTCAATCCATAAGGCATTAGCAGTTTCAGACTTCATCCTCTAAATCAGGTCCAAGTGTAGCTCCCCAGAAGTGGTTTCTCAGATAGAGTTCCTTTTGATTTGAAGACTACTTTTATTATGTGTCCGGACCTTCTAAAACAAAACAGTAATTACTAGTTCTCCTGTGTATCATTTGTTGCCAAACTGATGCATAAACAATCTGAGCTTTGGCAGACGCAGAGTGGGTGGTCCTTTCCAAAGAACCAACAAGATGGCGGAAGTGGAGCAGAAGAAGAAGCGGACCTTCCACAAGTTCACCTACCGAGGTGTGGATCTCGATCAACTATTTGACATGTCCTATGAGCAGCTGATGCAGCTCTAAAGTGCCAGGCAGCAGTGGGGGCTGAACTGCGGCCTGTGGAGGAAGCAGCACTCACTGCTAAAGTGCCCGTGCGAGGCCAAGAAGGAAGTGCTGCCCATGGAGAAGCCTGAAGTGGTGAAGACACCCCTCTGGGACTTGATCATCCTGCCAGAGATAGTGGGCAGCATGGTGGGCATGTACAATGGGAAGACCTTAAACCAGGTGGAAATCAAGGTGTGTGTTGAGCTGTGCTGCTTGGGTGGGTGTGGGCCTTTCTACCATGGTCACCTAACACTGGTCCATTCTTCACCTCCCACAGCCAGAGATGACTGGCCACTCACTACCTGGGCGCAAGTTCTCCATCACCTATAAGCCAGTGAAGCATGGCCGCCCGGCATTGGGGCCACCCACTCTCCCCTCTTCATCCCTCTCAAGTAGCCAATAAAAGCACAGACTGACTTAAAAAAATTAAAACAACAACAACAATTTGAGCTTTCATCTCCCTATAGGAGAGCCCACAGTGCAGGGGTGATACCCAACTAATGTTTCTTTCTTTTAAAAAAAATACTTATTTAGCCCTGGCTGGTGTAGCTCAGTGGATTGAGCACAAGCTGTGAACCAAAGAGTTGCCAGTTCAATTCCCAGTCAGGGCACATGTCTGAGTTGCTGGCTGGGTTCCCAGTAAGGGGCATGTGAAAGTCAACCACACACTGATGTTTCTCTCCTCTTTCTCCTTCTCTTCCTCTCTCTCTGAAAGTGAATAAATAAAATCATTAGAAAATCTTATGGAAAACACTTTAAAATTTATTGATTGGTTTTTAGATAGAGAGAGGAAGGGGGAGAAAGAAACATTGATTTGTTGTTCTACTTATTTATGCATTCATTGGTTGTTTCTTGTGTGTGCCTGGACTGGGGATCCAACCCACAACCTTAGCATGTGGGGACAATGCTGTAATCAACTGAGCTACCTGGCCAGGGCCTAGTTAATGTTTCTTTGTTTCTTGCCCACAGAACTCCCAGACTCTTCCTTACCCTGTTGAGAGCTGATCCTTCTTCAGAAATCCTCAGCTTTGATGTCTCCACTGCTGAAAGATCTGCCAGGCTTCCAGGATGGCTTTGGCCCCATGGTGGTGCTCACTCAAACCCACATTCTCTGCGGTGGGCTGCATCACACTTTTCTGCAATTGCCTGACTAGCTCTGAATTCCCCCAACTGGCCATATGGCCTGGCACAGAGCAAGCTTTCTGTGACCATCTGGAGAATGAGTGAATGAATGAGCAAATGAATCATCATAGTCAATGCTATATAGTCATTTGTGATTGGCTTATTTAGTTTCCTTCCTCTATGAGCTGGGTCTATAGTCAGTCTTGCCTCAGCCTTATTCCTACATACTTGGTCCAGTTTCTAAGAAACTGTCTGACTTCCTGTATCATCCAGGTTGAACAAGGCCTCTGGGAGTGGAGGGTAGAGAGGACTTTTGGATAAGGTTTTCCTCCAGGATAAGAAGTCTCTTTCTTCCTCACCTACATCATCTTTTTTTGTTTTAACTTCCAAAGAAGCAAAATCAAAATCACAAAGATCCTCAGGCATCCTCAGGGTGGTCCTCCTCCTCTCTGTCAACTAATTTATAAACCTATCATTCATTGGTGGTAGCTAGGTACTGGCCTGAGCACACAGACCAACATTGGATATTTATTTATTATCTGAAAATTCCCCCCAACCCTCCCCAACCATAGGGCACAAATCATACTGTCAAGCTCACCCTCTTTATAGCCCAAGTATCTAGTACTTAGACTCAGTAAATATTAGCTGAATGAATGGATGAGTGAGTGCAGTTTAGATTTCTGCTATGATCCCAGCAGCTGAGTGCTGTGAGAGCATGTTTAAGACCCCCACTTCCTCCAAGAGTCATCTATTTGCTTATTCTCAAGGTCCATTTGATGTGTTTGACTTTTATGCAAGCCCTTGAGGGTGAAAGGAAGAATAGCCCCTGTCTAGGTCCCTTAGATAAGGATCAATTTACTGTGAAATATTTGTTTTTTTTCTTTTATTTTTTTACAATTTTATTTATTTTTATATATATTTTATTGATTATACCATTACAGTTGTTCCATTCCCCCTTTCATTCCCCTCCACCCTGCACACCCCCTCCCCCACCATTCCCTCCCTTTAGTTTATGACCACGTGTCTCAAGTTCTTTAGATTCTATATTTCCCATACTATTTTTGCCCTCCCCCCATCTATTTTCTACCTACTGTCTATGCTATTTTCTGTACCTTCTCCCCCCTTCTCCTCCTCCCACTCCCCTGTTGCTAACCCTCCATGTGTTCTTCATTTCTATGGTTCCACTCCTGATCTAGCTGTCCTCTTGGTTTGCTTTTGTTTTAGGTATGGTTGTTAATCACTGTGACTTTGCTGTCCTTTCACTGTTCATATTTTTCATCTTCTTTTTCTTATATAAGTCCCTTTAACATTTCATAGAATAAGGGCTTGGTGATGATGAACTCCTTGAACTTGACTTTATCTGAGAAGCACTTTATCTGCCCTTCCATTCTAAATTAAAGCTTTGCTGGATAGAGCAATCTTGGCTGTAGGTCTTTGGATTTCATGACTTGGAATACTTCTTTCCAGTCCCTTCTTGCCTGTAAGGTCTCTTTTGAGAAATCAGCTGACAGTCTGATGGGCACTCCTTTGTAGGTGACTGTCCCCTTATCTCTTGCTGCTTCTAGGATTCTCTCCTTCATTTTAATCTTGGCTAATGTAATTATGATGTGCCTTGGTGTGTTCCTTCTTGGGTCCAACTTCTTTGGGGCTCTCTGAGCTCCCTGGATTTCCTGGAAGTCTATTTCCTTTGCCAGACTGGGGAAGTTCTCCTTTATTATTTGTTCAAATAAGTGTTCCACTCGTGGCTGTTTCTTTTCCCCTTCTGGTACCCCTATAATTTGGATGTTGGAACATTTAAAGATATCCCGGAGGTTCCTAAGCCTGTCCTCATTTTTTTGAATTCTTGTTTCTTCCTTCTTTTCTGTTTGGTCATTTTTTTCTTCTTTCTGGTCCACTCCCTTGATTTGAGTCCCAGTTTCCATTCCATCACTATTGGTTTCCTGTGCATTTCCCTTCATTTCAATTAGTTTAGCCTTCATATGTTCCTCTAATTTGTGACTATAATCAGCCAGTTCTGTGAGCATCCTGATCACCAGTATTTTGAACTGTGCATCTGAGAGGTTCGCTATTTCTTTTTCACTTAGAGTTATCGGCTCTGGGGCTTTGAGTTCTTCTTGAGTCATAGTGTTTTGGTCTGTTCGCACCTGTTATATATGAGGGACGGAGCCCTAGGTGTTCACCAGGGCGGGGCAACTCAGTTGCTGGGTTGTGATTCTGTATGTGGGGGCGGGGTCAAAGGAAAGCAATTGTGGTCTTGTGAGCCGCCTCCCATCGCCGCAGCTGCAGCTGCCACCGTTGCCAGGGCCTGTGCATTTCGTCCTACTGCATGCGAATGTGCCACCACAGTCAGCCCTCTGCTGCTGGGTTTGCCCACTGGGGCCTGCGTGGTCCGTCTCACTGCTCAATCTGCTGCGCGGGAATGTGTGACAGAGATCAGCCTGCCCTGCACCCTCACTGGGTCCGCGCTGCTACTGTGCTGCTACCCCACTGCTACCCCAGCTGACTGGGTGCCTGGGTCAGGGGATCTTTCCTGCCGGACCCTGCTCTGCTGCTGGCTCCGCCCCTCTTACCGGTCCCTGTTGAACCGTTCATTGTTGTCAGACTTCCATATAGTTCAGTGTTTCTGTTCTTTGGCTGTGTCTTTGTTTACTAAACCTTTATTGTATTCAAACTTGGTTGTGGGAGAAGGCACAGTGTTTCCACCTACGCCTCCATCTTGGCTCCAATTTACTGTGAAATATTTGTACACAGAGAACTCCCACCTCAACCCCAACCTATGCCTATTCTTTTTCTACCTGGGAATTCTTTCCATCAGGTGACTTAATTTACCTTCACATGCAACACAGAGACAGTTCACTATGATCTCAGAAGTATTTTTTTAAAAGGCATAGAAAAAGTTTGGAGGAAAATATGGTTAAACATTAATAGCAGTTGCCTCTGGGTATGGGGTTTATGGTTAGTTTTTTGTTTGTTTGTTTTTCAAAATTTTTCTACAATGGACTCCTGTTTTCATAATAAAGAAATTTTGGCAGAATCTTTTTAATCATGTAAAACCATTCTTCTTGATAAACTGGAACCCTTTACCTTCCAGGTAAGGGACAAGTACAAAAAGAAATAACTGGTTTGTCCTCAGCCCCATTCTTACCTACCTTCCTGAGCCCAGCTTTGCTCTGAGACTAATGTGCTCACCCTATCCAACACTGAGCTTGAATCTCAGAATTCCAGAACCTTAAGAGAATTTCCTTGTTCCTGTATGACTGCATTTACCTTCAGGAATGTCTTGATCACTATGTTATATCTCCCAGTCACACAGACTGAAGGCACTTTTGACTTACCCTTTGGCTTCATCTTTCTCATTAATTAACCACCAAGTTTCATCAGTTAGATTTCCAAACTGTCTTTGGTACTCATTTTTCCCTCCCAGCCCTACTATCACTGCCTTGATCCAGGTCTTCATTCTTGCTCACTTGGGTTACTGTCAGGTGCTCTTCACTGGTCTCTTGCATCCAGTCCTGCTCCAACCTCCCTCACCCGCAAATGTAACTTTACTTTTTAGAGCAGTTTTATGTTCACAACAAAAGGTATACAAGATCTGCCCCAGAAAGTATTCAGCTATGTAATATGAAGGTGAGACGTTTACTGAAGAAGATACAAGAAACATTGCACATAGGACGATGATGGCTCAGTCCCCTTTAAAGTAGGCACCTTGGGAACTCCCACAGTTCTCCTGGTGTCTCTTCCACTGTTCAAAACATGCTGCAAAATCCTTTGTTGGAATCATCATCGGCTGCCCCATCGTATTTTCCTGAATCTCATCAATGGGTAAAGTTACAAATCACCTCAAAGGTGATTTTATTTTTATTTTTTAAGACAGAGGGGAAGGGAGCAAGAAAGAGAGAAAGAGAAATGTCAATGTGTGGTTGCCTCTCACATGCCCCCTACTGGGAACCCAGGCATATGCCCTGACTGGGAACTGAACTGGTGACTCTGATTTGTAGGCCAGCGCTCAACCCAGTGAGCCACACCAGCCAGGGCTCAAAGGTGATTTTAGTTTTGGGAAAAGCCAGAAGTTTCACTGGTAGCAGTTTGAATCAAATCATTAGCAACTGCAGCATGATGTTCCTTCTGTTCTGGTAGTAGAAGCCACAGAACAAATTCATGCCAAGATTCTGCATCAAAATCTTGGACACAGTAGTTGTGGGACTTCCCAGATCAGCTTCTACTTCTTGCATTGTCATTTGCCGATCTTTGTTGATTGTAGCCCGTACATGTTCAACATTCTCAGGTGTTTTGCTTGTTGCAGGCCTTCCAGAACTGGATCACTTTTGACAGATTCTCAACCATCTTTGAAATAGTTGTGCGACACTTCTATTTGTGCTGCACTCATTGCATTGTCCCCAAAAGTCTTCTGAATCATCTGAATAGTTTCTGCGGAGGAATGTTCAAGTTTAACACAAAATTTGATGCAGATTCATTGCTCTACTCATTCAGTCACTTTGAATACAACAGCCAAACGGTACACATGCTCACTCAGCAGGGTCTACCACCTCCACTGACTAGTACAGTGAAGTTGTCATTGTTCACACAAGCACATTCCAGTCCATTATCCTTGGCTGCCAGGTTACATTGATGTCTTGAAAACCATTCTCATTATATTTATATTAACAATGGCTAGACTTTTGCTGGACCTGGCATATATTTCCCATGTGCCTCCTGCCCCACACAGGCACAACCTCTACCATTATCACCATTTTAACTTTTTTTTAAGTAAAGATCTTATTTATTTATTGTTTTTAGTGAGAGGGGAAAGGAGGGAGGAAAGGGAGAGAAACATGATGTTTGAGAGAAACAGTGATCAATTGCCTCTCTCATGCCCCCAACTAGGGACCTGGCCTGCAACCCGGAGGGTGTGCTGACTAGGAATTGAACTGGTAACCTTTTGGTCCACAGGCCATCACTCAATCCACTGAATCATAGCAGCCAAGGTATCATCACTTTAACTTTTAAATGATGCACCCAGAAAGCTTTGTTTGACAAAGGGCAGAAATTTCAGAAAATTGAGTGGAATGAGCTGAAGGGAGGGGGGGTGATAGTTTAATGTGCTACATAAATTTATTAATTCAGTCTTATATTTGCAGTTCACATCGATCATGTCTTAGGAGTGTTAAAACAAGAACCAAATTCAGGGGTTGGATGCTAAGCCTGGATACTTAATTGCTTGTTTTGTTTCACAATATTATTGTTCACCAAGCTTACTGAAGCAAATCAGATAGCTGTGAAAGTAGTGCTGGAAACCAGGAAACTGGAGGGAGACTAGAAAGGTTCAGGAAAAGCAGCAGCTTTCTTTCCTAGAACAAGGGATAGGGACATTCTTTCCAAAAGATAGCTGCTTGTTTGCAGTTTCATGGTTATCTTCTATGATTTAACAACGTCAGTGGAATTTAACTTACATTCTTATAATTTTCTAAGGGTGCTCCGAAATTGTTTTGGAGACCGCATAGAGCAGCAGAAAAAAGAAAAATAACAAGTCTCTTTATTGAGGAGTAGAATAACCTCAATGGGAGCCTTGGGGACCAATGCAGACCAAGGCTTTAAACAAGATGGTGTCTAGGATAGGACCGCTCTATCTTTCCGAGTGAAACTCTATGGCAGAACAGAGCCGTACAGTTTAGAGAACTGAAGCAGAAATGTGATAATCCGACCACCGAAAGACAAGCGGAGATGATTCTCCGGCGCATGTGTGTAACGGGAGCCCTAGAAGGGGGGCGGGGTAATGGGGGATGGGCTTTGAGACAAGGGGCCCAACCCACAGCGCAAGTTTCCTGAAATGTGTGTTTAAATCGAGTTAAGCCAAGGTGGGGCGTTTCCTACAACGCATGCGTTGTAGTCGAAACAGGCGCTACTGCGGCGTGGTCATGTCAACGTCCTACGTACAGACGACATCTGAAATAGAAGGGGTAGTCAAGATTGCCTTTACGCATGCGCCATGAGGTCGAGGCGTTTCCTTCAAAGGGTGCGGAGTCTAGGACTCCTTATTGCGCAGGCGCAAAGACTGTCCGGTAGAGAGAGTGGTCTGTCAAGGGGAGGGACTAGGAGGTTAAAGGGATTAAAAAACCGGGTGCGCCTGCGCATTGTGTACTGGTGGGCGGAACTCCGGATTTTTGAGGGGGCGGGGTCACGTATACGCGTCGTTGGATGGGTAGGTGGGAGGGAAGGTGGAGCTCGGAAAGAATCTGTGCGCTTGCGCGGTGCGGGGGTGGTGGGCGGAGGAACTAGATTGCACGCTTGCGCGGCTGTCACAGGGCTGCTTGGTTGGTCAGTGGGGAGTCGGCGCCTGCGTACTAAGACCCGTGTGCAGCAGCGGCGGCGGCGGCGGCGGCGGCAGCGGGCTCAGAGGCAGCGGTTGGGCTCGCGGCGAACGGACGGCGTCGAGTCATTGCGTTCGCGCGAGGTGAGAGCGGGAAGGACGCGCGTGCGCGGAACCTTGGCTTGAGCCTGGGAGTAGGAATGGGACTGTACGGGGGTCGGGGAGGGGACAGAAGGGAGCGGCGGTGGCTGCCGCACGGGGTTCTGTCGGCGAGCGGCGCGAGGTGCGGAAAGGCGCGGGCGCGCGCCAGGGATAGCGCGCGGGGTGACGGTTGGGGCCTGCCGGGTGACGTTGGAGCTACGCAGGGTGGGGGACGGCGAGCCGCGAGGCCACCACGCGGGAGAGGCCGCCGGGCGGCCACGCCGGGGCAAGGGCCTGGGGTCAGATCGGCCCCCCCCCGGGGGCAAGAGTACCTGGGCCGTTGAGAACCAGGCGCCGCGCGGCCACGTGAGGTGGGGGAGGGGGCTGTTCGGTGAGAGGGCATTTGGGGGGGGCTGGCTGCTGGCGGGGGGGGAGGGGAGGCGGCGTGGCTTCGGTCTGGCGCGGCCTTTGAGGAGGGGGCAGCTGTGGCACCGGAAGTGCCCCCATGGGAGGCTGCCCTTGGGGTCGGAGGCCGCATGGCCGAACCGTGGACTGGGTCCGCAAGGCAGCGTGGGGACCCCTCCCCCCAGTTCCCGGCCACCGGAAGCCCCGGGCGGCCACATGTTGGGCGGGAACCGGCAACCCTCTGCTCGAAGAGCAGGTCCACGCGGGTGTCTAAGGGAACTTGGAAATTTGAGTGGGAGAAGCCGGAGGCCTGGATCCTGATCACCCGAAAGAACCTGCTGCCGGCATATGTTAGCACTCTCCCATCTCATGGGCCCCTGGAGCTTTACCCCAAAACCTCAGGTGAAGTGAGGGGGCCAACCAGGTGTAAGTGGCACTGTTCTTTGCTGGAACAGGGAAACCCGAGGGCGATTGGATGGGAGCCCAACTCAGTGGTGCCTTAAAGTCCTTGGCAGATGTGTTCCCCTCTGTTATAGGTGCTCTAAACTTGTCACCATTTTCCTCGATGTGTATATTTTGGGGGGTTATGGTTTTAGAGTCCTTAATTCTATTAGCTTTGGGTAAGTTACACTACTCACTACCACCAGTCTTTTACTTTCGTTTTATTGTCATTCACCAACCCTCACTCCCCCACTTTCTACTGACTTACAGGTCTGAAAAGCCGACAGGACTGTTGCATCTTGGGAAAAGTGGGAGGGCCCTCAACCAGAGACTGGGTTCCTGAGTTCCCTTTGGGAAAGGAGATCGAGGTGTTTGGCAGTGGGGTCAGTTAGAAAATAACTTCACTTTCACCCCCTTGGCTGCCTCTGCAAACGCATGTTACAGAGGTGGGAATCCCCCAAAGAGGCCTTGTGGTTTCCTGTACCAATGACTGGCTTGGGGATATGGTGGGGGGGTGTGTAACATAGACGGGTGGGGCCCTGTCCTCCAGTATCCACCCTCCCTTCTCCCCACCACATTAGCCCCGCCCTTTTGCTGGCTCATAGCTACTCACCTAATTATAGCCTTGGTTATGCGTGGGCTAAAGGGGTGGTTGGTTTCAGTGGCAAGTAACACCTGAGTCCTCCCCCTCCAAGGGATTAGGTCTTTGTCCATCTCAGAGATTTGTCATCCTAATGCCCCAAGACTTTCTTTCCCAAGCCGAGTTTAGATTTTATTGGGTTCAGGATCCAGCTTATTCCCCTCACCATACATACATCAGTTCTCAAGTATCTGTGATCCCAGTCAATACTTAATCTAGGAATTTTGACAATGTTTTAATTTTAGGAGAGTAATGGAATTAACAACTGGAAATAAAATGAGACAATGTTTCCAGAGAATTGGTATAAATTGGAGATACTGTTAACCTCCATCCTTACCCCAGTTGTTTTTACCCTCCCCACTTTGACTCTAGTTGGAATCAAAGCCTCTTAAAATGGCAGATGATTTGGACTTCGAGACAGGAGATGCAGGGGCCTCTGCCACCTTCCCAATGCAGTGCTCAGCATTACGTAAGAATGGCTTTGTGGTGCTCAAAGGACGGCCATGTAAGATTGTGGAGATGTCCACCTCCAAGACTGGCAAGCACGGCCATGCCAAGGTTAGAATTTCACCTGTTCATATCTTGCTTTCCCTACACCTCCCATGTCCGTGTGACTCTGGGCAGCAAGCTCTCGTCTGTCCTAGCCCTCAGTCTTTCTTTCTTTATTTATTTTTAGAGGGGAAGGGAAGGAGAAAGAGTGGGAGAGAAACATCAAGGTGTGGTTGCCTCTCATATGTCCCCCACTGGGGACCTGGCCTGCAACCCAGGCATGTGCCCTGACTGGGAATTGAACCCATGACCCTTTGCTTCACAGGCCCAGGCTCAGTCCACTGAACTACATCAGCCAGGGCTACTCTCATTCTTTCTTTAACTCTTTTCTTACCTGCCATCCCATTCCTTGTGTTAAACACTCAGTCCTGGGTACCTTTCCTACTATTTTTGCTCTTGGATTTGGTCCTCTTCCACCATCATTCTCTGGTGACCCCTCTATCTTTGTGTGAGTCACTAACTTCTCTTGGCTGTTCAGCTGTTCCTTCCTTATTCCTGGCTTTTACATTTTCTGTTTATTTCTCTTCCCTTGAATCCTTGTAGGTGATCTTTGTTTCTATCACTTTGCTCAGGGTTTCTCCATCTTGTGGAGTGCAGCCTTCCCTGAAGGGGGCCACTATAGCTCTGAACTTCCAGATCACCTAGCTGGCACCTCTCCTTGAGTTCTTAGAGCCTCTCTGCTTTCTTGGGTCCTAATGTTAGCACTTGCCTAGTGCTTTCCTTGATACTTTAGACTTCCCTGAAAAGTTCAATCTGGTTCATCCTTGTATTTCTTGTGATTTTATTTTAATCAGTTTTTAAAAAAATCTTCTGTTGACCTGGCATTCATCCTGGGTTACCCACTGATGTCCTAGGATCTTCTCTGTTCTTTCTGGTTTTATTTCCCAGTTGCTTAATTCTTTCTGATCTCCCTCAAGTCACTTTTTCTTTTCAGCTGTCTTCCTTTCTCAGTCCTTTGTTTTTCCAAAGGACTCTTTCCCTTTTACCTTCTTTATGTCCTAAGTTCTTAGCCTCTTTTTCTAATATCTAGAAAACTTCTAAATTTTTACCTATATTCCTCCTACTCCTCCTCCTGCTCTTGGCCTTTTATTTGTCAATTATTTGATAACTGGGGGTAATTAACTGTTCCAGGCCTGGCCTAGTTTCCTTTGTGCTATCAATCCAATCTCAATAGTGGCCTTTTTCCCTCAGGTTCTTTTTAGAGGCTTTAGTGTTTCTTAATTCTACAGTTTATTCCCAGCTTCCTCAATGTTTGCTCAAAGGATCTAATCTGATTTCCCTCATTAGCCAGGGACACCTTGAGCTTTGATTTCCTCCATCCTGGAGTTTGGTTGGGTTTCTCTTTAATGTGATGCACATATACAGGTCCACCTGGTTGGTATTGACATCTTTACTGGGAAGAAATATGAAGATATCTGCCCATCAACCCATAATATGGATGTCCCCAACATCAAAAGGAATGATTTCCAGGTATGTAGATGGTCTTGGTTGAGATGGGTTAGTAGCTGGGGGTGGGGATACAGATTAGAAGAGCTTGTGATGGGAGAGAGGAAAGAGGTGGCAGGAGAGGGTAGTTGATATTAGCACTTTGCCACCCTAGTTTGTCTATCAGACCTTTTATCCTCAACCCTCAGCTTCATTCCCTATCTGCCCCCAGCTGATTGGCATCCAGGATGGGTATCTATCACTGCTCCAGGACAGCGGGGAGGTGCGAGAGGACCTCCGCCTGCCTGAGGGAGACCTCGGCAAGGAGATTGAGCAGAAGTATGACTGTGGAGAGGAGATCCTGGTATGGTGCCCCATCCCTTTCTTTTGTGCCCAGCTTTACCCTGTGCTTTGTCTCTTGAGCTTAGACTTCTGACTCTGTCTTGTTCCTCACAGATTACAGTGCTCTCTGCCATGACAGAGGAGGCAGCTGTTGCAATCAAGGCCATGGCAAAATAACTGGCTCCCACGTGAGTGTGACAGACTCCCCCCAGGTCCCCTTCACGTATGTTGCGGTTGTTTTAATCTTAATTGTTCCAGGCTTTCTGGTCCCAGCATGGTCCTTACCCCTTTTCCTGTTGAAGGTATTATCCTGTCTTACCTGGTTTCTCTCTCCTACTCAGGATGGCCATGGTGGAAGCAGTGATCCTCGAGCCTGCAGAGGCCCCCTCCCCCAGCCTGGCCCAGCTCTGGCTGGGCCCTTGGCTGGACTCCTACACAATTTATTTGACGTTTTATTTTGGTTTCCCCCACTCCCTCATTCTGTTGGGGAGCCCCTGCCCTTCATCCTGTTCCCTTGGCCAGGAGTGAGCGAGCCATGGCCTTGGTGAAGCTGCCCCCCCTCTTCTCCCCTGGAACTACAGCACTGATGGGGGAGTAGGGGTGGGTGCTGCTTGTGGTTTAGGGTTATTTTTTTTTTTAATTCATTCTGGAATCAGAAAGCTGTGGATTCTGGCAACTAGTCCTTGTGCCCCACCCACCTCCACTCATCCCTGGTCTGGTCCCTGTTCCCATAGCCCCTTTACCCCAAACACCATCTCCACAGACTGGGGACCAGCCTCCTCCCCATGCCTAAGTCTCTTTCCCCAAATTCCTTTAGCAGGAGAAGGAAGGGGTGGAGAGAGAAGGGGACCTGCCCCCTCCTTAGGCATCTGGGAGGGCCCTGCCCCCATGGGCTTCACCCTCTCCTGTGGGCTCTCCCTGACACATTTGTTAAAATCAAACCTGAATAAAACAAGTTTAATATGAAGCCCCAACTTGGCTACTTTGAATAAAAGGCATTTGGTGACTAGAAAGGAAATCTGAGAACCAAAGATACAGATTGAACTGTGACCACCAAGTTCATTATAACTCACTGTCTCACTACAACCTGCCAGCTACTTCTGTCCCCCACCCTGAAGCAGCCCTGGCCTAGTGGGGGGTAACACAAAGAGTACCAGCCAGGGGCAATAGTAAATAGATTTTATTGGCCTAGGACTAGGATCCTCACCCATGGTAGGGAGTGGGATGAGGTTGATAAAATTTGATGGTCACTTGTGGTAGAATCTTGGATTCTGGCTGTGCTGGAGAAAAGGGAGCCGGGGGCCAGGTTGGCTGGTAGCTGCAAAGCTTGACTGGCAGTGGTATTGAAAGGTGATTTTGTCAGTGTGCATGCTCTCTTCTACTCCATACCCATTCAGCCACCCACCAAGGAAAGGAAAAGCCAGGCTATGTGGGCTACCTGCCTACCCAATCCTATTTTCCCTAGTAGTATAGGGATTGGGATAGGCAGGTATGATTACCATCCTTACCTTCCCTGCTGGTTGCATCTGTACAGGGAGCTGGGGAGAAGCAAGGAGTCCCGGGGCTGGATGCAGAGCTTGGGGGTGCATGGGGCGCAGGGAGGACTGCAGAGAACAGAGACAGGACCTGAAGCAACCTGAGGTTCCCCTTTAACAGCCCTTTCCCTCACCTCCCAATGCTTTACACTCACTGAGTCAGAGAAGCCAGTCTGCTGGTTAGCATGTTCCATTTGCTTTTGCAGGGACAGGGTACCACTAGGCTGGAGGAACCCTAGGTAGGTAAAAAGGTGTGAAATTACTCGAGCAGAGAATGGGAAAAGGACTCGTGGATCTAGGGCCCCTTGAGTGGGGTGTTATCACCTGTCTGAGTGGGCTGAAAGTGGCTGTGCACGGCATAAGGCTGTGGCTGTGGTTGAGACAAGTACTGCACTGCAGGAAATGCTGAAGGTGCTGAGAAAAGCAGGAGGCACATAATTTAGAAACTCCTTTTAGTCTGTTTAGGAAACTCCTCCCAGTGGGCCTTGACAAAGGCCCCACCCCCCTTTCCCATCACTCACCTCTGAGCTGCTGACTAGGGCTGTAGGCTGGTTGGGTGGGTCCATAGTGAGGTGGGGGCTGAGCAGTCCCATATGCACTGCCTGGGCTGCCTTGGAATTGCCCATGCTCTGGGGTTCCTGCGAAAGCTGCCGAACCCACATAATGCCGGGTCTGAGGATGAGAACTCACTGTAAATTCCTTGACAGCAGAATCTCAAGTGACTTGCTTATGTACCATTTCCCCCTGCACAGTTAGGTCTTACACTGATGATTTGCATACTGGTTTAGTAAGGTAGGTTAAAAAAAAAAAAGTAGGGAAAACCATCCCACTCCTTACTGTAAGCACTTGGGGTCCGAACATCTGTTTGGCTCTGTCAGCTGCCATGAGGGTGCCTGGGCGATTGTGTCCTCCAGGGCTTCCTAGAGAGGAAGAGGGGGCTTCATGATGCTGAAATGGTAGTCTACAGGACCCAGAAGGATCCACTCTGACAGTGGTTTCTTTAATCCTCACCCTGCATGCTGAGGAGATGAGTTCCTGTGTGAACAGTCAGACTCTGTGGGTATGCAGCTGATGTCAGAGTGGTTAAGTCACTAGAGTGAAAGGAATGCAGGTCAAAAATAAAGGAAAAATGCCCCCTCAACATTAAACAATGGTCTTTTGTTACCTGACCCCAATTATGTTTTTTACTCCCAATTTAAACTTCAGTTCTCCAGTCCCACCTCTGTTCCTTCCGCCTTCGTTTTTCTTCCTCATGTAAAACTTTCTTGAGCTGCAGGAAAAGCTGGTGCTTCTCTTCCTGCAGGGCCAAAAGCTTCTCTTGCAACTTCAGGATCTGAGAAAGGGAGGAAAGAAGATGAAAGGAGAGCCAGAGAAGAAAAAACAAAGAGATCAAGGGGTTGATGACTCATACTTGTTCCTTGGTCTCCTCTAGTGACATTCTCTCTTCCATCTCCTTTTTCTTTCTTCTCTCCTGTTCTTCCTTCATCTTCTGTTCCATCATCTTGTCTACTTCTTCTTCCTCTGGAGAAGTCAAACAGGAAGGAAAAGTGGCAGGGTTAAAATAATTAGAACATTAGAGACTGAAGAACAGCCAAAACTGGTTATCTCGATGAGCTTTTAGGCTCTTGAAATGACGATCGGGGACCGGGAGAGGTAGGTTTCATTAGGTGCTCTCCAAGGTCCTTCCCAGCTCAAGGTTTCTGGAGTTCAGACCTGGCGATTAAAACTCCCACCACAGCGTGTTCCATCCCTCCTCCAGCTTCCGCCGCCGGTGCACCGGTCTGCCAGCAGTACCGCCATAGGCGTGTGCCTTCGCGCTTTGGCCCAGACTTACCCTGCCGCTTGCGCTCCCTTTCCATCATGATGTGCCGGTGCAATGCCCTGGCCATGGCGTTGGAAAGCTTGGGGCGCTCCAGGAGCGCAGGCATGGTGCTGCCGGGGGTGCTTGGGTCGTGGGTGCCCGGCTCTGTCTCTGACTGCCAGACCTTGGACTGGGCCTACGGGAAGGCGAATACTCAGAGGTTACCGCGCCCCAGCGGCCGAGACAGAAGGCCACCCGCCCCGGTCACATGTACAGTGATCGCCACGGCTCCAGGGCGCAAGCGCGTAGGGGTCTATAGCCTTGGGGTTCCCGCCCCCTTCCCCGCCAGCCCCGGCTCCGGCCCCTCCCTACCCCCTTTTTCTTCACTTCTTCCGTGGCCTCCTGCGCGCCCCAGCCCTGCGTCACATCCGGTAGCCGGGGTTAATCTTTCCGAGGTCAGAACACCAGCAGTTTCACTGATTGGGCAAGGGGGGAAGAGCGGAAGTGCCGGGAACGGGTGCCTGTGAAGTCCAAACCGTCCCAGTTGGCCCGCCCCGCGCCAACCACCCTTGGGTGCAGCTTCAGTTGGCACGATAGCTGCGAAACGCCTCAAGCCGGGTCTGGTCCCGCGCATCCTGCGGCGGGGACCCTGATTGGATGGGCCGGTGATCCCCTCGGGGCATGCAAGAGAGGCGAAGCAAATGCTCAGAGACAGTGTTTATTGGCTCCTTCGAAATCAGAGTCAGGACAACTTTACAGAGGACCCAACCCCTCCACTGCGCTCGCCCTTCCCCGTTCCCGCCCGGGGGCCACAGGGAAAAGCAGCTTCATGTGGGGCACAGAGAGACTCCTTTGGGATTCACAGTAACCAAGAACAAAAACAAATAAATTAAGTGATACGGGGGTGGGGAGTCTGAAGTAGGGAGTCCTGTTCCCCAAGTCAGTGCATGAGCAGGGGTTACCCAGGGCCTGGAGCTGGGCTCCCCACACAAACTCCTTTGCCTCAGAGTGAGTGTTCTGGGGCCCTGGACACGGAGATGTGCTCCACTACCCATCTAAATCTGAAAGACTGCCTACATGCTCCTGTGCATCTGCCAGGCTGAGCACCATGCATGCTGTGGGTCACTGGAATGAGGCTGAGGCAGTCGTCACTCAGAGTCCGTGGGCCCAAAGCCCAACTGTGCTTGTAGTAGTGAGGTCTCCCCTCCTCATTCCACCCGTACCAGCAGGGCATAGAGGAGTGTGGCCCCCTTCTCCTTGGTTACCCACTCAAGTTCAGCTGGGCTGAAGTGAGGGTCAGGAGGTTCTCTGAGGACAGCAGAAGGAGGGCCAGGAGTGTAGGAGCCAGGGCGCACACACACCTGGAAAGCCACCTGGGCTTGGTGTGTCCGCTGGAATTTGGGGTCCCGGAATCTGTCAGTCAAAAAGTAAAAATAGGGTGGTGAGGCCTCTGTCACCTCTCCCCGTTGCTAACTTCAACCACTACACTGGCTTTGCTGTTCCTAGGAATCACTCCCACTTTATAAAAGGGACTTGGATCTAGCTCTTCTATCTAAATGGTATTCCTCCCAATGCCTGCTCAGCTAACTTCCTCACCTCCTTCAGCCTTTGTTCAAATCTCACCTTAATGATACCTAACCTGACTACCCTATTTAGTATGCCTGTCCTGACCACATTTCTTTTTTTAAGAAAATGTATTTATTTACTTTGAGAGAGAGGGGAAGGGAGGGAGAAAGAGGGGGAGAAACATCGATGTGTGAGAGAAACATCGACCAGTTGCCTCTTGCATGCCCCCAACTGCGCACCTGGCTTACAACCCAGGCATGTGCCCTGACTGGAAATCAAACTGGTAACGTTTAGTTTGCCGGCTAGTGCTCAGTCCACTGAGCTACACCAGGCAGGGCTTCAACCATACTTTTCTAATCCATTTCCCCGATACTCTACTTTTCTAATCCTTTTCTAATACTTTTCTAATCCTTTCCCCCGATACTCCATAGTACTACTTTCACCTTTAAAAATACTAAATACTTATTACGCATAAACTTTCTAGAGAGAAAACTTAAGTTCCACAAGAACAAGTTTTCCCTTTTTGCTCACTGAGATATCACGAAAGAAGTGGCATTTGTTTAACAAACGTGTGGAGACTGAGGAACTAGCAAAATAAGGTGGGAGCAGGGAGGGTAAATCATGAAGGCCCTAGAGGCTCTGGGGCCTCCCAATACTTACTGCACTTTGGATGCCAGGGTCTCGGCCCCAACATATTGGATGGAGGGAGAAAGCAGAACTGGAGGGGGCTGCTCCTCCCGAGGAGGTGCGCAGTTCTCGCCTGGCTCCTCAAATCCTCCCCTTGGCTCTCCCTTCAAAGGCTGACAGCTCAGGATGGAGGCAGTGCCTGTGAGGAGAACTGGGTCAGGATAACCCTGCTTAGGCCCACAAGCTCAGCCTGCTCTGGTTCTGCCAGAGCTACGGTACCTGCTCCCAACTCCCCTCGGTCCAGCACCCTCCGGATAACTGCCACATTGCTGCCGTGATATGCCATGTGCCACTTCTTGGTTAATGTCCCAGCCTCCAGGTGGGGATTCACCCTAGCAAGTGAATAGATAGGGCAGATAGGGAAAAAGTCACTGGCTCCCCAAGGTCATCCCCTAGATATGCAGTTCATGTCACTTCATGCACCCTCTTGGGATCCTCCTTTCTCAAGAGGGCAAAAAACAGCAAAGGGTACACATGATCCTGTTCCATATGTACCTGAGGTTGAACCTACACCAGCCAAAGGGTAGGGCATATTCTCTGGGAGGTTCGCCACGGCGCCTGTGGGCCTCATCCCCTCGCATCTTCCGGCAAGACTCACAGTAGCACAAGCTACGCTTCGGTGGAGGCATAAAATAATCCTCTGTGGGAAGGTAAGTGGCAGATTTGGTGCTATGGTTCCTGTCCTGAGTGTCAAACATATAGTCTCCTTCTGACTAAGGCAGGTTCTAGAGGACAGGATACTCACCAGGAAGCAGCAACAGTTCTTGAAAACGGGAGCAAAGGGCATGGTACTCGCAGCTCTTGAGAGGGCTGGCAGTGGGCGATGGACCCCAGCATACGCTCTCTTTGATTCCTGAGGGAGCAGAGGGAGCAGAGATTACAAGAAATGGGGTTATATGTACAGGGTGGGGTGGGGTAGGGTCCTGGTCCCTTCGAGCTGGCTCACCATCTACCATGTCAGCTTTCTCCATGTCCCCTTGGGTTCCAGCACTCTTCAAACTGGCAGCTCCTGGTTCAGGACTCACAATTGTCACCTGCAGAACAGAAGGGTGGTCAGCTAGAGTATGACCAGCCTCCAGGGCCTGCTGATCTTCTCCTTTTAGACAACAGACTTCCTCTTTACTTGAACAGCCATTTCCCAGGCCCTCCTACCTCCCTGCCTCCATTGCCACTAACCTGCTCACATTGCCCATAGAGGTCCACGAGTGCATGGCAAGGCTGAGGGACATCTGGCACAGCCACCCCCTGGTCCATCCCATTCACATGGAGATGCAGACCCCCAGAGCTGTCCAGCCGCAGTCCCAGGATGGTGCCTTCAGGACATGTGTCCAGATTTGGCCCAAACTTCTCACAGATCTGGGAGGAGAGACCTACTGTCTTCCCAGAGATCAGACTCCCAGCAGCAGCCTTCCCCACCCTTCACTGTTTGGGGCTGTCATTCCCTGGGCTTTGCCTCCACACTTGTCTACTGCCTGGACTCCACCTCCCCTTTTCCCAACTGCAACATTCTCAAGTGTAGGGACACAGGAAGAAGCAGCATGCCCAAGTGTCCAGGTAATAATACTCATGCCTCGGGGCCCTCCTCCTCCTTTTTGATCAGCCCCTCCCTACCCAGGGACCCCTGGCTGCTCACTTCTCTCAGCTCCCTACCCACCTTGAGGCCATTGTGGAAGACCCCTCGACCCCGCACCAGCCAGGCTGCCCGTTTAAGGGCACAGGCAGAAGCAGGGAAGTTGAGCCTCTCGGGTGGGCAGGTGATGACTCCCAGAACAAGGGAAGATGTCCACTGCCGGTTTAGGAAGTCTATTCGTATCTGGAGGAGAAGGTGGCTTTCCCCAGTCATGGCCTCCTGGAAAGAGGCCACACACCCAGCACATCCATGCTTCTCATAGTAGCCAGGGAGAAAAAAATGACACCTTGCAGAGTATGATCTGGGGTGCTGTCCCTTCTAAGGCTTAGAGGGACCAGAAACCGAAAATTCACTCATTTCCTTCCCTCTTTCAGCCTTGGTCTTCTTCTGTCGACTCTAAGGATTCTTGTCCTTAGAGACTCCCTTCCCCTGGCTAACAGTGACTTCTTTCTGTTAGCAGCAGATGGACCTCTCCTCTGGAAAGCCCTCCCTGCTCCCACATATAGGATTGGCCCCTCCCCTGGAATCCTCCAGCTCTTCCCTACTGCTTCATCAGTCACTAGGTGGGCACTTCCTGGTAACCGACCTGCAACTCCCATCACAGGGTATGAACAAAAGCTCATTCAAGGGACTTACCTTTCACTTTGCCCTCAATCTAGAAAGGCCTTGCTCCAGTAGGGTTGGCCCTGGGTCACCCTGAGCAAGAGTTGCTGGGGACAAGGAAGGGATAAGGAGAGGAGGCCCACCTGGACCAGCAGTTGGGGCACCAGAGGCTGGCTGATGACAACGATGCCCTGATTGTAGCTGGCCACCCGTGTAGCTGTACGGTTCCCATTGGATAGGAGGATATTCTTCCCATGATTTTCCAGGAACTCAAGGGCTGTAGACATAATGGCCACCTGATCCTGGCCCTGGTGTGGAGGACAAACTGAGCTGCTGGGGTTATTGAAGCAAGGCCCAAGCCACCCCACTAGAGTTTACACAGAGCTTGCACATAGGCTTTTATCCATCATGGACAGGACTGAAGAACCCAAAAATGAGTTGGTGGCCAATGGCCCACCAAACCCCTCATCCATGTGCCCAGAGGGCCTTGCTGCAGCCTCTTACTCCCAGGCCATGCTCCTCGTCCTCATCGTCCTCATCGCCCTCACTTCCGGTGTCGGAGCTGGGGGAAGGAGGCTGTGTGCCTTCTGGCTCCTCCAGCCTTGTGGAGCTGACAATAGACACACTCCGCACTGGCCCGTACAGATCCAACACTGCCCATACGTTCTGGGGGCACAAAAGACCCAGGAAGTTGGAGATGAGCATAAGACCTCAACCCCACCCCCAGAATCTAAGGTAAGTCTTGAGTCTACCTTGGCAATGCCAGTGGCTGCAGGCCCCATATCCTCTCCATCTACCAGGACATGCATCGAGTCATCTGTCCCCCGTCGAATGCCCACACGGCTCCCAACCTAGAACCGAGGTGGGACAACAACAGATCCTCAAGCTACCACTCCCTACCATCCCCACTCCCAACCCCACCCTTATCTCTGGATCCAGCTGCTTCACCCCCAGCCTCTCTAGGTTCCGGCCATAGTTCATCCTCTGGAGCAGCCCATCGCGCCTCACTTCACAGCTGGACACCATCCACGTGGTCTTAGTCCGCAGTTCTGGCAGGGAAGGAGGCAAGCCAGGGCCACCACCTGCTCCAGGCCCCATCTCCCCTGGCGCTAGTGTGGTGAGCCCTATCCGGAAGGAACCTGCCCACTTCTCATCCAGTTCTTCCACTTTCACCTGTGTGAGAAAATATTAGCTTGCACTATGTGGGGGCGGTGGGGTAGGAAGCAGTCTGGCCCTGTTGTGAAGGGCCTGGAAACCTCCTTTGTCATATCTCCGCAGCCCACCTCAAAGACTTCCTCAGTCTTGAGCTCCTTGGTGCTAAAGACAAGGCCATGAGCATAGCCAGCAGCACGCACCGCCCTTGTGCCATCCTCCTCCAGAGTGACATTCTTGCCGCAAGTACTGTGGAATCGGTGAGCCACACCAGCCACTGTGGAAAGATGGCACCGAAAGAAAGGGTAGAATTGGGGCAGCAAGCTTCAGATAGGATGCAGAGGAAAGCTTTCAGGTGAAACAAAGATAACATGAGGTCCCAGCCGCCATCACTCCTTTAAGACCTCTGACACCTCTTTTCACCACAGCAAAACTAGTTCCCAAATCTGGTATGCCCAGCTCATGGTGTCCTGGCCCCTTTGTGGCCTGGGAAATATCCAGGCCCTGTGCACTAGGCGTGGTTCTCTTGCCCTCTTTCTGGCTGCTTTCCATCATGGGATTTTCCCTCCCCTTTCCCTGCCCTGGAAGCTGTATGTATATCTCAGACCCACAGCAGGCAAGCAGAGCCCACCCTCCCTCCCTGTTGGCTGCACCTGGGGAGTGCAGGGGGAATGACTTCTCAGTAGCGGTGTTGCTGGTTGCCAGGCTGTTGTCCATGGGGCCAGTAGCATTGGTGATGGACACTTGGACACACTGGCCATAGAGATCCACTACTGCATACACCTCTGGGTAGGAAAGGAAGCAGTCAGAACCTTGACAGCCCAGGGTGGGCCAGGCTGAGGGTGGCAGGTTGAAAGCCACAGAGTAGTCACCTTTACCCGGAGGTAAGCCTGAGCAGGCGGCGCCTTGGTCCTGGCCATTGATGAAGTAGTGCAGATCACCCTTGGAGGTTCGCATCATGCCGATGCGTGAACCGGTGCCCAGTGCATCAAGGTCACACCCATAGTTGTTACGCATTGTATTACCATCTTGCATGATAGCTGTGCCACTGGGGGAATGGCAAAAGGGGCAGATCAGCCACCTAGCTTCCTCCCCACACAGGTCCCTGTCCAGTCTCTTACTGTCAGAATCTTTTGAACGCCTTGATTGGGATCTCAGTCTGGGATCTGAGACCCAATTCTGTCTCCTACATCCCTGGGATCCCTCTCACGAAAAAGTGGTAAATACCACCTTTATAAGGAGGGAGGGTTGAGCCCTGTGGAAAGGTTTCCAAGAATTAAAGAGGCAGCCCAATTCCCTAGGTCTGTTATTGTTCATGGCTACCACAGGTCCAAAACCCTGCTTCCCTCATCCCAACCAGCTCCACCCAGTCCTGCCCAGCTGGTGCCCAAAGCAAGCAGCCCAACCTTAGCATCCAAGTATCATAGTCAATGTCTGTCATAGTGTTGGGAAATTCAAGGTCCTCTGGCCGAATAGCAGTCACTCCTAGGAGGAGGCAGGGGTAGGTCAGAGCCAAGCCCCCAGCTATAGAGAGCCAGCACCTCCCCCAACACATGTGCAAATACACACACACACACACACACACACACACACACATACAGGGGCCCCTCACCAGCCTCAATAGAGCCTGACCATCGATCCACCATCTTCTGAATGACAATTTCAAACAGCTCTCCATCCCGCAGGGCCCTGCCAGGGAGAGTGGCGATCAGACGGGCCCTACTGGGTTGCTGAGGCTGGGCATCAGGAAAGCAGGGACATGGAAGTCCAGACACTGACCGGTTGGAGATAACAATGGCATCATTGAACTCGCTGCGGCAGTTGTGTCGGAGCGCAGTGCGGCCCCCATTAGTGATGACTGCATTATTACCATGCAGCTGGTGGAAGCGCAGGTCAGAGCCACCAGCCCCTGATGATGGGGAACTCGGAGACATCTGGTTGTTCCCCTCAGGGAGTGGATCAGGGACTGGAGTCACCTCTGCAAGAGGGGACATTACCCATTAGGCAGAGAGTTGTCTCTGAGTCCTCCCAAAACCACCCTCCTGCCCTTGCCCAGCCAGGCCCTCACCCACGTCGTCCACAATGGTGGCCTGGGCCGCCTGGCCGTAGAGATCCACAACAGCATAGACGCCCGGAGGCACATTCCAGGCAGCAGGGCCCTGAGTCATCCCATTGACAAAGAAGTGGAGAGTCCCGTCCTCCCGCCGAACCACGCCCACCGTGTCCCCTGCCTTGGAAGAAGGGGGGCTAGAGTGAGGAGTCAGGTAGAGTCCCTGCCTGGGCTGGTCCTGCAGCAGCCCCACCTTGGCTACTCCCCAGTGTTGAGACCTGGCAGCACATCCACTCTCCCACCTTGAGGCGGTCCAGGTTGTGCCCATATTCATCCAAGATGGTTGTCCCATTGTGCATCACCCCATTCCCAGTCATCATCCAGGTCCCTAGGGGGACAAGGAGTAGCAGAGGACATGAGAGAGAAACCAGGACTCCTCTCCTTCATGCAGCAGTCCCCATGTTATTCCCCAAAGCCTTCAGCCCAGCCTGCCTTTATTCTGTCAGCTTTCTTCCCGGGGAAGGACAAGAAATTGCTGTTCCCAAGCCAGCCACAGGCCCCATCCATGAGGCACTCCTCAGCCACTGAAGCAGTCGTCACAGTGTGACAAGTGACAAAGAGGCTGGAGAACAAGTGTCAGGGTTGTGAGGACAGCTTCCTCCCTAGGACCCTATCCTGGCCCTGCCCTTCCTAGGAGCTCACCAGAACGCAAGTTGGTCATGGTGGAGGGCAATTGGAGGTAGGCAGGATTGTGGGTGGTGACACCAATCTCAATGGAGCCAGCCCATTTGTCCACCATCTTGTCGATGCGCACCTGGAATACCTCTCCGTCCCGCAGGGCTCTACTGCTCAGCACCACACCATGATTGAAGTCATCAGTGGCACTGGGGGCACAGCAAGTGGGGACTCAGACCCCTAACACAAGCTCCGAATATGCCAGATCTCAGTCCAAGTCAACCAAACATTACACTCAGAAGGCTCACCCCTTTTCTGTCTAAGACATCCTGGATCAGACTCACTCTAGCTCCCACTTCCCCACCCCTTCCCCCAATTCCATTAGAATCCCTTCTGCAGGCTTCTCCCCACCCCATGGGCCATACTGGGGCCTCAGAGCAGTGCGTCCCTCGTGGGTAATGGCTGCCTTCTGCCCACAGTTGGGATGGAAGAGCAGGCGCTCAGGTTCTGCCTGGGCAGCAGGAGCAGCACGGCGGAGAGCACCCTCAGGGGACAACGCTCGCAAGATGGCATTATTCCGGCGTAAACGGTCACTGTGGTTGTTATTGTGGACGATGGTCACCTTCACTGCCATCCCATACAAGTCCACTACACCATATACCACTGGAGGTGTCAATGGGGTAGCCACACCTATAGGGGTGGAAGGCACAGGTACAGGGGGCTGAGGGGAGAAGAATCTAATACAGAATCGAGTAACAAAGAGACAGGAGGATGAGGCAGAGACCACCCCACTAAAAGCCCTGTCCCAAAAGCCCTCTCTGAACTTCCCCTTACCCTGATCAATGCCATTAATGAAGAAGTGGAGGGCAGAGTTGGACTTCCTCGTGAGACCAATGTGATCACCCTCCTGCTCAAAACAGAAAAATGACAGTCTGGAATTCATCCACAGTTAGGCTCAAGACAGCTGTGGGAACCATGAAATGAGAACAGAGCAGTCCTAGAGCCTTTTGAGCGCCACACATCACCAGGGAACAGCTCCAAACAGCTCCTGTGAGTCTCAAGACCACCCTGAATGCTTAATGCAAGTCAGGCACTGCAGTGAGTCACCATATAACCATCGATTTGTTTCACCCTTACAACAATCTTTGAAACACGACTAACATGCTTGCTGTAGACGTTTAAAGAAAAGAACAAAAAAACTACCAACGGGGGTAAGCTTCTTACTTCAGGTCACTAACCACAATACATCGGACTCCAAAGATCTGAGTGCCTAACTGTTGGGCAACCTTGCCTTCTTAGAAGAAATCTTCAGGCAAAAGATAAAGGGGCTTGCTCTAGACCATGGTGCCCAGGTAGGGATGTAGTATCCTGGGACTCTCCTGGAGAGTGGCCCAAGTTGTATCCTACCCTCACCTGCAATTCATCCAGACTGAATTCACAGTACTCCCGGCGGGTGCCCTTGCCATTGGTCAGGATTCCACAGCCGCTCATCATGATGGTGCCTAGGGGAAAGCATACACCCTGGCTAGGGTACAATCTTCCTCCACTTCAGTGAGCCCAGGCCCATGCCCCCACCCCACCAGTGGCTGGTACCTGACTGCAGATTGGTCATGGTGGCTGGGTATTCCAAATTGTTGGGGTTGTGAGTAGTGACACCAATCTCAATGGAGCCTGACCACTTATCTACAAGCTTGTCTATGCGGATCTGGGGTGCGATATTAGCAGAAGGGAGAAGTGGGCATGTAAATGCAGAGGAAAGACCCACAGCCCTTGGTCCTTCCCCAATCCCCACCCTTCCAGCAGCAAGGATCAAGCCCCTTCAGTTCCCAGAGGGTGGTGTCAACCAGACCCTAGGATCTTGCACACCTCAAACATCTCATTGTCCCGGAGTGGGCGGTTGGTCATGACAACCCCATTGTTGAACTCATCCAGGGGCCGGCGACGTTCAGCCGTCTTATTGTTGTTGCTGAGTTTGATGAGAGTCCCACACTTCTCATGGAAGAGCAGGGCGTCGTTGGAAGTAAGTATGGGCGAAGTGACAGCACAGCTAGACCCTAGTCCTTCCCCTGCTGGTGGGGAGCTCAGGTTCACATTTAGGAGCCCCCCATTGTAAGCAGACAGGATGGCATTGCTCACCACCTCAGACAGCTCCATGCTGGCAAAGTCTACAGCAGCAGGGTAAAGGAAGGAGGCTGAAATGAGGCTCTACACCTGCAGGTTTGCAGTCATCTCCCTACCCATCTCCTGAGGTCCCTCCCTTGTCCACCTCACTTCCCACTCCCCTTCCCATGGCCTCCCAGAAGCCCTCACCATTATGCGACTCAAGGCTGTTAGGAAACGTCTCCGGCCGGGCCTGTACTGGGGACACCATGAAGGCTAGGAACCAGGTAGGATGGGAGGGGAATAAGGGTTCAGCACCTGCTGCAGGGCCCACAGCCAGGAGAACCCCTCCTCTAGCCCTTGCTCTCCCCTTCAACAGACTCAGGGGTCTGAGTGGCCCTGCCCACACCCAGCCTCACTCATTACTACATTTCCCTTCAGCCATTCCCTGACCCACCCCCCTCCACCACTGCCCTAGCTGTGTTCTCACCTTCGTCCCTAGAGGTCCCCTGTTGAGCCAAGGCAGAATCTTCAGGGGCGGAGAGCTCAAGGGGAGGTGTAGGGATGGGAGTAGGAGGGCTGAAGCCTGGCTCAGGGGGTAGCACAGTGATTTGGGTGCACTTGCCATAAAGGTCCACAACAGCCCAGACACGAGCAGGCAGGCCTGTGGCAGCCACACCACAATCTCGCCCATTCACCCACAGCCGCAGCTCCCCAGCAACTGTGCGCTCCACGCCCACACGGTCCCCTTCGCCAAGCTGGTCCAGGTCCTGACCGTACTCCTCCAGCACAGAACGTCCATCCCTCAGCACCGAGCAGCCCGACACTACCCATGAACCCCCCTTCAGCCCTGTGGCACTGCTTGGGAAGTCCAGCACACTGGGGTCCAGTGCCGTCACCCCAATTTCAATGGAGCCACTCCAGGAGTTGACCTGTGATAGGGGTGGTGGACAGAGGCTCAGGATGGGCCACCAAAGGGTCTCCCACCACTAGGAAACCACAATTCATAGACCACTGTGTCCTCCTACCCCCACCTCTCAAACAGCTTAACTGACTTTTCTCTTTTGAGACATGAGATGCTAATCCAGAAGTGCAGTCCTACAGGTAATTTTCTGCACTCCGGCCCAGGAATTGTTTGGTCCGCTGTCCCTGGCAACTATGCTCTTTACTCTGGACGCTCAGTGCCTACATTAGTCCTTTCCCTTTCATGCTGGCTAAATTCCCTGACTCCAACTCCCTGCCTCCTCTAACTTCGTTGGTCTCTGTGGCATCTCAACCACCCCAATTCACAGCTGTCCATGCCCATATTCCTTGTTCTTGTATATCAGTCTCTTTTCACTGGACCAATTCTCTCCTAAATTCTGGCGACATTCAGATTCACTCTGTCCTCTTCACTAAATCACACACAAGCACGCAAACCTCCCTCTCCGAGTAGCTCTCCTTAAGCATTTTTCCCACCCAACCCTGAGTTTGTCCTTCAAAGGTTTATTCTTTCCTAAGTTATTATCTCTCTTCTCCGCCCATCGTATCTCTGACATGTCTCCATCCTCCATCTCCCAGAAATGGTTCCAGGTCTGACCCTAGTAGTTCTATGGCGTGAGGTCCCGTGTCCCTTACCTGCTCCTGGAACTTAAGGAAACGCGAGCTCTCCTTGTCTCCTTGTCCTTCAGGCTGAATGTTTCTATTTCATGCTCCCTTCCTGTCCATCACCTGGTGTCCTAAGTCTGTCATTTCCCCTTCGGTACCTGATGATGCGGACTACACTGGCTATCCTACCCCGTCTCCCTCTGGTCCCTTCCCATTCCCCACATCTCGATTCTGCGTCCCCAGCTGCGCACCTTGCGGTCGATGCGGACAGTGAACACGCGTCCGTCGCGCAAGGGTTCCCGGCTCAACACCAACCCGTGGTTAAACTCCTGGCCTGGCTGCTGCCGCCGCGCTGTACGCCCACAGGCGGATAGGCTCACCAAGCGCCCAGTGCGCGGATGCAGCTCTCCGCCGCTGCCCAAACTCGCGCCAGACCCCGGTCCCGGGCCGCTGCCGCCGGGACCTCCACCGCCCCCAGGCCCTGGCCCGGGGCCTCCCCCAGATCCCCCACTCCCACCCGACCCCGCCGCCATCACAGCTGACGCCGGGGCCGCGCGGCAACCGCGTTAGGCGGCACCGTAGCAACCTCGGTGCCCAAACACCCTGAGGGAATAAGACCCAGGGCTGGGGCCAGGTATGCTTTACGGCACTGCCGGGCACTGAAGCATCCAGGGCTAAGGAATTAACGACTATCACGATGGGAACAGAAGGACGACGGGGTCGGGGAGGTTTGCTTTACGGCACGACGAGGTGACAGTGGCTCTGAGAAGGGTGAAGACTTGGGCAGGGAGTTTTTGCGACAGTGAAAGAAACGCCTGCCGTAGCCCTCTTTAAGACGGAAGGGGGCGTGCTCGCGCCTAAAACATTTTCAGCTTTGCAATAGCGCTACCGACGACCCCGCCCTCGTAGAGGCTGGCGACACCTTGAAATATTCACTTTACTGCAAGAGGAGGTGTCTTTTTGCTACAAGCTTCGAAGCTGTGTGAGTGGAAACTGGTTAACTTTATAAATAGAAAACGCTTTCCTCCGCGTCGAGACCAAATGTCTTACAACAGTGTCGCAATCCCTCCACTTTGTATCACACCTCTCGGGGGAGGCAGAGGGGACGTAGTTTGGTGCAAGAGGGCTTTGAACTCCAATCCCATCAAACTTAGATTTTAAAGCCACGAATAAAAAGTCCAAAGAACCTCCGGCAGTCAGTTTCAAGTAACAGTGATGACGGTCCCAAATGATTCCCCCAGAGCTATTAACAAGCCACCAACCCAACTCCCACGCTCGCACTAAGGTTGGATGACTTTGACGTCACAAGGCTCACGTTGGAAGAAGTACGGCAGCAAATACCAGAAACAAAGAAAGATTGGGGCGGGTACAAAAAGAGAGGGGAAACGGGGGTGGTGGCTCCCAGCCCGAGTTCGCCCACCGTCACTCCTAGGACCCTAGACTCGCCCGGCTCCAGCGTCCCCCGCTGGCCGCGTCGGGGGCGGGGCCTCAGGGGCGGGGCTATGTGGAGCTGAGAGGAGGGCTGGGGTAGCTGAGAGAGGCCCCCTGGTGGGGCAATGGAGAAGCAGTAATCTCTAGGGGTATCGGGCACCCTCAACGGGGAGTCCCCTGGAGGGGCAACCGGAGGAGTGCCAGGAAGCATCAGAGAGGCGAGGCAGGCGCTGGCTGGCCCTCCGACGTAGTCTTGTCTCACGATTCTGGGCCCCCTTACGTCCTGGGGCAATTTTAATTAGAAGTCCTGGTTCCAGCCGGCCCACCGGGGTAGTAGCCGTTCACGGTTCCAGGCCCAACCAGCATTCTGGAAAGTTTGTGAGACACATCCTAGTGTCTGGCACGTACCCTGGCGGATTTAATATCCCCTTTCCTGAAACCTCTGTATCCGGGATGTCCAGCTTTGGGTCCAAGGGGCCCGGAGTACACAACTGACCCGGGATGCAGTCTGCGCTCCGGGTCAACTTGTACTCCCACAAACCCTCTGAGGATCGGCCCCATAGCATCCTAAAAACCAACAGCTCCACCGTGATGCATAAATCCCCCCATGCGGAAAAGTGAGGACCACAGCTCAGCTTGCAGTCAGCAAAGAACTGAGGGTTCCAGACTCGAGGGGGCAGGGCCAAGAGGAAAGGAGCAGAGTCCTGAGAACAAAAACAGTAGGGTGAGGGCAACTGAGGAGGGAATGTGAAGTTCCAAGCCTTTGGAAGTAGCAAGTACCGGGTAGGATAAATTGTGACTACATAGTACGTGGTTATCATTAGGTGTGACCCCATCCCCAGCCTCCACCTCTGGAACTGCAAAGGGGTAGAAGAAAAAGTTTTTGAATGACTGAAAGAATTAGGGAGAACTGTAAAGAGGGGATTATTAGAAGGTCCCCCTCTCCCATCCCCCCTTTTTTGTGTCCTTCCCCCACCGCAGGAGAAAGTCTCAGCCCTGGGATGAAATTAATATCATGGCCACCTACCACCCAGCTGACTAGGATACGGAACTATGACGGTGGATGAGCCCAGCACACCCTACCACACGTTGCTGAGCCTTCAGCTTAGCCCCTAAACCCACACACTCTCTTCACTATTCAAAGGGAGGGATGGACTGCGGTGGGGGGGGGGCAGGCAGGGGAAGAGGCAGAGAGGCCTCAGAGACTGGATAGTGCCTGATGTCCCCCCTCTCTGCACTGCTTCCTCCCTCCTGTGCAGGCTGAGAACCTGGTTGCAGGGCCTTCCCACACAGTGACTCCTGAGGCACTGGCAGAGAGGTGAGAATCCAAGGTCAGTAGGGATGTAGGAAATCTTCCTCCCTCCACTCCTGAACTCTGAGCCATCTCTGCTTTTGGCCCCAGCAAATGGGGGGATACTACATTTTTCAGCAGGCCAAGGCCAAGGTGGGAGAATCAGCCAGCTTGGCCCTGTGTATCACCTGACCCCAATGTTTTCTCCCTTTGATGTCCCCAAATAGACTCCCTCCCCCCTTCAGGTTTGCAACAACAGATAATTTCTGGCCCAAGGTCCTCCAGGGCAGTGATGACAGAAGCTCAGGGTCTTCAGACAACTTTCTCAAAACACGTGAGGTGGCGGCAGTTGGAAGGGGGGGAACTGAATGAATGGGGAAGTGGAGTGAACCTTCAGCAAGAGCGTGGCAGGAAAGCTGAGTTCTTAAACTGGCCCACAGATTCCAGTGATTTTGAGAAGCATTGCAAGGCACACTACAGTGAAGGAAATGTCCTCAAGACTAAGAAAAACCTACCCTTGGGTAATAATAAGAACAGCAGTGAGGGTAGTGAAAGTTTGGGCAGTGGCGGTCAGGGTGCGGTGCTGGACCCAGGGTCCAAGTGTGTGGAAAGAGGCTGCTGCGCAGGAGGACTGGTCAGAGGAGTCAAAGATGAGGTTGGCCAGGTGACCAAGAACCACATCCTAGAAGCCAAGGGTTAGTAGCTAACCCAAGGGTGGGATCCCAGGGACTCAAGGGAATTGTAGTCCAAAGCCTTCTCCACCATAGCCTGTCTTTCTCAATGGGCCTTGATTGGCCAAGGGCCCTCTGCCTGAGGGGGAGGTAATGCTGGGAGGTGACCCCAGGGAAGACAGAGAGGCAGCTGGAGTGAGTTCCCCATCAGGATAGTCCTCAGGGAAGTCTGGCTGGTGAGGAGGAGCAGAAAACCCAAGAGACCTGTGGGGGATAGAGAGGTCACTAAAGGTTTTCTAAAATGGGAGGAGATAGTAGAAGTATGACCAGAACCTGGGGCTTGAGCTTCTCCCCTGTGATTAGGGGGTGGTTTGAGTCTTATGGCCTGGACATCCTACGTGGCCATAAGACTCAAATTAATTTGGGTAACTCCTCAGATTTCTCTACCTTCAGAGATCAGTCCCCAGCTTCCACCATCATCATGTTGGACAAGGAGGCTGATCTGCAACAAAAGGAGTATTATAGCAAAGGTAAATACCTGAGGTGCTGTCCTCATCCAAAGCTTGAGGAAAACATGGAAGGTGAACAGCCAGACAGTGAGAGCTGGGCTGGGTCAGCCTGGGGGCGGGAAGGCTGAGAACCAAGAGACTGATAGATGCCCCAGTCCTGATCCTGTGATGCTTCCAGGCTCTGCAAGCCTAAACTGGATAAGCAAGAATTCCATAAGAACTGAGGTCCGTTTGCTGGACCACACGGGAAGCCCTCTTCGGGATCACAGGCCATCAAGAACTCCCTGACAGTGACAATGACACCACTGCAGCTCGGTGAGAGTACCAGGACACCATGTCACTGGACCTGGATCTTGGCAAGCTCCCAACCCCCAACCCCCAATCCTCTCAGACCAGTAGATTGGCACCAGATGCTAAGGCCCTAACCATCCTGGTGTGCAAGCCCCACATTTGTACAGAGAGAAACCAGGGAGGATCAGAAGTTGTTGAAACCCCCTCCAGCATGACACCATCTGCTGGTCCCAAGCCTCCTCCCCGACTTCTCTCCTCCCACTCCTATCTTCCTAAAAAGTGGGTCCCAAGCAGTGTTTGCCTAGTGTCCATGTCTGGTATCCAAGGGGCTGAACTGCTAAAGCCCAGAAAGCTCAGAGAGGGAACCTAGAAGCAACCCAAACTCCCCAAATCATTGCTGCACTAGCCACAGAGGGAAAGAGGGCGTGGGTAGGTTCTAGGGAGGCTGGGGGTCACATGAGCCAGATCTCATGCCTGCTGTAAGAAAACTACTCACCTAACCCCTTCTCTCCAGATGAATCCCTACGGCTTTGATGGACTCAGGAGGAAGAAGCCAAGCAACAGAAAATGTAGCCAGCTAGAAATGGGATGGGGGCCAGCCTTCCTCTGCCTTCAGCACCCTAGGGGTAGAAAATAAAAAGAAGAAGAGCAGGAGTCTGAGTGCTGTGAATTGGGGGCCCAAGAGGGACCTGCTCAGTCACTGAAGAGAGGGGAGGGGGGAGAGAAGGGAAGTTCACACACAGGAAACCACTAGCAGCCAGAGCAGAGAAGAAAGCTCGGAGTAGTCTGAGCAATTAGAATCTGAAAAGGCCCACCTGCAGCAGGGTGACAATAATTGACATGATTCAGTCAACCATAAATTCACTAATATTTTACTGTAACTCTTACAACCCTGGAGGCAGGGCTTGTCATCCCCATCTGGAAGATGGGGAAACTGAGGAATCAGAGAGCTTCCCCAGGGTCATCCAATCTCTAAGTGACAGAGCCAGGATTTGAACTCATATCTGCCAGGCCCCCAAAACTCTACCAGTAAAGGAGAAAGAAGCAGATAGAGACTGGCTGCCAGCAGGAAGATGCCGGTGGAGAGCCTCAGCGGGCGTGGCTGCGGCTTCTCTGATCTCAGGCCCCTCTCTTCTGCCCAGGCCCCGCCTCTGCCCCTCCCAGCACTGCCTGGAAGAGTGGGGTGAGAGCTTCTCCTAGGACACCCCTTCCCTTTGGGGTAAAGAATTGTGACCACCTCAGGCTCTATCGAGGAGAGAACCTTTTCTCCTTCCTCACCGACGCCCCTCCGGGGGGCAGAGAGTGCCTCCACCTGCATCCCCACCTGCCTGGCCCCGGGGACCGCTGGCTGAAGTGATCAAGCTGAGATGACAGTCAAGCTGGATTTTGAAGAGTGTCTTAAGGACTCACCCCGCTTCCGGTAAGTGTGTGCAGGTCTTGGGGGCAGAGGCGAGGTGGTCTGACACCCCCCAAAACACACACACACACACACACACACACACACACCAGAGTCCCTTCCCCAGGCCAGATGTCCTGGCAGGGAGTAGGTCTCAAATGGACCAGATCAACTTGTGGGCCAGAGGAGTATCTCTGCTATCAAACCCAGAGGGGGCTTCCAATCTCTCACCCCCAGAGCTGGCATTCCATCTTTCCTCTCACTGGGACCCATGCCCTTCCCCCAGCACCTGCTCTGGGCGGTTAGCAACTTCCTGCCCTCACCACATCCACCCTTCTTCTACCCTTCCTGCTCTGGTCTGGCCTGGGCCATAGTAGCTTCCATACTGTGGAGTGAGCGAGCAGAAGAGGGCTGGTGGGTGGGCCTTTTTAAACCACCAGCTTTTTCTGTCCATGCCCTCCACCCACTAACCCCAATGCCTGACGTGACCCTGCCAAGGTGAACAGACCAGATGGATCCAAACTTTGTTGCCTTGACACCATCCTTCCTTTCCCAGAGCCTCTATTGAGCTGGTGGAAGCCGAAGTGTCAGAGCTGGAGACCCGCCTGGAAAAGGTGACTCAGAATTGGATTAAAGTGAGAAGGGCAGAGCCAGGAAGAAAGTTGGAGACAGAGAATGAGTCCCAGGGATTAATGAATGCTAATCATGTAGGGTAGATATTTGGGGGCTACAGAGAAGTGAAAAGTGGATTTGTACCCTCAAGGAGTTCAGGATCTTGGAAAACAAGTCTCATTTGTGGACTTACCCTGTCAGCTCTTGAGCCCTTCATTATGTCAACCCTGGGCTATTGGGTAGAGCAAGATTATTTCTGCCCAGGGAGCCCACAGACTGACTGTGGAGGAGGACAGACCAGTAAGACACCTAAACACAAGTCAGTGAGATCTTTCCCGGCCACTGCGTGTGAAACAGTACATGCCTGTGTGCGTACACACACTCCCACCCTCTCACTGGCTCTATTTTTCTCTACAGTGTTCATCTCAATCTGATGTTACATATTTACTTGTTGTATTAGTTTTCTGTTGCTCTGTAACAATTACTACAAATGTAATAACTCCACACACATTTTTATCACAGTTTCAGTGGGGCAGGAGTTGGAGACAGCTTAGCTGCTCCTCTGCTCAGGGTCTCACAGGCTGCAATCAAGATGTTAGTTGAGGCTGCAGTCTCACCTGAGGCTCAGGGTTTTCAGAACTGATGCCCTCAATTCCTAGAGGCCACCAGGTCCCCTGCCATAGGCAGTTTACTTCATAGCACCTTGCTCCTTCAAGGCCAGCAGGAGAGTCTCCCTCATGTGTGCTGGCAAGATGGTGTCAATACACTGGAGTGTGATCGCAGGAGCGAGTCATCATCTTTGCCATGTGATGTGACCTAATCACGGGGGCACCATCCAGTCTCCTTGACCATATTCTACAGCTTAGAAGCAGGTCACAGGTCTCTCTCACACTCAAGGGGTAGGAATTATGCAAGGGCAGGAATCATCGGGGGTCACCTAAGCATATGTCTGTCATGCCGTTTTTTGCTAATTTTTTTCTCGTGTACTTTTTCTCACTACAGTATAATTGTCATGAGGAACTTTTATGTTTTGTTTTTGCTCTCCCATGGCCTGAAAGTTAGAGGATGGTTAACTGATATATACATACATTTAAAAAATTTTTATTTATTGATTTTAGAGGAAAGGGGAGAGATAGAGAAACATCTCCCCATAAATACGTTCCACGTATTTATGCAGTCATTGCTTGATTCCTTCTTGTGCCCCGACTGGGGATCGAACCCATAACCTTGGTATCATGGGACGACACTCTGACCAACTGAGCCATCGGCCAGGGTCTACATATATTTTTTAAATTAAACTTTTTCACTTGGAGTTAATTATAGATTCACAGGAAGTTACAAACACAGTACAGGGAGGCCCCACGCGCCCATCACCCAGCTGCCCCCAGTGGTGGCAGCGTTGTACATAACTACGGTGTACTGCCAAGACCAAAAAAGTGGTGTTGGCACGATGCAATGAACTGCCCACAGACTTTTACATGGATTTTACCTGTTTTGCATATACTCTTTAAAAATTTTTTGTGTATAATTTTTTTGTGTATACAGTGACACTTTGTCATGTGTATAGATTCTTATAACCAGCATCACATTCAGAATACAAAACTCCTCTCACCACAAAGAACTCTTCTGCACTACCTGTCTCGGTGATGCCCTCCCCGCCCCCTTCTAACCTGTGATGACCACTAGTCTGTTCACCAGCTCTTGACTTCTGTCAGTTCTAGAATGTTATATAGGTGGGATCACACAGTATGTGACCTTTCAAGATTGGCTTTTTCCTCCCACTCAGAATAACATCCTTGAAGTTATTCAAATTGTGTGTATTAATAGTATCAGTACCTCATTATCAATAGTTCATATATGAGTAGTTCATTCCTTTGCATTGCTGTGAACCATTCTATTGTGTGGATACACTGTTCACCACTAGTTAAGCCCTGTGAAAGTTTCTTACCCAGATAAAAGGGGCAGAGGGTCGTGGATAAGGAAAAACTGGACACTCAGTTCCCCAACGCCACACAATGGAGTTGTGAGCATCTGGGTCCTTGTGCCTTGTCACAGACACCCCATGGGGACATCTGATAAGGCTTGATCATGACCAGTTTTCTGACCATTACTGACCCTGCCAGCCACCTCCAGCTCCATTTCCCTGAAGCCTTCACTAGCTCTGAAAAGTGGTTTTCAGTTCAAAAAAGTTCACGGGGTCGAGCTGACAGGCTCCACAGTTACTTGCTCCATCCCAGGTACACTGACGCAGGCCAGAGCCATGTGGTGTCACCTCAGGGGCAATGCAGTTCCTGCAGGTAACAGGAACAAGGCGTCAGGAGACTTGACTTTGGCTTCTGGCTCAGCCACCTGGTTCTCCCAGGGAAACCCTCCTCGGGTTAGTCACTTGCCCCTTGTTTATCAAGCCTCCTTGTTTGTCAATTGGACCAGACAGAACGGGCCTTAGGAGGCCCCTAGCATGCGATTGCTACCCTGAGCTTGTGGCCTACTGATCAAGTTTATGAGGGGATGTTTAATGAGTGCAGAGTGGGACAAGTCCAGATGGCAAATACTGTAGGGTTTATACCAACTAAGAAGAGGGGACAGCCCAAAGGAAGGGGACAGGAAATGGGACAGGAGTGGGGGTTGCCACCAACTATGTTGGCACATGGCATGACTCCGTATTGCCCTGTTGCTTCCTAGCTCCTCAAGCTGGGTAATGGCCTCCTGGAAAGTGGGCGTCATTACCTTACTGCCGGCCGTGCCTTCATTGTTGGCATTTGTGATCTGGCCCGCCTGGGTCCACCAGAGCCCATGATGGCGGTATGTGTAGGGCCCGGGCCCAGTTCATGGTGGGATGGGGTCTGAGGTGAGGAGAGATCCTGTGAAAGCCAGGGGAGGGTTGATCTGGGGTATGCAGGTCCCAGGGCAGAGCAGGGCTGGTGCTGCCATCCAAGAACAGCCATACCAGGCTGGGTCTAAAGACAGGAGGGCCCCACCTGTCCCCATACCTGGTACTCTCTCTCTCTCTTTGCCTCTTCTTGCCCAGGAATGTCTGGACAAATTCACTCAGAGCCTGAGCCACAAGCTGGACAGCCACTCGGTGAGAGGGGCTAGGTAGCACAGGTCGGGGCAGTAAGGTTGGCTGTGGTCCTGACTCCAACCTTCCAATTTCTGCTTCTCCTCAGGAGCTTCTAGATGCCACCCAGCATATGCTGCAGCAGCAAATCCAAACCCTGGTCAAGGAGTGAGTGTTGGGAGGGAAACTAGTCCTCCAGCCCTTCCTGTTACCACAGGGGCCTTCCTGAATGAAGTTGTGAGACTAGGGGTTTCTGGTGGCCTGAATGCTATCCCCCATCCCAATATCCCCCTTGGAGTTCTGACTGTGCAGAGACTAACTCAAAGGTTGTGAGCGGGCCGTCTCTCAGGACTTCTCTGCTAGGGGCAGGTGGGTGTATCTGTGATTCTGGTTATCTCCCAACCCCCAGAGGTCTCCGGGGTTTCCGAGAGGCTCGTCGGGATTTCTGGCGAGGTGCTGAGAGCCTGGAGGCTGCTCTTACCCACAATGCAGAGGTCCCCCGGCGCCGGGTCCAGGAGGCAGAAGAGGCAGTAGCTTCTCTGAAGACAGCTCGAGCTGGGTACCGGGGACGGGCACTGGATTATGCCCTGCAGGTGCCTGCCCTCACCAGTCCTCTTGGAATACCAGGGCCTCAGTCACCTCAAGGCTAGAGAGTCCCTGGTGTGCCTTGGGAGGGGCACTGTGTTTTCGAGACTGACCAGAGGTATTTTTGGGCCCTCAGATCAATGTGATTGAGGACAAGAGGAAGTTTGATATCATGGAATTTGTGAGTCGCAGTGGCGGTACATGTTGGGGGAGAGCCTACTGATGGAGAACAGGAGGGAAAAGGGAAATATTGAGGGTCCTCCCTAGCTTTGCTCCCTGCCCACCTTAACCCCAGGTGCTACGTTTGGTGGAGGCCCAGGCTACACATTTTCAGCAGGGCCATGAGGAGCTGAGCCAGCTGGCCCAGTATCGCAAGGAGCTGGGCGCCCAGGTAGGGACCCATTAAACAGGCAGGTGGTAGAGGGTAGTGGGCTCTGAAGTGACTTTCCTGGCCTAGTTCAGGGAGACTTGGGCCATCTGAGATGCCCCTCCTATGCCCAGTTGCACCAGCTGGTCTTGAATGCAGCCAGAGAGAAGAGGGACATGGAGCAAAGACATGTACTGCTGAAACAGAAGGTGAGGGCAGGGGCTGCTGGAGGGAGACGGGGTGGGGGTGGGGGGAGGCATGCTTTTCTGCTCACAAAGTTGCCCTTTGACCCTTCTGTGCCCTCAGGAACTGGGTGGAGAGGAGCCAGAGCCAAGCCTAAAGGAGGGGCCTGGTGGCCTAGTCATGGAGGGCCATCTCTTCAAACGGGCCAGCAATGCATTTAAAACCTGGAGCAGGTGAGGAGAGGATACCCCAATTAGCCAAACCCATCCAATTAACTGTTTTTTGAGTTATGGTATGCTAAGCACAATGAGGAAAAAAGACAAACCTCTGACTTCAGAAAGCTTACATTCCATGAGCAAAGAGAAACAATAGTATAATAATTAAGTAAATGTATGTTGGAAGGTATGGTGGAATAAAATAATAAAGCAAGGGGTGTGGACTGCTGAGGAAGGATTGCAGTTTTAAATAGAGTGGTCAGGGTAGGCCACATGAGAAGGTGACTTCTGCGTGAATACTTAGAGGACTTCTGGGGGGAAATGTTGTAGGCCAAAGGAGGAGCCAGCTTGGCCAAGGCCCTGAGCAGCCTGCACTGTTAGAAGAACAGAGAGGAAGGTATGGGTGTGGACAGAGGAAGGGAGGAGGAAGTGGTAGGAGATGAAGTTGGAACCAGTGAGGGTGTGAATTATCCTAGGGCCTCGTCAGCTTCTGGAGGGATTGGGCTCCGCCCCGAGGATAATGAGGAGCCATCGCAGGGTGGGGAACAGGATGGCCATCTGCTCAGACTCAACTCCTTCCCCTTCTGGGGCCACTGCCAGCCCATGTGGGATCTTTGTGCACCTTAGATCATATATGGGCTCTTGCCCCAATACACTGAACCCCTTCCCCAAGATACTGCCATTTGCCAAAAAAAAAAAATTATAGCACTGGATTATTTGATTAGGAAAAGCATTTTACTGTCATCTGCTAGAAAGTTGTCTTCATAGATATATCAAATCTGGGTTGTCCAAGATATGAACAGTAGTACCGTTTAGACAGTCTGCACGACTGTCCACCCCCCTCTGGAACATCTCATGGGACATCAGCCCAGGTCTCTCCTCTCCGCAAGATCCTTATGGGGCAAAGGACACAGACCCTCTGCTGTCCCTGTCCCAACCCTATCCTGACACTGCCTGTGTCCAAACTCTACTTCCACCCCCTCCAGACGCTGGTTTACTATTCAGAGCAACCAACTGGTTTATCAGAAGAAGTACAAGGTGGGTAGTTGGGTGCTGGAGGCCCAGGCCCAGGGACACTCAGCCCTTGCTGTTCCTGGCTGGACATCTGCCTCCATGTCACCTCCCCCTGTCAGGACCCTGTGACCGTGGTGGTGGACGACCTGCGTCTCTGCACAGTGAAGCTCTGCCCTGACTCAGAAAGGCGGTTCTGTTTTGAGGTGGTATCCCCCAGCAAGTGAGTGCAGTCCCCAGGGGTGATGCTCTAACTTCTCTAAATCTTTACCAGCTGGGGAGGTAGAGCCAGTCACAAAGACATCCCTGGAGCAGGGGTCTGGAGGCCCCACATGCAGCCCCAGGCATTAACCCTTTGGCAGCTGGATCCTGGGGTAGCAGGGGCCGGGGGAGGGTATAGGGTGATGGCAGTATTTAGAAAGATATTACCTATTGGTGCAGAAATATTTCAGTATGACTGGTACCAGTTGAATACTAACTGAATGTCAGCCTGCCTATCCCGCCACAGGCTCCCCAGGCCTCAGACCCCTCCATGCTCTCTGTCCCCTTTCCTGCCCAGGTCCTGCCTCCTGCAGGCTGACTCGGAGCGCCTCCTGCAGCTGTGGATCAGTGCTGTGCAGAGCAGCATTGCCACTGCCTTCAGCCAGGCTCACCTTGATGATAGCCCCCGGGGTCCAGGCCAGGTACCTTAACATGGCGGTTCAGGGCCAGGCTTCCCAGGGGATAGGATAGCCCTTCCCCTAGGCCCCATAGCCACTCTTTCTTCTCCTGTCTGCTCCAGGGCTCAGGACACCTGGTCATCGGCTCTGCTGCCACCCTGGGCTCTGGTGGGATGACCAGAGGAAGGGAACCTGGCGGAGTGGGGCATGTGGCAGCTCAGGTGCAGAGTGTGGACGGCAATGCCCAGTGTTGCGACTGCCGGGAACCAGCCCCTGAGTGGGCCAGCATCAACCTTGGTGTCACTCTCTGCATTCAGTGCTCTGGCATCCACAGGTCACTCCCCAAGGCCCCAAGCATGGGCCCCATTCCTTCTGGCTGCAGTGGTAGGGAGAACCAAGATACAGCCCATCGCTCAGGCTCCTCCTTTCTCAGTTTGCCCTGGCTTCCTCCCTTAGATTCTGGCTGTCACTGGGCACAGGCCTTGTCTGAGCCTGTGGGGCACAGGTGGAGGTGGGCTCAGCCTCTCAGTGTCCTGGTCTAGATAGGGTAGGGGGATACCCAGAGTAATTTATTGGCTTAATTGGAGGAGGTATGAAGTCAGGGCTGCAGAGGATGGGTGAGCCAATGAAGAGCAGAAAGGAGAGATTGTAAGGCAAGTCTGTACGGCCCTCACCCTGAGTCAGTCTGGTAGGAGGGAAGGGGAATGGTGGGAAAGAGTTGTCTAGACCAAAATGCCAAGAAAGAAGGAAGGTGAGTAGAGGGGATGAGTCCCTTAAAATGATATGTAGGAGAAGAAGGGAGAGAGGATAGTGAATAGACAGGATCCTGCCAGATGCAGATCAAGGCTACATGGCCCCAGCTGCCCCGCTGCCTCTTGGCCCAGTGCCTCTGTGCAGCCTCCATGCAGGGTCTTGTCTTCAAGTCTTTTCAGGCACAGTGGCAGCTCCCCCAGCTGCTGCCTCACACAGGGCCTGACTTTCACTCTGGTCCTCCAGGAGCCTTGGAGTTCATTTCTCCAAAGTCCGGTCTCTGACACTTGACTCGTGGGAGCCGGAACTAGTGAAGGTGACTTGGGATGTTATGAAAAGTTGGGGGTAGGGTGGGGTGAGGACAGGGCTGCAGAGCCCTAAAGGCTCAGGTACCACCCCCACCCTACCTGACTGTCTGCCTCTGCCTTTGTGCCTGAAGCTTATGTGCGAGCTGGGAAACGTAGTCATCAACCAGATCTATGAGGCCCGTGTGGAGGCCATGGCTGTTAAGAAGCCAGGACCCAGCTGCTCCCGGTGAGGCTGGGGGGAGGGGCTGGGGTTGCCCCTTTTGTGGGAGGGAAGGGGGCCTAGAATGGGAGAAGGGAAGACTGTCCCCATCTTCTCCCCTCCAGGCAGGAGAAGGAGGCCTGGATTCATGCCAAATACGTAGAGAAGAAGTTCCTGACTAAGCTTCCTGAGATTCGAGGGCGAAGAGGTGGCCGAGGGCCCCCAAGGGGGCAGCCTCCTGTGCCCCCAAAGCCTTCCATTAAGCCCCGGCCAGGGAGCTTCAGAGCCAAGCAAGGTATAGGGTTGGTTGGGCATTCACTGTGCACCTGCTGTCTGCTCAGCACTATGCCAACCTGGTGGGGTGGTTCAGAGCATAAAGCCCTTTGAGACTGTTGGAGGAGACAGGCCACCAGCACTGGTTTTATAAGGTGAGAGTTCTGGGGGTAAGAGTGAAGAATGGGAAGGATCATGGAGCTGGGAGTAGGCGGGAGGCTGTATAAGGGTGTCATCTGCATGAGAAAAGTCGGAACTGAGAATGGGCTAGGGTCTCCAAAGGCCTGTGAAGGCGGTGTGCTTGGCTAGAGCAGGAGGAGCCGAGAGAGCTGAGGTGAACCTTCAGTGAGTCAAGCCACCCACAACATCCCAGCCAGTCAGAGTGGTTGAACAAGAAGAGGTGAACTGATGCTCCCCAGCCCTAGGGGCCCCGCACCATACTCACACATACCTCCACTTTCCACAGCAGCCCCAGAATCTTGAAGGCCTCCCTACAACTGAGAAGGGACCTACCCCATTACTGTATCAGGGGGCCTTTGCTGAAGGTTTTCTTCCCAGACTCAAAAGTGATTCCCCCTAACAGAGCCACCCTCTGATGATCTGGTTAGCCTGCACCCTGGGGCTCTGCTGTTTCGAGCTGCTGGGCATCCTCCATCTCTCCCCACCATGGCTGATGCCCTCGCCCACGGAGCTGATGTCAACTGGGTCAACACGGGGCGGGAGAATGCCACACCACTGATCCAGGCCACAGCTGCTGTGAGGGTCTTGCCAACCTCCCCTCACCACCCTAAGACTCCTCTTCTTCCCTACTTCTGACCTTCTTACCCGTCCCCCCACCCCATAGGGAGTGATAACCAATAGAGACTGCTAAGAGTGTGTGGTTTGGAGGCAGACAACCTGGGTTTGAATCTAGGTTCTCACCACTTATATTTATGAACTTCTCTGCCTCAGTTTCCTCATCTGTGAAATAGGGATCCCATACCTCATTAGGTTGTACTGTGGATATAATGTATGGATACATGTAAAGAGCTAGAGCAGAGCCTGACACCTAGCTGTGGCCCTAAACTCCTAATCCCACACCCCACCCTCCGAACTGACCCCAATCTAAAAATCTATAAATCTGCCTCTAAAGATGCCACTCTCTCTCCTCATTCTCCACTTCTCTATGTAGAATTCTCTTCTGGCCTGTGAATTTCTTCTCCAGAACGGGGCGAATGTGAACCAAGCAGACAGCCATGGCCGGGGCCCGCTCCACCACGCAACCATCCTTGGCCACACTGGGTAGCTCTCATCTCTGGGTGGCAGTGATGATGGCCTTGGGGAGGAAGGTTCCAGATGGGGTGAGCTGCTTACTGAATCTGGCTGTCCTCTCTAGACTGGCCTGCCTATTCTTGAAACGGGGAGCTGACCTGGGAGCCCAGGACTCTGAAGGCAGAGACCCTCTGACCATTGCCATGGAAACAGCCAATGCTGACATCGTTACCCTGTAAGGATGCCGAGGGGCGGGGCTAGTGTGTGCACCTTTCAAATGGGTGTGGCTAATGCCAAGAACCCAACTAGTCAAGGAAAGCCTGGGGAAGGGAGGGGTCAGCTCTTGGATCAGGCAATCAACATGATGCTCCAACGTGCTAAGTGGGGTGTGGAGTAGGGACTAGGTGGGCAGGGTACAAGGATGGTGAGCTCATCCTGAGAGTCACCATGCATCAACTTTGTTAGGTGAACAGATGAATAAGCAACCCAGCTCAAAGGACAGGAAGTTAGGGTGGGGGTTTGGTGTGCTTTAGATTGTCATTCATTTTTTAACTCCCTCCCCTTTAGGCTCCGATTGGCAAAGATGAGAGAGGTTGAAGCTGCCCAGGGCCAGGCAGGTAAAGTACCTCTCTACCCCACCCTCACCTGGCTCATCATTGTAACTCTGGGCTTCTGGCCCCTGGTGACCTGTACCCCTAATGTCCAGCTTCACTGATTAAGTCTAGTATTTATTTACTCAGTAAATACAAACATATTGTGCATATTCCACACACCTCAAAACAGAGCCTCAAAACAGAAAAGGCAAGGGCTCTGCCCTGAGCTCAGGTGTCTCCTTCACCCGCTGTTCTCAGCATACTCCCCTGAACTAGGTGACCAACTGTCCCCCCTTCCAGCCCTTCCTCCCTCCCCTCAGGAGACGAGACATATCTCGACATCTTCCGTGACTTCTCCCTCATGGCATCCGACGACCCAGAGAAGCTGAGCCGGCGTAGTTACGACCTCCACACGCTTTGATTCCAGGCCTTTGAGGTCCTACGCCCCCCACCCTTCCTAACCCACCACCAGCCTGTGGCCATTAAAGTCTTTGTGCTTTGCTCTTCCCTTCGTAGTTCATTTATTGGGCGCCACCTCCGGGCCCGCAGGGGGTTGGTCGCTGTAGCTCCCGGGATGCAGAATGGAAGTGAGTTTTCCAGCTGGAGTCATACTAAGGGCGATTCTCAGGCAGTGGAGTGGCCTCAGCCCTAGCACAGGGCGGCCCTGGGGCGGGGCTCTTTGGGGAGCTGGCGTCCGGCCGGCCGGGCTGGAGAGACTGGCTAGGCCACCCCGACCCAGAAACCTCCCCGGAATGCGGTGGTTCAGCACCCGCCCCCTCAGAAATTCTCCACTGGAAAGAGAAGGAGGAAACTGTCGGTCCCAGAGCCCCGGAAGGCCGCGCCTCTGTTTCCTCAGAGTGGCGAGGTTGGGGACTCCCGCCCCCAGGGAGCTGCAGACGTGAGGTCTGGCACACCTGAGACCCGTGAGGCCGTCGCGGCCACATCCGGAGGGACGCGAAGCGCCGCCACCGGAGTCACCCTCTGGACCCCACCTCCGCTTGCGTCCGCAGCCCAGCCCATCCTCCCAGTGTCTCCAGTTCGCTGTTCTCAGCTCCCACCTCCACCAGAGCCCTGCGTGCCCCACGGGGGCGGTGGGCGGAGCTGTCTCTTAAAGGACCAGGGGCTGCAGCCCATCGGCCACTTGTGGGGGCGAAGAGGACTTCAGCAGCTGCCGAGGCACCCCGGTAAGGCGTTAAGGCGGTGGCGCCCGGGTCCGAGACTCCCGGACGCTTCTATCAGAGTCCTTGGACAATCGCAGCTACGACTTAGGGTGCATCCTCGCTCCCCAGCGGGTTCAGAGGCACCTCCGCCATCAGCTCCAGGGAGCCCCGCCTCCATCTCTTGGAACCCGCGCCGGAGCCAGGCCAAGACCAGGCCAGTGACTGGCCCCGGAACCCTGCGTGAGCTCGTTCACAGAGACAGCGATCTGCCTGAGAACTCGGAAGCTGGACCCTTCTAAGAGTCAGCCTTGTGCTCGACCGTCACCTGCTGGTTAGATTCCGGAAAGCCACTATCTAAAGACCACAGAAAGGAATCTCAGACCACCCAGAACTGAATGCGTCTGGACCTAAACCTCTCTTCTTCATGGTCTTTTCTGTGCTCTTTTCATCCGTTCTCCAAACCTTTGGGCGTTTCTGTGCCCGGAAGACATCCCGCACCACCAAGGTAGCTAGGGTGCGCCCCAAATCTTGCTGCCTTGTACTCCAGCCAGTGCCTCCAGCATAGAGTCTGAAACTTACAACCCAATTCTGCACACCCAGGAAGTTCTGCCTTTTCTTCTCTTCCGGTGTCTCCAGTACTCCCCAAAATTTCCCCTCCTCCTGTGCCCTCTTCACCCCCCTCCTTTGGGGGCCCCGTGACCCTGAATGTGGGGGGCACGTTATATTCCACTACTTTGGAGACCCTGACTCGCTTCCCAGACTCCATGTTGGGGGCCATGTTTAGGGCTGGCACTTCCATTCCCCCCAGCCTCAACCCCCAGGGAGGCGGCTACTACTTCATAGACCGAGATGGCAAGGCCTTCCGGCACATTCTTAATTTCCTGCGGCTGGGCCGCCTGGACCTGCCCCTAGGATATGGGGAGACAGCCCTTCTCAGGGCAGAGGCTGACTTCTACCAAATCCGGCCCCTCCTAGATGCCTTGCGGGAACTGGAAGCTTCTCAGGGTGCCCCTGCACCCACAGCTGCCCTCCTCCACGCAGATGTAGATTGTAGCCCCCGCCTGGTGCACTTCTCTGCTCGCCAGGGCCCACATCACTATGAGCTGAGCTCTGCCCAGGTGGACATCTTCCAGGCCAACCTCTTCTGCACCGACCCAGAGTGTCTGGGTGCCATGAGGGCCCGATTTGGTGTGGCCAGTGAGGAGAGGGTAGAGGCAGGACCACACTTTCGTCTGGAGTGGGCCCCCCGCCCCATGGAACTGCCGGAAGTGGAGTACAGGAGACTGGGGCTGCAGCCACTCTGGACTGGGGGGCCAGGAGAGCGACGCGAAGTGGTGGGCACTCCGGGCTTCCTGGAGGAGGTGCTGCGGGTGGCTCTGGAGCATGGCTTCCGGCTAGACTCTGTTTTCCCTGACCCTGAAGACCTGCTCAATTCCAGATCTCTGCGCTTTGTCCGGCACTGAGCTGAGAGCTGCGAAGACTGCCCTCAGTTTGACTCTAGGGGAGTGGAGGGGGAAAAGAAGAGAGAGCAAAGGGGACAAATTTTCCCCAAAGCCTCTCCCTAGCTCTGCTTTAGGGGCTGTGAGAGCCAGAGGTCCCACTGCACCTGACTGGAGCCCGGATGTGGACAGGACTTCCCATGCCCAAGCCCACGGAGGGCTCACAAGTTCTACAGAGGGTATGGACTGGTGCCAATGCTGGGAGGGATGGGGAAGTTTCCCCTGGCTTGTTCTCACCTGAAGCTGGAGACCTTGGTTGGAGCTCAGTATTCAGGGGCCTGGAAAAGTGGGGACACTTCTCTGCCTATGCTGGGCCTAGCAGAACCATGCAGGAACACTGAGGTCTGGGAGGAAGAGGAACTTGGCACTGCTCTAATGTGGTCTCCTGGACTGTGACTTCTCCTTCTGGAACTGAGTGGCCTGGCCTGAACACTCTGAGAAGCCAGAACACTCTGGAACATGGGAAGAGAGATTCTTTGCTGTGTCCCAAGCCACTTACTAAGGGAGACAGAAAGGCTACACCCCACTCTAGGCTGGTGTAAGGGATCTAGGAGAATCCCCACTAACTATGGGGTAGAGCATTCCTCTGGAGATCCAAGTGTTTTAAAGGATCTGTTACTGATGGTGGAGCTGGCCATGGGAAGGAGGATGGCATCTTCTTGGGCCTTGGCCTTACTTCCTTCGTGTGTGGATGTGTGTCAGCCTGTGTCTGACTGACGTGTGAGCCTCTGATGTCCTGGCTCCCATCCGTGTTGCTGGCAGTGGTGTGTGTGCTAGCCTTTCTGTAGTCTACATGTCCAGGCCTGTGTGGGGTTAAGAAATCGTTTGGGTACTGGGTGTGTCTATGGGTGTGAGTAGACTGAGAATTAATAGCTTAACCACAAGCAGCATGTGTGTTTACACACACATGTGCATTTACATTACCACATGTGCAGGCAGAGCCGGTTGGGATTTGAGTCACTAGGATCTTCCTGGTGAGAGAGGTAAGAGAAATCACGGGCTTAGCAGGGCCTGGGAGGCCTTTATAGCATTATTGGTTGCTAAGGCAATCATAGGCCTGTTGCTAGGAGACTGCTGAGGAAAGACCCAAGGCTGCCCAAGGCAGAGAAGAGCTGAAGGGAAGAGTTTGGGAGAGTCGGGGAGGATATGGGAAAGGATGGGATTTCTGCATCACTGAAGAGATGGAATAATCATGAACAACTTCTCTGGGAGTCACTTATTATTTATCACTCACACGAAGAAAAATAAAGTTGCTTTTGGAACCACAAACTTGTAAAGGCTGCTGAGGGCCATGTTGGGGGTGCTGTCCCTCTTGCTGCAGAGAAAGTCCTGCTTTCTCTGCCCCTCTCCTATTAGAGATGTCTTCTCCTGGTCCTCAGTTCCTTGGGCCCAGGTTTACCCCAGCCAGGAATGGAGCCGTGGCACTATTTTGGAATGCTCTAGAACCTCCGGCTGTTCTGGAACACTCTACAACATTCTAGGCAAAGGGCTAGAACCAGGATCATAGAGCCTTCACAGCCCAGGTGGGGCCAGCTCCCCTCCAGCACCTCCCATTGGGCTTCATGTGGATGCTGGTACTTGGTGGGGCTTTCCTGGCAGCTGCCCAGGCCTGTGTCTTCTGCCGCCTCCCAGCCCATGACTTGTCGGGCCGTCTGGCACAGCTCTGTAGCCAGATGGAGGCCCAGTGGAAGGACTGTGAGGCCTCCTGGAACTTCTCAGGCTTTGCCTTAGGTAAGTCTGCACATCCAGGGACGAGCCCATCAACAGTCAACCCCCTGACCCAAGCAAAGTAACATGTGACTTCCCAGATGTGCCCTTCAGCTGTCACCTCAGTCCACAGCCCTCCCTGGACTCACTGACCTCTCCCTCTGGGAGAGCTTCTTTGGACCTTGGGAAAGTCAAGAATCTTCTGGGCTGGTGAGGAACTCTCTGGTCCTTGCCCATCTCCACAGATGAGGTGTCCATGAACAAAGTCACAGAGAAGACTCACAGAGTCCTGAGGGTCATGGGTGAGGTCATTGGGGAACCTCAATCAAAGAGCTTGGATGGGCACCAAGGCGGGGCATGGGAGGGAGGAGCTGGGCAGGCAAGGAAGGGGGGGCCGCTGGAGACAGGACGGCATGCCTAGGGGGTGCTGGGTGAAAGGGTGAAAGGGTGGCTGTCACCTGGTACTCTTGTGGCCCTGGGCAAATGGCTGCTTCTGCGTCCCCAGAGATCAAAAGGTCTTTCTCCTCACTCCCTTTATATTGGCAATGGCTTCAAAAGACCAAGCTTCCTGAGTACACTAGAGAAGGTACTGGTAGGGGGAGGGATCAAGGGGTGCCTAGGATCTTGGGCAAAAGGCTATGTGGCTGAACTGCTCATCTAGGCCTCCCCCACCCCGCTCCTTGTCTTTCATTTCAGCTCTTTGCACTCCTGCCTGTTGTGAGTAGAAAAGGAAAGGGTAGTGAGGACAAGGGGTTCGGGGTACCTGAGGAGAGCCTGGCAGATAGCAAGAGCCCGTGGGATCCTCTGGAAGGGTGGAGTCTGGGCTTCCCCCGCCCAGCTCTGGTCCTGCTGTCTCCTGCAGGGGGCAGCACCATCCTGTACAACTGTTCCACCTGCCGGGGCTTTGAGGTGCACTGCTGGCCCCAAAAACGCTGCTTTCCAGGTCCTTACTCCCCACCTTGCCTCACCTCACCCAGATCTCTGAGCTCCTAAGTTCCCCCAGTGTCAAGGGTGGGGTCCTCTTTCATTGTTTCCTGGGTTCCCTGCAGGAAGTCACGATCTTTGGGAAGCCAGGATTCTGGTCCTCTCTGTCTTCGGAACTGTCCTGTTCCTGGGTGTCCTGAGCCTTGTGGTGGAGTGAGTTGGGGAATAAGGGCAGGAAACAGTCTCACCGCCTCTGACCCACCCAGTACCTCCCACCACCCATCCTTCCTCTTTCCCCGCCAATCCCCCTCCCTTCCCTTCCCAGACCTCCCACTGCCATCTTCCCTCAGGTTCCACCTCCTTGAAGCAAAAAGGGACTTATGAGGATGCTGACAGATCCCAGCCTCCAGCTGTAAGGAGTGTACCCACAACTTCCACTTCCCTTGAGGGGGGTAGCCAGCCCCTTGGTTCCAGCCGCGGAGATTCAGTCTTCCAGACTCTGAAAGTCAGATGTCCCTACAATCCCACTGTCAGAGGGCCTCCAGGAACCCGGGCAACCACAGCTGGAAAGTTTCTTCCTGCCTGCCCTCACCCAATCGGATAGGGCAGTCACCAATGCCAGGAAAATATCTACAGAAGGAAAGAATCCCCTCCACACACACTGCCACTCCCACACCTCTTTCCGCCCGTTCCCGTAAAAGCGGGGCCTGTTTGCCCCAGAAGCTACTCTTGGCTCTCCTGTGACTGACTGGGAATCCGGGAATGAGTGTTCTGGAGAACTCCCTCCCTCTCTGAGTGAGACCACATCAGTCAGTCTGCTGGCGTGCTCTCCCTCCATTTAACATTGTGAAGCCCTGGCCTCCCACAAAGGCTTCCCTCCTGCCAGGCCCAAGTAAACTTGTTGTGAAATGGCCTCCACCCCTGCCTGGGCTCTGTCTGCGACTGGGGCGGGAGGACAGGACACTCAATGAGCACACTGGTTCTCTGCTGGGGGGGGGGGGTTGCACCCCAGGAGACATTTGGGGACATCTGGAGACATTGTTGATTGCTTTGATTGGGGGCAGATATGCTATTGGCATTTAGTGGGTAGAGAGAAACAGGGATGCTGCTCAACATCCTGAAATGCACAGGAGAGTCCTCCTCCACAAGGAATTATCCATTCCAAAACGTCAATAGTACATGGTTGAGCAAGCCTGGTGTTTCTTCCCCTGGCTGTCAGGAGTTTGGCTTTTCTTGTCTCATGAGAGATGAGACAAGAAAAGAGACGCCTGTCATCAACCACAGGGCCTAGCCCCAGAAGGGATCCTGGCCCTCACCTGGCTCAGTGGTTTTCAAATTGGGTACTTAGAGGCTCCAGGGTCAAGGTTCTCAACAAGCGGTACATTGGAGTTACCTGGGAAGCTTTACAAATTAGCCATGCTTGGATCCCATCTTCAGAGATTCTGAGGTTAGTGGTCTCCTATGAGGCCTGGCTAATCTAACTTACAGCCAGGTGGGAACCACTGGTTAGGGTGTACCCATAAAGGTCCTGGGATGGGAGAGAAATGCCTGTGTCTTTCAGGAGAGCCCTTCCATGTTGTTTTACATGTTCTAGTCCAAACCCGGCATTACACACACACACACACATGACCCAGAGATCATACAGCAAGATTTTACAATCGGCCCAAGATCATACAACAGCTCATTCATCCACTCATTTGACAAGTACTTAGTGAGTGCCCACCACACACCAGACAGCATCAGTGCCCAAGCTGGTGTGGGCAGCTGCTCCTCCTGGCTGCCCAGGCAGCACAGCTCTCCTCTGGGTTGCACTGGCTGCCTTGCACTCTCTTACGCTGTACCTTTATTCCCAGGTTCAACATATGGGAGCTGTTCTTGTTTTCACACTCAGCATGCAGTGAATCAACCACTTCTGCCTATTTGTGAAGGACTTCTACCAGATCTGTCCCCACCTCCCACCCTATGGCGCCCAGCCGGCTTTAGAACCATCTCACGTGAACTTGTCTGCCAGATATGCCATCTGACTTTGCCTGCTCCCCTCAAATTCATTGCACCCTCAGGGACCACACTGGTCTTAAAACTCCACATGCTCACAACCTCCTGTCGAGCATCAAATGATGGTTAAGAATTTGGGCTTTGGAGTGGAGCTTCAGATCCTGGCTCTGTCTCTTAGTGAATCTTGGGCAAGTTATTTAACTTCTTGATTCCTGTTTCTTCATATTTTAAATGCAGATTGTGTGTTTCAGTGATTCTGTTTTCACTGATTCTTATTTTTCCTGTTTACATTTTAACATCTTTGAAGAGTCCATTTTAAATTGAAGACATGCCATAGCATAATGATATATATTACAACGGATGACATCTTAAACTCAATGAAATGCAGCAGTACTCATCTTACAGGATTACCATGAGGTCCAAATAAGTTCATATAAAATAGTTGGGACTGTGCCCAACATGTAATGAGCCCTCATTAATCATTAGCCATTATAATCTCTTAGTTAAAATCTCCCCTAGCCCTGGCCAGGCAGCTTAGTTGACTGGAGTTTCATCCCGTACACCAAAAGGTTGTGCGTTCGATTCCCAGTCAGGGCACATGCATGGGTTGCAGGTTTGATCCCTGATCAGGATGCATATTGGAGGCAACCAATTGAGGTTTCTCTCTCCCTCTAAAATCAGTTAAAACATATCCTTAGGTGAGGATTCAAAAAAGAAAAAAAAACTTCCCTACTTCCTAGTTCTTTCTTATCTATGGGATATAGCTTTGGCCCTTTACCCTGACATTCAAGGCTCTCCATGAGCAAGCAGCTCCCCTGTCTTATTTCGCCCTCAGGGCAGACCTGTCCAAACACAGATCAACCTGGAATCTTCACTGGACTGCCTCACGGGCACTCGGACTCCACACATCCAAACCCACCTTCCTTCCCGCCCCACCACCCTCTTGTGATCTCTCCCAGGCTTAATGGCAGTGCCAGCATGTCATGGATATCCTCTTCCTTTCATGCCACTTGCTTGCTTCTCACCAATAAGTGATCTATCTTTGTAAGGTTTCTCAGAACCCAACCCCAACATGTCCCTGAAGCCTGATTCTCTTAGCTCTGCCCACCCACAGCTGCTCTGAATCACTCCTAGTTGGACACTGTTTTCTCACATCTCCTCGCCTTTGTCCAGGCTTGTTCCTGTGTCTGGGATGCTCTTATCCTTTGACTCAGACACCACCTCTCCTGGGAAGCCTTCACCGAACCCCTGAGGCAGTAGTGTAGATTGTCCCTGCTCTACACATCTCTCATGTGGCAACAGTTGGATCAGGTTGTAATGTTTCTTTCTTTTTTAAAAAACATTTTATTTTTAACTTTTAGAGAGACAGGAAGGGAGGGAGAAAGAGGTAGAGAAACATTAATGTGTGGTTGTCTCTTGCATATCCCTCACTGGGGAACCCACCCGCAACCCAGGCATATGTCCTAACTGAGAATCGAACCAGTGACCCTTTGCTTCACAGGCTGGAGCTCAATCCACTGAGTTACACCAGCCAGGGCTCCTAGTGTTTATTTACACATCTTCCCTCTACTCCATGCACTACCCTATAAAGCCACTACTTAAAGTTTTGTCTTTGTTTCCCCAGTGCCTGGCACATGGTAGATGCCGGGAGGCTACCTGACAATTCCAGCTCCTCTTCTGAACCCTTGTGATGTATCCTCCCCATGGAAGCTCTTCCTGAGCACACAGCACAGGAGGCTGGTAGATTAGGGTTTCTCTTCTGTGCACATAAGGCCAGCTCACCAAAGTGCAGCCTGCCAGGGCAGGGCTGGTTTTTCTGAGCCCCTCACCAACAAGGGAGATTGCTGGCAAACCGGGACTTCCACCAAGATGGAGGCATAGCTGGAAACACTGTGCCTTCTCCCACAACCAAGTTTGCATACAACAAAGGTTTGGAGAACAAAGCCACAGCCAAAAAACAGAAAATTGAATTATACGGAAGTCTGACAACGACGAACTGTTCAACGGGGATGGTAAGAGGGGCGGAGCCAGCAGCGGAGCAGGGTCCGGCAGGAAAGATCCCCAGACCTAGGCACGCAGGTAGCCTGGACCCAGTCAGGGTGTGGGGCAGACTGACCGCGGTCACACATTCGCGCAGTGAGACGGACCACGCAGGCCCCAGGGGGCGAGGGCTGACAGCGGTGGCACACAGGCATGCAGTGGGACGAAACACATGGGCCAGGTGACAGTGGCAGCTGCCGCACTGTGGCTGCGGAGCAGGACGCCATTGTTCCTCTTTGACCCTGCCCCCACATACAACATCACAACCCAGCGACTTAGTTGCCCTGCTCTGGTGAAGGCCTAGGGCTCCGATCCTGCTACGTAACAGGCACGAACAGCCCAAAAGATGGCGCAAGAAGAACTCAAAGTCCCAGAGCCGATAACTCTCAGCGACCAAGAAATTGCCAGCCTCTCAGAAGCACAGTTCAAGACACTGTTTATCAGGATGCTCACAGAACTGGTTGATTACAGTCACAAATTAGAGGAGCATATGAAGGCTAAACTAATTGAAATGAAGGGAGATGTCCAGGAAACCAATAGTGATGGAAAGGAAACTGGGACTCAAATCAATGGAATGGACCAGAAGGAAGAACAAAACATCCAACCAGAATGGAATGAAGAAATGAGAATTCAAAAAAATGAGGAGAGGCTTAGGAACCTCCAGGACATCTTTAAATGTTCCAACATCCGGATTATAGGGGTACCAGAAGGGGGAAAGAAACAGCCACGAGTGGAAAACTTATTTGAACAAATAATAAAGGAGAACTTCCCCAGTCTGGCAAAGGAAATAGACTTCCAGGAAATCCAGGAAGCTCGGAGAGTCCAAAGAAGTTGGACCCAAGAAGGAACACACCAAGGCACATCATAATTACACTAGCCAAGACTAAAATGAAGGAGAGAATCCTAGAAGCAGCAAGGGATAAGGGGACAGTCACCTACAAAGGAGTTCCCATCAGACTGTCAGCGGATTTCTCAAAAGAGACCTTACAGGCAAGAAGGGGCTGGAAAGAAGTATTCCAAGTCATGAAATCCAAAGACCTACAGCCAAGATTGCTTTATCCAGCAAAACTTTCATTTAGAATGGAAGGACAGATAAAGTGCTTCTCAGATAAGGTCAAGTTCAAGGAGTTCATCATCACCAAGCCCTTATTATATGAAATGCTAAAGGGACTTATCTAAGAAAAAGAAGATGAAAAATATGAACAGTGAAAGGACAGCAAACTCACAGTTATTAACAACCACACCTAAAACAAAAGCAAACCAAGAGGACAGCTAGATCAGGAGTGGAACCATAGAAATGAAGAACACATGGAGGGTTAGCAACAGGGGAGTGGGAGGAGGAGAAGGGGGGAGAAGGCACAGAAAATAGCATAGAGGGTAGGTAGAAAATAGATAGGGGGGAGGGCAAGAATAGTGGGGGAAATATAGAATCTAAAGAATTTGAGACGCGTAGTTATAAACTAAGGGGGGAGAATGGTGGGGGAGGGAGTGTGCGGGTGGAGGGGAATGAAGGGGGGGAATAGAACAACTGTAATGGTATAATCAATAAAATACATTTTAAAAATAAATAAATAAACACACACACACACACACAAAACAAGGGAGATTGCTGTAGGTATGGCATTAAAAAAAGATTTTATTATTTCCAGAGAGAGCGGAAGGGAGGGAGAAAGAGAAGGGGAGAGACATCAATGTGTGGTTGCCTCTTGTGTGCCCCCAACTGGGGACCTGGCCCATGACCCAGGCGTGTGCCCTGACTGGGACTCAAGCCAGCAACCCTTTGTTTTGCAGGCTGGCACCCAATCCATTGAGCCACACCAGCCAGGGCAGTATAGTAGTTTTAAATAATTGCCCTCACATTCTCTGATGTGCCCCCTGTCCAGAGGTAGGACGTATCTTCCTTTGAATCTGGGGGTTTTGATGGGTTGACTGATTGAATGTGGCAAAAGTGATGCTGGCTCAATTTCTGGTCTCGGGCCTTAAGAAACTGGTAACTTCTACCCTCTGCCTCTTGGGAAGCTCACTTGGGAACCCAGTGACCATTCTGTGAGGATACCCGGTCTCCATGAAGAGTCCACATGGAAGAACTCAGCCAAAATCCAGCATCCACTGCAGACACTGTAGTAATAGTGCAGCCCCCCAGCTGTCAAGTCGCCCCAGACTTTCAACTTTTCGAACTAAAGCCCCAGACATAGTGGAGCAGAGATAAACCATTCCCATAGTGTCCTGCTGGAATTCCAGATGCTCAAAGCCCAGGAGGATAATGAAAAAATTTTTTTCCACCAAGTATAATAAATAATACATTTCTTACACAACAGTAGATAACTGGAACAGTGGGGCGTAAAAAGGAGACTAGAACTCAGCACTAGGGGCCTTCAATATGTGGAGCCTCTCCATTGAGTGCTTGAGCGTCCTAGTGATGTGGAGGCTGGCTTCCCCCAGAGTGGGTGATTCAGGAGTGGGAGGCAAAGACACACTGTCTTTTACGACCTACCTCAGAAGGTACACACCATCCTTTTCATGATATTCCATCCAGTACACAGATTAGCGCTACTCCTTGTGGGAAGGCCCTAACAACTATGTCAATACCAGTTCTCGACAGCCATTTTGGAGACTGGCTACCACACGTGTGGGCAACAGTTCATTCTCCAATAACCCCATGAGGTAAGACTCCAAATAGGCTTCCCCTGAAGATGAGGAAACAGAGGCACAGAAACATGAAGTAACTTGCTCACATTCACAGGATGGTAAGTGGTAAAGCCAGGATTCAAACTCAGGCTGTCAGGCTCCTAAGCTACCATGCTCTAAATGCCCTCAGTACCACTGTAAGACTGGAGGAATATGGTAGTTTTAAGAGCGCTTCCTCTTGGGAAAGCAAACCAACAGATACAGCCAAGGTGTTGGGCTGCCAACTCTGACAACTAGCAAGACAAATGCAAATTGGAAAAGGATGAAACCTCAGGGTCCTGGGAGATCGAGATGAGATGATTGAACAGGAGGGTCTTACCAATGGATCTGGGAAGAGCCAAACCATGTGGGGCCAGGGAGTACCAAACAGGGAGAGAAGCAGGGATGGGTTCACCAGGAAAATGCTTATGGATTCGATTTGGAAACTCATCCCTCATCCTCATCACTCCCAGCAAAGGAGCTTTTTTTTTTTTTAAAGATTTTATCTATTTTTAGAAAGAGGGAAAAAGAGAGGGAGAGAAACACTGATGTGTGATAGACATGTGGATTGGTTGCCTCTGGAACACTCCCAACTGGGGATTGGTTGCCTCTTTCATGCCCCCGACTGGGGACCTGCCTCACAACCCAGGCATGTGCCCTGACTGGGCATTAAACCAGCAACCTTTCAGTTCTCAGTCTGGCACTCTGCCCACTGAGCCACACCAGCCAGCACACTTTTCCTTTTTCAAAAAGATTTTATTTATTGCCCTGGCAGGTGTGGCATTTATCTATTTTTAGAGAGTAGGGAAGGCAGGGAGAAAGAGGGAAAAAAACAGTATGTGAGAGAAACATCAATGTACGAGATGCATTGATTGGTGGCCTCTGGCACACCGCCAACTGGGGCCCCGGTGCTCAAACCAGGCACGTGCTCTGACTGGGAATCAAGCTGGTGACCTTTTGGTTCACAGGCCTGCTCTCAATTCACTGGGCCACACCAGCTGGAGCCAAAGGAGCTCTTAATGTCAAAAATCTTTGCTTCACCCTACCCACATGACTGTCTCATCAATTTGTTCAACAAAGGTTACAGAGTACTTATCATCTGAACCAGGCACTAGACTGGGCACCGGGGACACAGCAATACCCAGGCAAAATGAAGTTCTTTACTACCTGAACTTGGAGTCTAGCAGGGGAGACTGACAAGTTACTGGCAAATTCTACCAGGGCAATGAGCGCAATGATGACAAAGCACAGGGATCTTAGAGTGCCAGGGAAGAGACCTGATCACTTAGGGATAGGTTTCTTGTGCTTAGCAAGGGTAGGAACACGCTTCCAAGCAGAGGAAACAGCTGTGCAAAGGGTCAGAAGAGAAATCCAGAAAGCCAAGATGCTTTCACCTGTAGAGAGGCTGACCTGGGTGAAGTAGAAAGGAGAGAGCCCAGAGAGCTCAGAGATCAGAGTAGAAATGATGCTAAGGGGACACTAAGGTGGTTCCCGAAAGAAGCGGAGAGATTTCTACAGAGGGATGGGCTCCACACCAAGGCCAAACCCAAGGCAGGGGTGGGGGAGGCCACTGAGGTGCCCTCTCTGCTTATCCTCCTGGATCTCTGCCCTGTGAGGAAAGACTTGGCCCCAGTGGTGTGAATGTGCTCATCCTTCTCGGATGCAGAGCCTACAGGGCAAGGCAGAGGTTGGGGAAAGGCAGGTGGAGGAGGTGGGGCCTAGTCTGGCCTCCAGGTTTAAGTGTTCATCTCAGCCTGAAGGGGGTGCTGCCTGAGGATGGTCAGGATGGTCAGGATTGTCAGGCTGTGCTCCCTGAGTATGGGCAAAGGTGGGGGTGAGAGGAATTTAAATCTAAAAGTAAGAAATGAATAGGGAGAAGGGAGGAGTAAACAGGCCTCTGATTACCTGCTTTTTTTTTTTCAAGCCTAAGACAAAGGTAAGGCTGAGCCTCTATCTACCTATGACCTTCTGCTGGGATGGGAAGGATCAAGGCAAGGAGTCCAATTGATAGTGGCCCATCATCAGCCTCTTCTCCATCTTATAGCCAAGGTGTAGGCAGGGCCAGCCTCTCTCCCCTGAAACAATGGTAAGAGGCTCTCTCGAGCTTCCTGCTCTTTCTTCTCTCACCTTTCCCCAGTCTCTCTCTACAGCAGGCTGGTTCTGTCACTTCCTGTTTGAAACCTTCAGTGGTTCCCAGAGCCATCGGGTAAGGCCCAGGCTCCTGAGCATGTTCTGCAAGGCCCTGTAGAATGAATCCCACCAGGGCAATATGCTTGTTCACCTGAGTCCCCAGAACCTGGCACAGTGAAAGCTTGCTGGAAGAAGGGCAAACTGATGCCTAGTCTGGCTACCACCAACCTTTCTGAATGCATCTGCCCATATGCTCCACACTCCCTATGTGCTCTACACTTGTGTGTTCATTCCACTCCCAGGGGACACTTGACATTCAGAGGAAAATCGAGTTTCACATGCTCTTCTCTGAATAAGCTTATGGAGCCATTGTGTTTCCCACCAAGAAATTGTATCACACCAGGATGAATCTCAAAAATGTGTGGAGTAAAACCAACGAATAAAATGGAAACAAAGACATGGACACATGGACAGACTGGCAGTTGGGGGGGGTGCACAGGGAAGGGAGACTGGATGAAAGAAGGTGAAGGGATCAGCCACAGAACACATGTGCGTGACCCATGGACCCAGCAGTGTGGTGATAGCCAGAGGGAAGGGGAAGCAGAGACTGGATGGAGGTGGGCAAAGGGGGGAAAATGAAAACATCTGTAATAGTTTCAACAATGAAAATAAAGTTTAAAAAGGGATTTAAAATGTGTTGAATGAAAGAAGCTAAATGCAAATAATAAACACTAACTCCACTGATAAGGTCAAGAGTAGAAAAAATGATCTATGGGTTTCAGAAATCGGGATGGTAGTTGTCTCTGGGGAATGGGACTGACTGCAAATGGGCAGGCACAAGGTAACTTTCTGGGCTTTCTGGTTCTTTATCTGCATTTGCAAATGTGTACATTTCTTGAAATGCTTTCATCTATACAGTTAAATCTGTATGTGTTACTAAATGGAAATTATACCTCAATAAAGTACTGTGATCAGAGAAAGCAATGTTCATATGGCTATAACAATGGAGTGGGGGGGAACACCCCACAGTGTGTGGGTTAAACAGCACATCTGACATAGCCAAAGAGAGAATTGTTGAACAAGAAGATAGAGGTGAAGAGTTACCTGGATTGCATCACAGAGACAAAAAGAATGGAAACATGGAAGAAAAGTTAAAAGACATGGGGGCAGAATGAAAAAGTCTATCATACTTCTAATCAGAGTCCCCAAAGGAAAGAACACAAAAAAATGGAGAAAAGAATAGTTGAAGAGATACTCATTGAGAATCTTCCAAAATTGACGAAAGATGCAAATTCATAGATATAGGAAACACAACAAACTGAGAGGAATAAGTAGAGAAGAATCCATACCTAGATACTTTGTACTAGAACTACAAAACACTAATATCATTCTAAAAGCAGAGAGAAAAGAGATCAGCTACAAAGGAATAACAGTTACACTAAGCAGACTTTTTCAAAATATTCATTGCACCTATTATATGCCTACACTGTGCCAGGTACGTAGAACACAAGATGAACAAGACAGGCTCAGCCCCGACCCTGTGGAGCCCACAGCATATCAGGGATGGTTGATACGGAGGGAGCAATTATAGTGTGATGAGCTGGTCTAGTTGGAGGGAAGACCGTTGGCAAGAAGATTGTACAGGCAGAACTGTGAACTATTAAGATTTTTCCCATCAATGCTGGAAGATCCCGAGTGTAGCAAGATGGGGTGGGGCTTTTCCTTCCAAGGGACTCAGGACAATGCTGCTATGATCACAAATCCTGCCTTAGGACAGGAGACAGAAAAGATGTTCTAAGACTGGTGGCTTCCTGAGAACCCCTGAAGGAAAGAAAGAGAGCAAGTTCCTTCTCAGAGCCTTCATCAAGGTCCTGGACTTGTGTTCCGGCAGCCACAGGCCAAGTAGCAGTGCACAGAGCCCTGGGATCAGCAGAGGCGACATGGGGCTAGGGAGGTTAAACCAGAACGAGGCCAGGAAGTGCGGGTGCTGGGGAGGGGTGCCCTGATGCATGGAATACTGCCTTTCACTTTTTTAAAAAATCCTCACCTGAGGGTATACTTATCGATTTAGAGAGAGAGGAAGTGGGGGGGAGAGAGTAACATCTATGTGAAAAGGAAACCTCGATTGGTACATACCCCAACGGGGGCTCCAATCCCCAACCCAGGTATGTGCCCTGACTGGGATTGAACCCACAACCTTTTTTGGTATAGGGGACGATGCTCTAAGGAACTGACTCACCTGGCCAGGGCTGGAGTCCTGCCTTTGATTGCAAGACTAGGCACCAAGCTGGGATGGGGCTGAGGAGCCCCTGAGAAGCTCTGCCTCCACCCCAATACACACCCATACAAGACTGCCCATGGGTTTCACTCTGGGGAGCTCCCGGAGAGGTCCTTGAACTTCAGAGCTGGGAAAAGGAAGATGGCTTGAATCCTGGACTCCGTCTAGGAGGGGGGCTGACTTTCTGTACCACCATCAGCACTTCTCTGCCCCGGCTTCGTTTCAAAACACCTGTGCCAGGGGCCAGGGACTAAGGCCTGTTCAGCCTTATCTTCCTAGTGTCCTGGCAGGATAGCTCTATCAGATACTTATTCATTTAAGGGGTGGGGCTCTGGTGAGAGGGGCGAGGACTTGGCTAGATGGGGTGTGGAGGACAGGACAGAGGAGAAATTCTGGGGAGCGGTGAAAAGTCCTTTGGAGAAGGCCGGAAAGAGGGGAAGAAGGTGGAGAGAGTGAGAAGAAAGGCAAAGGACAGAAGGGAGGTTGCTCAGCAATTGACCTAGCAGAGGGAGTGGCCGACAAGCGCCCTTGCAACCCTCACCATTGCTCACCGGGGAACTGGGGGCGCGGCGCTGGCCAGCTCGGGCCAGCTGCCAGGTCCCACCCTTCCCGGGCCTCAGGCCCCGCCCTTCTCGGGATTTAGTCCTGGCAGCTCCGGAGGCCCGGTAGCCGTCGCTTCCGCCTTTGCCAGGTGAGGGTCCAGGGAAGCTGGAGCGCCGGGGCTGGGGCTGGCGCAGGTGGCGGAGAAGCCCTTGCCTGGGGTGACTCCGCGGGTGCTGAGCCTGTCTTCCCCATCCTCCCTTCTTCTGCCCTCCCCTCCTGGGTCCTTTCCTTCTGCCGGAGCTTTTCGTCCAGTCCTCCTTCTCCCGCTTCCCTCTTCCCACTTTGCAAGGGGTCCCGACAGCCCAGGGTCCTGGGCTATCTCCTCCCCCGCCCCTGCCCGTGCCCAGTTCCAAGCCCACCTCCGGGTTTCCAAATGGGCCCCAGCTTGTGGTTCCCCGCCTTCTCCGGGCTTAACTAAGCGTGTGGGGCGGGGGTAGAATCCAGGTGCGTGTAAGGAAGAGTTCGTGCAGGCTGCGAAGGCAGCCGCCACCCAGAGCGCCTAGAGCCTTATTTCTTAAAGGCTGGTGGAGTTGCCTTGAAGCTAAGTTAGACTGAGTGACTCAGGTGTTCAGGCGGGGCTCCCTACCTGAACTTGAGGTGACTGTGGCCAGTACCTGAACTTAAACCACAAATGCCTGATTTGATTTCAAATGTTGCTGCCTCCTGTGTAGAAGAGGCAGTGACCTGACTGCCTCCGGGCTGAGGTGGAAATGTGCCTGCAGAACTCAGGTGTACATGCATGCCGTCCCTCAGTGTCCCCTGTGCTATGTGTGTTTATGTGGACCTTGGTGTCTCAAACCCATGGGGGAATGTATTTACAGGGCCCTGTTTCAAGTACAGTTATGTAAGAGGGTATGAGGGTAAGCCTGGTGTTTTATGGCAGCACACTGGGCCATCTCAGAAGTGAGAGGACACATCTGGGTGTCTCGGGCATCTTTTGCAGCATATCTGTACATGTCAGTGTATGTGTGTGCAGCAGTGCATCTGGGCATGGGAGGCAGTGTGCCTTTGTATGTGTGCACACATGTATGTGTGTATCTGTATGTCTGAGGTATAGTGTAGTTAGCATATCTGGGCATCTCTGGTATATATGTGGTAGGTCAAAATGACCTAACTGTATATGAGGTATCTCAGGTGTGTGCAGTGCGGTATCTCAGGTCTGAAAGGGCAATGTCTCTGGGTGTCCTAAAAGTACAGGGGCATTGTGCCATAATATCTCGAGAGTGAGCAGGGCTACATACCTGAAATCTATGGTGCTAAAATCTCAGGTGTGAAGGAGGTCAGGTTTCCCAGTGGTGAAGGGGGTAGAGGACCTCGGCCTTGGGTATGGGGAGCATTCTTCCTGAAGTTTGTATGTGTGAGTGGCAGGATACCCAGCTCTCTCTGATGTGTCTCTCCTTCTATCTGAGTGTTTCTGATGGTTGAGGGGGCAGCTGGGGACCATATCTCTGGTATCTGAGTGTCTCAGGTGCCTACCCTGGGCTGTGTGTCTGGAGGAGAGTATACAACTATACTGAGGAGTCGGAGTTCTTTCTCCAGACATGCTCCCGGAGGCAGGTTCCCTGTGGCTGCTGAGGCTACTCCAGGACATCCAGCTGGCCCAGTTCTACCCATCCATACTTGAGAAGCTGAATGTTACCCGGCCAGAGCACTTCGACTTTGTGAGACCTGAGGACCTGGACGGCATTGGCATGGGCAGGCCTGGTGAGGGACTCCTATCCCAAGGCCCTAGTCTCCCCTCCTCCAACCTGTCAGTTGCTACGAGCCTCCCCCACTCCCCCTTTCAAACACCAGCCCTCTTCTTGCCTTTAAATCCCTTGCATCATGTCCACCCCTCCCCTCATACTACTCCAGCCCTCTAATTCTGGCCTCCCCCAGCCCAGCGCAGACTGGCTGAAGCTGTGAAGAAGCACCATTCCAGGAACAAACCTAAGGTGTGTATCTGGGGGGTTGGGGGATGAGAGGTTTAAAGGGCCAGTTTAGACTGGGGAATGAGCTGGGCTGAGTGTCAGGGGTATTCCGGGTTCCACACACTTGATTTCTCACTGCTGTTTCAGATCCCTGGGGGGTTTGCTCCTGAGCAGAAGGAGACCACCCCACCCTCAGACAGCTCTCCATTCCTCCCTGAGCCAGAGCGGGGACTAAAGTGTCTGATCCCAGATGGTGCTGTGAGCAGGGGGGAACTGCTGGGCTCCGGCTGCTTTGGCGTGGTGCACCGGGGGCTGTGGACACTGCCTAGCGGTCAGAGTGTGAGTACTCAGGGAGCCTACTTCATTCTGGGTACCTGGGCCCGGTACCAGCTGGGAGCTCTGCTCTGACCCTCGGATAGCTGTTCCCTAGGGTGCCTGATGGTGCCTCCCCTACCCCCAGGTCCCAGTGGCTATCAAGTCCCTCAGGGTGACTCCCAAAGGCCCGGTGGGCACAGAGCTGAGGGACTTCCTTCGAGAGGTGTCTGTCATGATGAACTTGGAGCACCCACACTTGCTGCAACTGCACGGGCTCGTACTGGGCCAGCCTCTGCAAATGGTGAGCAGGCCTGACCCTGGCTCCCGGGACAGCCTCGGAGCTGAAGTGAGACAGGAGAGTGGGCTGCCAGAGGCCCATGGAGCCCGACCATTGCTCACGAGGCGCTGTGCTCCTGCAGGTGATGGAGCTGGCTCCGCTGGGCTCCCTGCACGCGCGCTTGACCGCGCCGGCCCCTTCACCCCCGCTGCCCATAGTCCTGCTATGCCTCTTTCTGCGGCAGTTGGCGGGGGCCATGGCGTACCTGGGGGCCCGCGGACTGGTGCACCGGGACCTCGCTACACGCAACTTGCTGCTGGCTTCACCGTGTACAATCAAGGTGGCCGACTTCGGGCTGGTGCGGCAGCTGGGCGGTGCCCCGGGCCGTTACGTTATGGGCGGGCCCCGCCCCATCCCCTATGCGTGGTGAGAGTTGAGCCTGGGGCGTGGGTCTGGGAAGCTGATCCGGAGGGTGAGGCTCTGGCGCTCAGTAGCTGGCTGAAGAGGAGTGGAGAGGAAACTGGTCCTTTGAGGGAGACTGGGCCCAAAGGAGTCCGTGGGTCTGGAGGGGCTTGTAAAGGAGGACTTCTGAGGACCAGTCCTCAGCTGAATGGGAGCAGAGGGCCGGTGTTCAATGACAGGTGGGACCTCCGAGGGGCACAGATCCAGCCCCCTTCAGCTCCACTTCCGCAGGTGTGCTCCAGAGAGCCTTCGCCAAGGGGCCTTCTCTTCTGCCTCGGACGTGTGGATGTTTGGGGTGACGCTGTGGGAGATGTTCTCTGGGGGCAAGGAGCCCTGGGCTTGGGTCCCGCCCTACCTCATCCTGCAGCGGCTGGAGAAGGACCAAGCCCGGCTGCCTAGGCCTCCTCTCTGCTCCAAGGCCCTCTACACCCTTGCTTTGCACTGCTGGGCCCTCCACCCTGCTGATCGGCCTAGCTTCTCCTGCCTGGAGGGGCTGATCCAAGAGGTGGGAACACTTTCCTCCCCAGATGCACTCCAACTCTCTCCCCCACATCTTGTCTCCCAGGGTTCCATGCACAAGACCAACAATACTGACTCTTGGGCTGGGGTCTAGGACAGAACAAATTCAGTCTCTACCTGCAGGATAAGAGCCCTGGGGAGCAGTTTGGGGCTACACAGATGTAGGCTGAAGGGCTACGGGACTGAAGCAGGGCCAGAGAAGGAGGAGTACAGAGCAGAAAGCAGTAGAGTAGTTTTCGGTGGGCATTTGACAGGCAGAGGAGTGTTTCAGCCCAGGAGGGGTAAGTACAGGTAACAAAGGCAGTGGACATACTCAGGAGCTGCCCCATGGAGATATTTGGCATGATAAATAACTGGAGTTAACATATAGGGCACTTGGTCTGTGTAAGATACTGTACTAAATGTCTTACATGTACTCATTTGATCCTCGAAACAACCCAACAAGGTCATTGTTATCTTGACTTTACAGATGGCACAGTTGAGGCATTGACAGTTTAGGTGACTTGCCTAAGAGGAACAGCTGGGATGTGAACCAGTCTATCTGACTTCAGAGCTATTCCTTAAAGCACTGCACTCCGCTGTTTTTGTTTTTTGAAACTTTTTAAAAATCATTTTTTATTTTTCAATACAGTTGACCAATATTATATTGGTTTCAGGTGTGCACCCCAATATTAGGCATTATATAACTTACTAAGTGATCGTCCCAATAAATCTCATACCCATCTGACTCAGGGGTGCCAAACCTTTTGGCATCTCTGGGCCACACTGGAAGACCTGTCTTGGGCCACACATTAAATTCACAAACACTAACAAAAACTGATGAGCAAAACACAGGTTTTAAGTAAATTTACGATTTTGTGTTGGGATGCATTCATAGCCATCCTGGGCTGCATGTGGTCTGTGGGTCATGGGTTGGACCAGGAAAGTTGGGAAGATTAATTACTGTACCCAGCAAAGCTATCATTTAGAATGGAAATACATATAAAGAGCATTAGAGACACACACAAAAAAAGCTAAAGGAGTTCATCACTACCAAACAAGTATTACATGAAATATAAAGGGTCTTCTTGAAGAAGGAGAATAAGATTTTTAAAATAAGAACAATAACCCTGCCTGGTGTAGCTCAGTGGACTGAGCACACTGGCTCAGTCCAAATGGACTACAAACCAAATGGTTGCCAGTTCAGTTCCCACTCAGAGCACATGCCTGGGTTGCAGGCCAGGTCCCCAGTAGGGAATGTGTGAAAGGCAACCACACACTGATGTTTCTCTCCCTCTCTTTCTCTCCCCTGCTAGTTATTGGAATATTATTGACTATATTCCCTATGTGGTACTTTATACCACCATGACCCTTCTGTTACTACCAATTTGTACTTCTTTTTAAAAAAGATTTTAAAAACTTGTTATTTATTTTTAGACAGATGGGAAAGGAGGGAGAAACACCAATGTGTGGTTGCCTCTCACTCAACCCCCACTGGGGACCTGGCCCACAACCCAGGCATGTGTCCTGACTAGGGATTGAACTGGTGACCCTTTGGTTCACAGGCCAGCACCCAGTCCACTAGGCCTTACTAGCCAGGGCCCAATTTGTACTTCTTAATCCCTTCACCTTTCCCCCCCAACCCCCCTCCTATCTGGCAGCCTTCAAAATATTCTCTGCTTGTTAGTCTGTTTCTGTTTTGCTTATTTATTGTGTTTTTTAGATTCAAATATTGATAGATATGTATTTATTGCCATTTTATTGTTCTCATTTAAATTTTTTTAAAAGATTTTATTTACTTATTTTTAGAGAGAAGGTAAGGGAGAGAGAAAGAGAGGGAGAGAAACATCAGTGTGTGGTTGCCTTTCACACATTCCCTACTGGGGACCTGGCCTGCAACCCAGGCATGTGCTCTGAGTGGGAACTGAACTGGCAACCATTTGGTTTGTAGTCCATTTGGACTGAGCCAGTGTGCTCAGTCCACTGAGCTACACCAGGCAGGGTTATTGTTCTTATTTTAAAAATCTTATTCTCCTTCTTCAAGAAGACCCTTTATATTTCATGTAATACTTGTTTGGTAGTGATGAACTCCTTTAGCTTTTTTTTTTTTTTGTCTCTGACACTTTTTATATGTATTTCCATTCTAAATGATAACTTTGCTGGGTACAGTAATCTTGGTTGTAGGTCCTTGCTTTTCATCACTTTGAGTATTTCTTGCCAATCCTTTCCAGCCTGCAAAGTTTCTGTTGAGAAATCAGCTGACAGTCTTTGTAGCTAACTAACTGCTTTTCTATTGCTACTTTTAAGATTCTCTCTTTGTCTTTAACCTGCTTTTTAATTATTTATTTATGTATTTATTTACTTTAGAGATAGGAGAAAGGAGGGAGGGAGAAAGGGAGAGAAACATCAATCAGCTGCCTCTCGTACACACCCAGACCAGGCAATAAACCTGCAACCTAGGCATGCGCCCTGGCTGGGAATCAAAGCAGTGACCTTTCACTTTGCAGGATGATGCCAAACCAACTGAGCCACACTGGTCAGGGCTTGCATTTTAATTATGATGTGTCTTGCTATGGGCCTCTTTGGGTTCATCTTGTTTGGGATTCTCTATGCTTCCTGGACTTGTATGTTTATTTCCTTCACCAGGTTAGGGACATTTTTCCTCATTATTTTTTTAATTTTATTTATTTATCTTTAGAGGGGAAGGGAAGGAGAGAGGGAGAGAAATATCAATGTATGGTTGCCTCTTGTACATCCCCTGCTGGGAACTGGCCTGCAACCCAGGCATGTGCCCTGACTGGGAATCGAACCGCGATCGTGTGGTTCGCAGGCCCATGCTCAATCCACTGAGCTACACCAGCCAGGGCTCCTCATTATTTTTTAAAATAGGTTTTAAATTTCTTGCTCTCTCTCTTCTCCTTCTGGTACCCCCATGATGTGAATGTAGGTATGCTTGAAGTTGTCCCAGAGGCTCTTCACACTATCCTTATCCTCTCTTTCTTTCCTTTCTTTCTTTCCTTCCTTCCTTCCTTCTCTCTTTCTTTCTCTCTCTCTTTCTTCTATTTGACACAGCTCAGGAGCACCATTGGGGATACTGCTGGCTGCTTGTCATTTATTTTCCACTTGGTAGAAAGCACACAATTATGCTGTGTCAGGAAGGCTCATGTGTGGCTTAGGTAGTAAAGAGCAGAGTTATCTTGACTTCTTTTTTGGTGTTAGGCTGTTCTGATATAAAAGTACCCAGATGCTTTTGCTTGCTACAGACTGCCTAGGCTATGGGTGGGGTGAGAAGAAGGTAGAGGACAGAGAAGGAGGGGTATGGTAAGGGGCTCAAAGGAGCCTAGTGCCTCTGAAAGTTCTGTTCTTTCATTTGGGCCATGTTTCTTTGTCTCTTCATTTTGGCAGTCTCCTGTGTCTGTTTCTATGTATTAGGTAGAACTGCTGCATCTCTGGGGCTTAATAGAGTGGCCTAATGTAGTAGGTGTCCTGTAGGGTCCAGTGACACAGCCTCTCCATTCACTCGAGCTGGGCACTCCAGGTTTGCCCACCCCTTCCTGTGTGTGCTGTAGTCGAGGTTTGATTGCTGATGAAAGAATTTACCCCAGGTTGATCAACTGCAAGGATTGGCTGTGACCACTGTGGAGGATCAGCTATGGAGGTGTCCACCCCACAGATCAGGACTTATGTCAGTGGGGCTCTGGTGCCCCCCGAGTCTGCCCCTTGAGTGTGTCACTTGTGGAGATGGTTGGGTGGTGCCTTAAAATGGTCTGAAGCTGTAAACCAGGTGTGCTGGCTCTGGGGCCTCCCAGGAGGTGCAGGCCAAAGTCAGCCACTGCTTGTATTCTGCCCGAGGCCACATGGCATGAGCTACAAAGTGATCTGTAGATGGCTGCTACTTGTGCTGGGTTTGGAGATGTCCAGGAGAGGCCATGCTGCAAATCAAGGCTGATTGCCACCTGTGCTGGGCCTGGGGCCACTTAATGAGAGGTAGGGGGCACACCAAGGTCAGATGTTGCTTGTTTGAGAGATTTTAGGAAAGTCTGAAGCATGAGCTAAGACAGGCCTTTTGTATGGATAAGCCACTGGAAACAACTTGAGTGGGACCAAAAGATGATGGGGTGTGATCTCAGGAAATCACCAGGGTGGGGCGAACAGTGGTAGCCAGGTTGATGGAGACTCATATGTAGTGACCTTCTGCCAGGTCTATGGGAGAAGGGCTCAGAAAAGGAACAATGGCCTCTTCTAGTAGTTCTATCTGGGAGAAAGCTGCCCCTCTAGCTCTTGTGCTGATGTCAGACACTTCATTCCTTCCCTGTGTCCCTGGTGTTTTTCAAGCTTCTACTCCAGTGTTGGAACTCAAAATGAGTGAGTCCAAGTAAGTCTGTGCATGGGCCCTTTAAGAGGAACTGCCTTGAATGCCAGAGGTCCTCCATCCCACTGAGCCATAATCCTTGCTGGTTTTCATAGCCAGAAGGTATGGGAACTTCTCTTCCTGGCAATAGAACCTTGAGGTGGGAGGCCTGGTGTGGAGCTGGGACCACTCGCTCCATGAGGGAGTGGAGCTCCACTTAACCTCCAGCCAAGATATACCCCCAGTTTTTATTTGCCTTAAGCGGGCATGGGACCAGCCCATTCCACTTCTTTGCCCCTCCTACCAGTATCAATGTGGCTTCTTCCTTATATCCTTAGTTGTAGGACTTGCACTCAGCTAGATTTCAGGTGGGACTAATGATGGTCATTCTGTAGTTTAGTTGTATTTTTGATGTGGTTGTGGGAAGATGCAGGTACTGTGTTTACCTATGCTGCCATCTTGACTGGAAGCCTATACTCTACTGTTGAAGGAGTTTAGTATTTACTCTGAGGGCACTCAGGAACCATGGAAGAGTTTTGAGCAGGGAAGTAACAAGGCAACTTTACATACTGTATCACTCTGGCTTGGTGCAGGAATGGATTAAAGGGGAGATACTGAAGATGGGAAGACCAGGTAGGAGACAATGGCTGTGAAGTAGAAGTGATATGAAAAGGTCTGGATGAGGATCAAGACGGTAGAGCTGGAGAGAAATGGAACATTTCCAGAGGTGCTTGGGAGGTAGATGTGATGGGCCTGGGTGCGGCATAAAAGCAGTGCATAGGATAATGCTCCACTTGATCTCCCTAGGAAGAAACAGACCCCCACCCCTTTTGTTGCTCTCTGACCCATGGATTGTGTTCAGCTTGGCATGGAATCTAGGTCTGCCCCCCTAACTGGACTACAACTGGGGGACAGGGATAATGTCATCCTGAGTCCAGGACAGAGGACACACCTGGTATGGGTTTGATTGGTGGGTACATAACGAGGAGTCTCCTTTCTCACCTTCTCCATGATACCCTTCTGACTCAGGCCATGAGTGCAGCCACCCTTTCCTCCTGTCTCTATAGGCCTGGCCCCCTGAAGGGCATTGTGTGAGGGACGTCACGGAGCCACGTTCTCTGAGGATGGAGCCTGGTGATCCCATCACCATCATCGAGGGCAGGTGAGGGCCTCATGTTCCCTATGAATCCTCCCAACCTTCCTGACGCTGTTTCCTTTCTGCTTCTCCCCAGCTCCTTTAACTCTGATCCTCTGCTTCATTCCCTCCTCTCCCCATTGGGCCCTGAGAACTCTACCAGGCCTGGTGTCTGGGCTGGAGCCACCATGGGCCCATAGAGCCCTATTGTGTTAGGAACAAAAAGGCGTTCCTTCTTCTAAGCAGATGCAGCTCCATGGCACACAGCTTGTGAGCTGAATGCAGGCAGGAGCCTGGCCTCCACTCCCCCCTTGCTCTCATCCCCATCACCAGTGCCTCTTCCCGTAGCCCCAGCTCCACAACCTGGAAAGGCCAGAATGGTCGCACATTGAAAGTGGGCAGCTTCCCAGCCTCAGCAGTGACACTGGCAGACTTGAGAGGCTCCCCAGCCACCTGTCCGGTCCATAGAGGATCCCCTGCCTGGGGAGAGCAAAGCCGAGGAAGCACAGATGGGTGAGGACCTGAAAGAATGGAGGATAGAATGGCTGGGCTGGGGGAACTAACCAAGTTCAGCAACTGCTCTGGAAGGGAAGCTTGGGGTGGGTCCAGGAAAAAGCTGGGAGGCTGGATTTGCCTTACAGGTGGAGCTTCCACACTGGGTCTCAGCTAGCCAGGGAGCCCCAGGGATTCTTTGGGATGGGACATTGATATGTGTGGGGGAGCTGGGGTGGACAATGAACTGGATCACTCTCCAACAGGGTCAGACCAAAGGCAAAGCTTCGGGAGCTACCTCCAGCAAAGGGTCAGAGAAGGAACACACCCCTGCAGAGGATAAAAGGTGACTGATGGGAGGCAGGGCCCCAGGTTCTCTGAGATCAAGAGCAACCCTCCAGTTCCGCACCCTGCTCTGAATCCATGCCTCTACATCCATGATTTCCCCATGTGACTTCCTCCCCCTACTCATTCTACATGTTGACATCCATCCCAGCTGTACTTAAACATCTGCCTTCTCCACTGAACAGCATTTTCCCATGCACTCAGTTCTTTGGTTCCTCAAGCTTAGGCCTGGGTGTCTGTTCTGCACACCTGTCTTATTGTCCCACCTAATACAGGGACCACCTGAGGATAGCACACACAGAAAATGGAAAGAAGACAGGACCCAGCATCTGGGCTTCCTCTCAAGTTTTGTTTGTTTGTTTGTTTGTTTTCCCTAAACTGTGCAGGCATTTCCAAGAGTCTGGAATCTGTTCTTTCCCTGGGCCCTTGCCCCACAGGGGGTGGTTCGAGCCCCCCTGAACTTCGACATGCCAGAGATGTACCCCAGGGACCCCCAGGCCTGCCACCCCGCCCTCCCTTTGTCTCCAGCTCTTTTCAGCTCAGCCAGCCCCCGGGGGAGCGGCCTTCTTGGCCCAAAAGAGAACCCCTGCACAATCACCCCTTGGAAGCGCCCAGAGGCAGCAAAGCCACTGTTCCCGATCCCAAGTTGCAGAAGAGGGTTATGGAGGTGAGGTCTCCCTGAGTGAGCTGGTGTCTATAAGGGGTCACAAGCTTGGGTAGGAGCCTAAGTGAGGCTTTGTCCCCTGCAGGTGGAGCTGAGTGTACATGGAGTCACCCACCAGGAGTGCCAAGTGGCACTAAGAGCCACTGGGGGAGATGTAGTTTCTGCCATCCAGAACCTTAAGGTAAAGCCAGACCCTTCTCTTGGGTTTCCACCTCTCCTGTCCCTGTTCTCTGGCAGTCAGCTGCCCTCCCTCCCATTTCCACAGGTAGACCAGCTCTTTCACCTGAGTAGCCGGTCCAGAGCTGACTGCCGGCGCATCCTGGAACACTACCAGTGGGACCTCTCAGCGGCCAGTCGCTATGTCCTGGCCCGGCCCTGAGCTCTGCTCCCTTAGACATGGACACCAGCATGCACCAAGGGCCTGACTGTGTGGGGCCAAGCAGAACCAGAACAATGTCCTGAAAGGGCATACTTTCCCGCCTGGAGAGGGCCGGCTATGCACAGGTGCAGGAGGAGCCCAGGGTCAGGCCCTGATGAGTGTTTCCTCCTACGCTTGGCCTCTGAAGGCTCAAGCTCCCTTGGCTGGGTCATAGAAGTATCTGGTTCACCTGCCCACCACATTTCCAACCAAGAGGAGGACTTGGAGGAACAGAGCTGCTACACATCCTACCCATAGGAAGTTTCTGCTTGCTACAGAGAATGACTAAGTGGCCATACAGAACCAGGGGAACAGCCATCCTGAACTGCTACCAGCCACCACAGTGGGCCACCTTGGAGGATGGAAGCAGCCATGGACTTTGGGCACAAGGCCCAAACTGCCTTGGCTTGGGCCGGCGACATCATGGGTGATGAAAGTTGCTCCTTTGGACTCATGGACACTTGATCCTGGCAGCTCGGGTCACACGACGGGTACCCCCCGCCCCACCCAGCTGCCACATTTCCCTTTGTTTCCCGCTCCAACTCTTTCTTCTACCCTCTCCCATTACATATATCTTCCAATATCCAAAAAGTTACAAAGTTTATATGAATATAACATACAAAGACACAGCCTCCTTTGTAAGAACACGGAAGGAGGGTGGTTAAGTAAGTCAGAGGAAGCTGCAGCAAGCACCAGCTATGAGAATGGCCCACGGGGAAGAGGAGGTCAGCGCTGGGGCCTAGGCCCTAGAGCTGTTGCTAGGAATGTGGGGACCCCCTCTGAGTGCCATGGTCTGAGGCTGAACTAAGCAGTCAAGCTGACACAGTGAAGGGCGACCATATCAGCCATCTTTGGTGCTGCTTACCCTCTCCACCCCAGCTTCCTTTGTGAAACCCCAGAGCCTTGGATTCCAATTCCCAGAATTCAGTAGGAGGAAGTGAACAGGGAAAGTCTGAAAGCCAATATGCTGATATGCCTTGTGCTGAGGGGTTGCCAGAGACAGTGGTGAGAGGTAGCAGGGAAAGGGCTCTCATACATACCCTTCTGTGAGGGCCACAGGTGAAGGAGGCCAGGGGAAGAGGGAAGGGGTGGGGCATCATGGCCCCCAGCCTCTCAGGCATCCCTGTTTGTCCCCTGTAGTGTACATGGAGGAAAGGGGCTGCCTCTGAGGAGGGGCCAGGCCAGGCCAGGTGACCATCTTGGATTCTGGTTGCGGTGATAGTCTCCTCACCCTGAGGCGACGTCTAACTGGTGATGGCAGAGGGCCCAGTGCCTCCTCGCTTCTCGAAGAACATGTAGTCCTGAGGGGAGGGTACCATCAACAGGAGATGAGGCTGGGCCACTCTGGCTCGGCTACCACAACCCAGGTCTGGAGATACAACCCCCGATAAAGTCTGTCCCACTCCTAGCAGGAGACCAGGAAGTACAGAAAGCCCTCAGTGGGAGCAAAGGAGGGGCAACCAACTCACAATGAGGAATGTGGCTCCCAGCAGCACAGCCTTCACTTTCACATCCAGATCCAGCGGGAACTGCAAGCCAAAGTCATCTGCATCTGTGAGGGCTTCTTGGAGCAGTCCTCCCCACTGCTTGCTGATGCGGCCCACACTACGGGACTCATCCAGGGTCTTCACCTGTCAGGAGTGGGAGAGGGAAGAAGACAAGACCCAGTTGGAGTAGATGCAACTGCTCTCTCCTGTCTTCAGTCTCACTCCCACTGTCACCCTGTATGAACTGTGCTGGCTCTACACTCAGTGAATCCCCCCAATAGCCTTGGATTTCCATGTGACTTCTGGAGAAACTGAGTCACCTTTGGGCACTATGAGTATATAGCAAAAATGAGGATTCAGACTTAGATCTGTTCCTCTTGAAGGGCCAACATTATCTCCTTTATCTCCTTAGTGTGTGGCTGGTTACTAGGTTTGTTTTCATTGCCAACAACCCTGCTACCCATATTTGGTATAGTTTGTGCCCTGCACAAAGTAGCTTGGCCAAGAGGGCAAGGGAGGCTGCTAAAACCCTAGCTGTACCCTATCAGCCAACCAGGCTCCTAAAAGGCTATGTCTGCCCAAAGGGGTGCCTTTCCTCTGCAGAGGAGGGAGGGCTCTGTGCAGTACTCACACAGGCCTCCACTATAGGGGATCCAAGCCCACCTTTTGTGGGGGAGAAGGCAGCAGTAAGCAGCCTCCAAGAGTTCATGTTTCTCTCTCTCTAAAACCAATAAACATATCCTTGGGTGAGGGTAAAGAAACAAATGGAGCCCTGACCAGTGTGGCTCAGCTGGTTGGGTGCTGTCCTGCAAAGCAAAAGGTCACCAGTTCAGTTCTTGGTCTGAGCGCATACTGGGTTGTGGGTTCTGTCCCTGGTAGAGACATGTGCAAGGGTCTTTCCACTGAACTCTCTGGACCCAGCAGCAATAGGCCCTGCTGCTGTAGGTGGTAATTCACAGTGACTCCCTGGTCCTTTTTCTATGTTCATTCTCCAGTGACTAGAACGAGTGTGATTTCCTTCTATGTTCTCCCCAACCCCTTCCCTCACTGTCCTACACCTCTGAGGCACTTCCTGCAGACTAGTCCCAAGCTGGGCAGGGTCTCTCCAGGATCTCTCCCAGCCAACCCTGTGGTCCCAAGAGTATGGTCCCAAATATGGACCATCCATAATTATGTACAAGGAAGACCGGCCCTTTGAGAACCCCACAGTCTACACATTCCTATTCGAAGTCACCAAGTAGGCCATGGCTGGTGTGGTTCAGTGAACTGAGCACCGGCCTGCAAACCAAAGGGCTGCTGGTTCAATTACCAGTCAGAGCACATGCCTGGGTTGCAGGCCAGGTCCCCAGTGACAGATGCACACATGACGTTTCTCTCCCTCTCTTACTCTCTCCCTCCCCCTCTCTAAAAATAAAAAATTTTAAAAAGAAAAAATAGAAGTCATCGAGTTATCTCTTTCCCAACCAATTCCTGTCAGAATTTCCCTTCAGCTGCTAAGGGTATTCCATTTTTTAAAAAGGATTTTATTCATTTATTTTTAGAGAGAGGAGTGGGGAGAAAGAGAGGGAGAGAAACATTAATGTGAGAAACATGAATCATTTGCCCCTTGCAAATGCCCCAATTGGCAACAGAACCCACAACCCAGGCATGTGCCCAGACCAAGAACTGAACTGGCGAACTTTTGGTTTGCCCAACCAGCTGAGCCACACCAGTCAGGGCTCAGTTTTGTTTTGTTTTTTTAAAATCCTCACCTAAAGATGTGCTTATTGATTTTAGAGAGAGAGGAAGTGGGAGGAGAGAAAGAGAAACATTGACATGAGAAACATGGATCCATTGCCTTCTGTACACACACTGACCAGGGATTGAACCCACAGCCTTTTAGAGCATGAGACAACACTCCAACCAACTGAGCCACCTGGCCAGGGCAAGGTGACTCAATTTTTAAAAGTAACTGTAATTAGGACACCTCATCAGATGCCTTAGAAAGTCTACTGGATTTTACCTGTTGTTTCTCCCTTATCTGCACAGGTAATCATCCATTAAAGAATTCAACAGTCTGTGAAGTGACTTCGTCTAAAGATGCTTCCTAGGCCTCACCCTGAAACTGCCACCACTTGAGCTCTCCAGGCTCTACACTGGTGACAGGAATGCATGGTGTGAAGGATGTCACCTGGATTCCACGTTGGAGGGGCCATGTGGAGTTCTAGGTTGGCAAGCAAGCCACAGGTGTTCATACTTTAAATTAGTGCTTGCTCCAAGGACTGAGCTCACAGACTCATGCACAGCAGCCACAATGGCCCAGCCCACTGCAGACCCAATACTCATCCTTCACCCTAAATCCAGCCTGGCCTTAGATTATGCCCCCCTCAGCATAGGGCTGCAGATAACAATTAACATTTAACAATCAAGATGCAACCCTCTTTGTCATGTTTTCATTATACCATGGACTCATCCTATTTCTGAATGGAGAAACACTGGAAATGTGGTAGGAATCACAGTAAATTTGGATTGATGAGATGGGTGTCTTGACCTTAGTAGTGTTGGCCATGCAGCCTGGTAGAAGCTGCCATCTTGATTTATGAAGTTCTTAGGAATTTCCCCTTATTCCTGATACCTCAAAGTTGGTGTCTGTGCCACAACCACAGGTCGAGCAGGGCCCCACCACTCGAAGGACCGTGTGGCGATCTGCATCCTGAATGGAGAACTTGGGGAGGAAGGGATGCCAGGTCTGTAGCACGTGGCCAATGGTGGTGCCGGGTGGAGACTGTACTTCCATCTGAAGTGGGAGGCAGACAGGGTTACTGCTGAGTCAGGGCACTCTGGCCCAAGCTCTCACCATTCCAGCCCTGTCTCCTGTTTATCCTCAAAAGACTTCCTCAAAAGATCTCTTTCAGTAGACCACCTGTTATAGACTGAAGAGACCACCTGTCTCTTTCAGTAGACCCCCTAACTAGACCTCTGGTGCCACCTGTTCACACCCATGCCTCACGCTCCTGACGCTCCATCATTGGCCCTTTGCATCACTGCCTGTCCCCTACCGGAACCTCTCCCCTCTCCCCAACCCATCCCTCTCCACCCACCTCCTGGAGGCCACAGGGGCAGCAGCTGCAGCCACAGTGGAGTGGGCGGAGCAGGCGCAGCACCTCTCTGTCCCCAGGGTCCACCAGACGGACACGAAGGGGCCGGCGGGCACCACAGCACAGACGGGCACAGCAGTTGCTCTCTTCAGCCGCCTGACCCAGGGGCTGTCTGGCCCCTGAGCGCAGTTCATACCGGTTACTTGTCTCCCAGCCTAGGAGCGCTGCCAATGGGTGACAGGGAGGCTCAGGCACCAGAGCCTGCCCAAGAGTCCACTATCTCTGCCCCCCATCACAAGGCCCAACCTACTCGTCCTTCCACTCACTTTCCACTCGTTCAGCCGTCTGGTGAATCAAGATCTGATCAATCTGGAAAAAGAGTAAGGGCCATGCCCACCTCAGCTGGCAGGCCTGCACCCTTTGGTCACCTCCATGTCGCTCCTCTCTCCCCACCTCCTACTCACCTGCACCAGGAATTCGAGGCCAGAAGGCACCCCGGGCAGTGGCAAGAGGGGGGCAGCAGGCCCCGGGGCACTGGGGCCAGGCGAGGGGAAGAGAGCGAAGCCAGGAGCAGGGGCAGGCACGTGAGTGGGCAATGGCGCCTGCCCTGACCCAGGATGCTGTGCTGCCTCTGGGTACCCAGCAGTCACAGGGTAGGGAGGAGGGGGCGAAGGGGTGTAGCCTTTGGGGGACAAGTATCCTGTGGGGGGACAAGGGTAGATAAGAAAGGAACCTGTGGCCACATCCCCTTCCCTTTAGCCCGTGGGAGACCGCCAGGCTGCGGGGGAAATGTGGCGAGAACAGACTGAAAAAGGTGGGGAGGAGAAGCAGGGCGGAGGCTTCCTGGGAGGAAGGGAGGGGCCCCACCCAGCCAGTCTGAGCACATTCCCGGAGGATGCGTTTGACACCCAGCTCCCAAGTCCGTGGGGAGGGGATAACGGAGACCCTCAGCCTTGCGTCCACTTACCTGCCATTGGAAAGGGATGAGGGTTCGTGGGTTGTGGGTGTCCCGGAAGCGTTTAGTTCTAGAAGTGGAGGCAACCTCGGAGACAGCCAGACAGACACAGAGACAGACACAAAGACGGACAGGAAAACGCGAAGAGACAGCTGCGCCCGGCGCCCACCCAGGGTCTTTTGGGCGGCACCTTTCTGACTCGGGGAGAAACCGAAAGTGTCAACAGTCGGGGCAGAGTGCCTGGGACCCTGGATTCCCTCTGGGGTTTCCAGAACCGCCCCCTCCCTTTGTTCTCCCATTCTCCACGGAGGCGGCTGTTGGCAAACGGCAGGACAGATGGACCCGCAATCAGACCGACGGCCCGACCTCGAGGGAGGTGTCCTGACCCTTCTGCACCCCGCAGCTCACCTGAAGCCCCTATAGTAGTGGGGTGCCCAGCGCTCCGAGGCTCACAAGAGCTAGTGGAGGCGGGCCCAGATGTGACTCCGCCCCTTCGACCGTCTAGGTCCCGCCCCTGGCCTGGAAGCTGCGCTTGCGCAGAAAGGATGCCGGCTCTCCAGCCCGGCGGTGGACACAGGAGCGCGGGCTCCTTTGCTTGGTTGGCGTCCCCGCCTCTTCCGTTTGACTGCCGGAGGCCAGAGAGGAAGCTCTCCCGGGAAGGGCAGCCTGCTGAGACCTATTCCTGCTACCCCCGCCACTTCTCCGTACGGTCAGTGCTCAACGCCCCTTGATAGAAAGCGAGGGCAGTTGGCTGGGTCGGGACCCCAGGCTCCCTCTCCCAAGGGCGATTCGGGCCTTGCTGACGCAGCGGAACACCCTTCACATTCATTCATTGGACTCTAGAACTAGTTCCTGGCCCCCTTTCTACCTCCCTGGAGCTCCCTCACTGTCTCTTCTCCCTGACGCTGCAGTGACCCATATAGATACCTTGTAATGACAGTACTTACTTTGTGCGTTCTAGGCCACGCCAGTGATAGGTAGTCACATAGTGTCAGTAGTGAGTGTGCAGGATGATAGATTCAGGGAGACCAGAAGAGGCAGCACAATTAGCAGGAAAAGCTTCCCCCAAAAGTAGTCTCTTCTTTTAGGTCCTAGGCAGGATCTCCAGTTGTGAGGGAGTCCTGTGCCTTGGGGGCCTATAGGTTAAATGGCAAGAGATGAGTTTAGAGAGGGAGGCCAGCTTATGCGCACAGATGCCTGTTGGATTTGGGACTTAATCCCAAGGAAATCAGGGAACCCACTGAAAGATTTTTAAGACCATATGTAATTAAGGAAAGTTTAAGGTCTAATTCTGTTTTAGAAACACCATTAAAACTGCAATATGGAGAAAAATGGGGGCACCCAGGCTAGGTTGTCACCCTGGGAAACAGGGTGACTGGGGCAGACAGACTGAAGTGGCAGATTTTGGAGATATTTAGACAATATAGAACTTGTTTGGGGCCCTGACCCGTGTGGCTCAGTTGGTTGGGTGTCGTACAACAAAGCAAAAGGTCGCTGGTTCAATTCCTTTCCTGTTAGGGAATGTGTCCTGGCTTCAGGCCAATCCCCAGTGGGGCATGTGCAAGATGCAACCAATCAATGTTTCTCCCACACATCCATGTGTCTCTCCTTCTCCTCCCTTCCTTCCCCTCTCTCTAGGAATAAATAATTTTGGGGGGTGGTCAAAAAGTGCTTTATTGAAGGAACTCTGGCATCCGGCATCAGCTACAACTGGATCTCCTGGAATGCCCGCTTCTCCACAAGCTTCACTTTGTACTTGTGCTTGAACTTGGCTCTCTCCTGAGGCTCGATCATGTTTCTCTTCTGGAAGCTCTTGAATCGGTGTCGGAGGATGTTACCCTCAGGCTTCAGGGTCCGCAGTGCGTTGGACAGCTCTGAGTTAAGCTGCACGTGGATGTCGGGGGCCTGGTACTTGAGCCTCCCCACCCTGTGGGGCTTGTCAGCCTCCGCCAGCCGCTTTGCCCACCTTTGCTCCCTCTGCCGTGCCAGCTCCGCCAGCCGCTGTGCCACCTGGGCCTTGATCTCACGCAGCTTGAAGAGCTCCTGGTGCCACAGCCGGGTGGCCCGCGCCGAGGCCTGCTGTGCGCACAGTATCCGAGCGGCCTTTTCCCGCTGGCGCTGCTGCTCCTGTCTTCTCCACAGGGGCCAGGAGGGCAGGCGTGGCCGAGGCCTGGGCGTCCCCGTCCACATCTTCTCCGGCCTCCTCGGGGCCCCTGCCCTGGCCCTCGCCGGGCTCCCTCTCCCCGTCGGACTCCTCCAGCAGCCTCTGGCACATGTCTTTGAACACATACTCCTGGGTGGCCGCCTGCTCGGCGGGGGGCAGGGCCAGCTGCCGCTCCAGCTTCTGCGCCTCCCTCTGCTGCTGCAGCTCGCCCTCTTGGGCTTGCCAGAGCAGCAAGGTCTGGTGGTCCTCAAAGGTTGGGTTGTAGGAGGCTCCAGCGGGCATCACCTCCACGGCAGGCACCCGGGACGGCTTGGTGTAGAGACGCGATGGCCGCTTCACGCCCTTCTTGGTCTGCTCCAGGAAAAATGTGTCCTGGCCAGCCAGGGGCCGCTCCAGGGGGTTGTCTTTGGCCCACAGATCGTAGAAGGGCTGCTCCACGGTGTCCTGGGGCTTGGGCTTGGCTTTGGCCACAGGAGGGTTGAGGAGTCACGCCTGCGCCCTGCGCACGTCTCGCGGCAGCTCGCCCTACTTTGCCAGTTTCTCCCAATAAGCTTCTTGGCATTGGGAGCCTGGTGGGCGAGGATGTCTTTGGGGGTGGGGACTTCGGACGTGTTCTCTAAGATGAGGTTGACCCTGAGGGGTTTTTTCACAAGCAGTGACCTCTTCCGGCCTCTGGTCCTCTTTTTGTTCAGCTCTCTCTCCTTGGAGCCGGTGTCCACAAATAAGAGTTTTTCAGCCGGGGCCTCTGGTACCAAGCCACCACTCGTGTGTTCCTGCAGCCGCACATCCTCTAGGAACTGATCAACTTCAAGCCCCAGCGGCTCCTGGGCGAGCCGCCGCCAGCCCCGCTTCCTATTTCTGGGGCCTCACTGCCTCCGCCTTAACGCTGGCCGTCCCACCGAAGTGGGCCTCGGCCCCAGGAAGCCGGAATCGGCCTCGCTGAGCAAAGCTGGCCGCTAACGCCACTGCTTCCTGCCGCCATCTTGTTAAAAGAATAAATAATTTTTGAAAGACAAAACTTGTTTGGGGATGAGATGTGATGGTAAAAAAGTAAAGGATGACCTCAAGTGCCTGCCAATCGATCAGGCAGATGAAAGAGAAACTCATCAAGATAGACATGGGGAGCCCTGGCTGGTGGCACTCGGTGGATTGAGTGCTGGCCTGCAAACCACAGGATCACTGGTTCGATTCCCAGTCAGGGCACATGCTTGGGTTGCGGGATGGGTCCCCAGTTAGGGGCATGTGAGAGGCAACGACACATTAATGTTTCTCTCCCTTTCTTTCTCCCTTCCCCTCTCTAAAAATAAATAAATAAAATATTTTAAAAAATAAAGAGTGTTGATTAGGAAGGCATCACCAGGAAGGTGATAGTTAAGTATAAACTTAAAGGAGGTCAAGGGTTGAGACTTGGAGACTTCCAAGTGAAGAGTGTTTCAAGCAGAGGAAACAGCGCAAGGGCCTCAAGGCAGAAGCATGCCTTACTTGTTCAATGAACAAAAAGAAGGCTAATGTAGCTGGAATAGAATGAGATGAAGGTAAGAGAGGTCACAGGAGGCCAGTCACATACAGCCATGTAGACCATTGGGTTATACTCTGAGTGAGATGGGAAATGGTGGAGGGTTCAGACAGAGACATGAGACTCATATACTGAAACAATAGTCCTCAACTCTGGTCACAGGTTAGAATCAGCTGGGGTGCTTTAAAAAATTGGGCCCCACTTTATATAATCTAAATTAGAATATCTGGGGTGAGATGCAGGCATAACTTTTTGAGAATTCTTCAGCAGATTTTAATGTGCAGCTAAGGCTGAGGACTAGTGTTAGGTGTTCTCTCGCCATCCCCCCCCCCCCGCCCGCCACCCTCCCTCTCCTTTGTCCAGAGTAGGCAATAGGTAGGCAAGGCAGAAGAAGGTCCTTGCAAAAAACTAGGTGACATTTGATGGTGGCTCTGGCTAGGGGCCAGAGTAGTAGCAGTGCAGGTAGGGGGAAATGGTAAGATTCCAGCTATGTCTTTGAGCCAACAGCACTTGGTGATGGCTTGGATGTAGGGTGTGAGAAAAAGGGAAGTTAAGGTTGACTCAGGCTTGGCCCAGGAGACCCTTCACAGTGTGGGCTCCACGCTTACTCTTTTGGCTTTTCTGACTGCCCACTCCATCCTAAGTGCTTCAGGCACTCCTGTTTTCCCTCCTGGGTTTTTATTTTTTAAAGATTTTTATTAACTTACTTTTAGAAGAGAAGAGAGGGAGAAAGGGAGAGAAACAGTGTGTGAGAGATACAGCAATCAGTTGCTTCTTGCATGCCCCCAACTGGGGACCTGGCCCGCAATCCAGACATGTGCCCTGACTGGGAATCTGACAGGCAACCTTTCAGTTTGTGGGACATCACCCAACCGAGCCACATCAGTCAGGGCTCCCTCTTATTTTGTTACCAGTATGATTTTGTCCCTTTAACTATGCATGCTGAAAACCCCGCGGTAGACTGAAATCTTACCAGTCTCCAAAGGCAAAACAAACCCATTGTTTCAATGTGTTACAATGTGTTTCTACTTGTAAGGGTGAACACAGTATCAAATTATGTTTTAAAGAGTCTGTCTTTACTGGGTTTTGTTGTTGTTGTTGTATACAAAATGTGTTTATTGAGATGATTCCCTACGCAGCTTGATTCGGGTGGTTTTAGTGCATCCATCTGAAGGAGCGTACTTCTGGAAGCCCGGCTTTTCCTCCTGTCGTCCATTAGAGGACAGCAAGAGAAGCCAACACACAAAACGACTGCATGGTTAAGACGGTGGTGATTTTACAGCATCCTGGGCACTTCACATCCATGAAGTAGAAATTGGGACTCCGTACCATGAGCTTCTTCTTATGTTCCCTCTTTTCTTCTGGAGAGGGATGAAGGAGATCCTTAGCAAGAGGCACGTTATCGTGGGGAGGGCATCACCTCCAGAAAGTGTCTTCACTGTTGAAATCTGAGTTTCTTGGTATGTGCATGAAGGAAAGAACTTAGCTCTGGGAATTGGACAGAAGGGAGTTTGAATCACAGCTTACTTGGGTCCTAGCTGTATGACACAGACCAAGTCACTGTATTTCTCTTAGCTTCACTTACCACCAACTTTCAGGACTGTTGAGAAGACTGGATGCAATATGTTGTAATAATAGGAACAAATTATCAAGCAGGACTTATTTATATTGGTTCCTCAAGAGCTAAGCCCACTGGCAGGACCAAAGCTAAGTAAGGTATTAGGGATCACGTTACTGGAGGGTGGCCATTCCAGAAGCCGAGATCTCCCCCCTAGAGGCTCCCTATGTCCCAGACATGCCTGAGATGAAGGATGGAAATGGATCAAGAGCACTAAACTGGGAGGTAGGAGCCTGAAGATCCAGTGCATTCTGGGCCACTCTGGAGGTTCCCTTTGGGCTCTTATTTTACTCATCTTTAAATAAAGAAATTTTTAAAATATTGTGATCCTCTATGCCTCAAGTCATGTCTCATTGCCTAGATACAAATGCTTCAGTGGCTCCCTAACATCTTCAGAAAACAGTCCAAGCTCTCAGCAGTCTCCCTATTTGGCCCTTGCTGTCAGTACCTTTCACTACTACCCTCTCATGATCTTCAAGCCAGTCACCAGGAATCCTCTCAGGTCTTGAGTGCACCGGCTCTCTCTTGCTTCAGGGATGCCTTGAAAGCTCTTGCCTTGGTCTGGAACATGCCTCTCTCTCTTCATCACCCAACTGCTTCAAGTCTCCACTCAAGTCTAACACTGCTACACTGAAGGTGCTACAGGAGTTGGAACTCAGTAGGAACTAAGATGGGAAATAGAAACTCTGAATTTAAAAGTATGCAGATCCTAATTAAAGTTGTGGCGCTAAATGAGATTACCTAAAAATCCTCAATTAGAGAAGTCATCTGTACTTTTTTTAATGCATACCTTCAGAAAAATTAAGTATGCAACTCCAGTATATTATACTGATATGCACTTTATAAAACATACACAAAGGTAGAAGTTAAAAAGAATGAAATATATAATTTCTTCATTAAAATTTTGAAACCAGCCCTGGATGGTATAGCTCAGTGGATTGAGTGTGGGCTGTGAACCAAAGGGTCAACAGTTCAATTTCCCATCAGGGCACATGCCTGGGTTGCGGGCCAGGTCCCCAGTGGGGGCCATGTGAGAGGCAACCACACATTGATGTTTCCTTCTCTTTCTCCCTTCCTTCCCTTTCTCTAAAAATAAATACAAAAAATCTTTTTAAAATATATAATTAAATTTTAAAAATTGGAAACCACTGAATTAAACCACAGAGAGGAGGAAAAGCTAGCTAAGTGGCCACAGAGACGGAAAAGCAGCAGAGTGGTACCATGGAAGCAACATGTTGGGTTTCAAGGACAGTGTGGCCAACTGTGTCAAACACTGCAGAGAGGCTGAGGAAAATGAGATTGAAAATCATCCATTAGATCTGGCAACCAGGAGGTCATAGTGAGTCACAGGATCCTTCGAAGGGCATTTATGGGGAAGAAATGAGATGAAAGACCGACCAGAGTGGGTTGCAGAATAAATTTGAGCCCAGACCTCTCTTCCAAGCTCAGCCAATCAGGTGCGTAAGCCAGAACGCTCCCTCTCATCCAGTGTGCAAAGCATCAGCAAATTCTGTCAGCACTATCTTAAAACTATATTTTGAATGGGATCACTTTAACCACCTCTCCCACCCTAAACCAAGGCACCACTACTATCTCACCCTGGACCCCTTCAGTGGCCTCCTGACTGGTCTCCCTGTTGCCATCCTCTGACTAGTTCTCCAGATATTTTAAGCATATCAGATTCTAGCACTCTCACTTAAAAAATCTTTCAACGATTTATTGCTGCACGACAAAGAAATTCCAAGTGTCTGCCTGCAAGGCCCGCACTGGCCATCCAGACCCCCACTCACTCACCCAGTGTTGACCACACTGATTTTACTTCTTCCAACTCAGTTTTCTCCTGACTCAAAGATTTTGAACTGCTCCTTTTTGGTCTGTTTTGCCAGCTAATTTTTCTGTCTAGAATACACTTCCTTCAAGCTTTTCAAGGCACACCCTCCACTGCTCCACAGTTCTACTGCCTCCGTTCTTTTCCCTTCAAGCACGGCACAGCTCCAATGATACATTTGTGTTTAGTCATTTAAGGTCCATTTCCACTACTAAACAGAAAGCTCCATTAGGGAAAGGATGACATCTATCTTGTTCACAGTTGAATTTTCTTGTGTTTGATACATGATCAATACTTGATGAGCATTGACTTAATAAATGCTGCGCCCTAAATATCTGCCAGGTCTCTTCATGCTGTGGGAGCTACCCCAGCCTGCCTCGTCACTTTTTATCACTCCTGTTTTCAGAAACTCAGCTCACATGGGATTCCTTTAGTCCCATGCTTCTCCACTCCCACCTCTTTGTTCGCTGTGTTTCCTTCACACAACTGAGTTCTTTCAAGGTCCACCTCAAACATTGTGAAACATTTTCTGACCCCTAGTAGATGATATTCTGTCCCTTCTTTGAACCCCCAAGCATACTGTAACTACAGTAGCCCCCTATATCCAAAGGGGATACATTTGAAGACCCCTGGTGTGTGCCTGAAACTGCAGTATATAGTACTGAATCCTACACATTTTTTTTTCTTTTATTTTATGTTTTTTCTTGTTGGACTGTTGGCTGACATCTTTGTATAGACTCAATGCTTTTTGGCATGACAGGTTGCCATCTATCAGTACATGTTTCCTCTTCATGTCTTCTACCCAACTTAATGCCTTTTCTTTTTTTTTAATATTTTATTTATTTATTTCTAGAGAGGAAAGGAAGGAGAGAAGGAGAGAAATATCAATGTATGGTTGCTTCTGTGAGTCCCCTGCTGGGAACTGGACTGCAACCCAGGCATGTGCCCTGACTGGGAATCAAACCATGATTATGTGGTTCGCAGGCCCGCGCTCAATCCACTGAGATACACCAGCCAGGGCCCCAACTTAATGCCTTTTCCATTTTGACACAGAATTTTCCAAGCATTGTGGCTGTAACTTTGGAAGTTTAAGGTATGACAGCAAAATGAGCACAACTTTCTTCCCTCTTCACAACTTCACAGGTAGAAGCTTCGTTCTGACTGTAAATCTTAGCAACCTCAGCATGACTTTTTCTTTCCTTAAGTCAAGAACTTTCACCTTTTCACTTAGAGAAACACTTTACAGCTTCTCTTTGGCATATCTGAATTGCCAGCATCAGTACTCTTGTGCTTCTTGGCCATTATTAAGTAAATTAAGGGCTACCAAACACAAGCACTGCAATACCATAACAGTCAATCTGATAACTGAGATGGCTACTAAGTAAATAATGGGCTGGTAACTCTGGACAAAGAGGTAATTCACATCACAGTGAGACAGTGCAGGATGGCATGAGATTTTATCACACTACTTAGAACAGTGTACCATCTACAACTTAAGGATTGTTTATTTCTGGAATTTTCTATTTTGCATTTCTGGGCCATGGATGACCATGGGTAACTAAAACTGTGCAAAGTAAAATCATGAAAAGTAAAACCACAAATAAGAGGGGGCTACTGGAACAGCACTCCTTCCATCCTGCTTTTCCTTAACACTGACATCTAGAGTAAGTGAGTGCTCAATAAATTTGTGGAATAACAGGGCTGAAAACCACTACCCTACAGCAATCATCAAATTCTTGTGGGCATCTGAATTACTAGAATCTGAAGACAAGCTTACTAGAATACAGATCCCCAGGCCTCAAAGAGGGCTTCAGTGAGAATCTGCATTATTTCAAGCATTCTTTCTGACTCTGATACCCACCAGTTTAAGAACCTCATAACAAATTAACTTGAGGTGAACAGAATCCCCAAAGCTCACTGATTCAGTTTAGGAAAGGGAGGGAGTTCAGAAGTTAATAACCCCTACCCTTCCTCCTCCAAGAGTTTAGATGAACAAAGACTCCAACGTTCTTTACTTGCCTTTCTCTTTTAATACTGTCCCTACTTCAATTCTCAAAAATAGTACCCAGAAATCAAACAAGGAAGCTCAAAGAGCCAAGGCAAGCCAGCCCAAGAGTAGAAGGCTCCCTCCTGCAGGGGCCAAAGTCTGGATGCTGGGGTCTCCACTCAGAGCCTGGTAGTAAAAGCTGGTGCAGAATAAGGTGGTTCCAGATGCTAGCAGTAATCCGGCCTGAAAGAGATAACAAGGAAACAAACAAGATAGTAAGGAAATGGCAGACTGAGAAGGAGTTGGTGGGACTTGGCCAGGGTTAGGCAAGGGGGTAAGATTACCCAGAGGGGTTTTCTGCAATGGGGCACCGCTAACAGGGCCAGGCTGTGTAAGAAGTGGTGTTTGTTGGCCTTGTCAAAGAGCTGTAAGAAAGAGTAATGGGGAAACCTCCTAAGAAACACAGAACCCTGGATCCCATGGGTCAAAAGTCCATTCCCAAACTGAAGTTTCACTCTGCCCATCCCTCATGCCTCAGGGTTGCAGCCCTTCCTGCTCCAAAGACTCTGCGCTCCCCCCTTCCCTCAGGGACCCTAGACTCTGTGCCCTGATAAACTACAAGTCGGCGAGCCCCGGCAGTTACTTTACCTCCTTCCCGTAGGTATCTGGAAACTGGGCGCCTGTGTAAAGGAGAGGCAAATGTTACCAGTGCTAACGCCTCAACTCCTGGGAGGACCCTGGTGGACACTGTAGAGAAAGGGCACCCCCAGGAGGCTTCTCATTGGTGGAAACACATCCTGGGAACCAATTGGACCGGACTGAGGGACTCGAAAAGGTTTACGGCTGGCAGGCTGTCTGGTCTATGAAAGACCCAGTACTTCCCACAGACTCCGCCCCGCACCAGACCCCATAGGTCGTCCCAGGCACAATCCCAGCTCCATCCCCAGCACACTGACCGTGCGCCCCGTAGGTGGCCAAGCCTAAGGCCCCGGCTCCAGACAAGGCACCCAAACGACGGAAAGCAGCCCCCGGCCCAGCCATGGTAGTAGATGATCACGCGCCTGGAGAACCCTGCCCAGGACACTGAAGAGGCCAACCAATCCCGAGCTCCCATGCAAATAAGGTGCACAGGTGTCCAATCAGAGCCGTGTTCATTTCAGCGTCCAGGTTCTCAATCGGGTGCTTGCGCCTTTGTAAAACCCCTGTTGAGTGGCGAAGACATCTGGCGGGCGGAGAAATCAGAACCAATTAGGAGGAGAGGAGCAGTGGGGGCGGGGTTGGGGGCGGTACTACAAGATTTGCGTCACGGGTTGGCCCACTTTCCAAGTTGATCTCCTCTTCTAACACCCCCTCCCACCTCCTGCCAATTTACAAGAATCCAGGTCCCCATGCAAAGTTCTGGCCCTTTCCCCACAGGCTCTTTCCTTTCTTCTTTAAAACAGACCCGCACCTAAAAAGAGGGGACTCTGTAGTTACCCAAGCCCCACCCATCTCCATTATACCTGCCCACTATACATAGGGCTCCTCCTCCAGGTCCAAAGGCCCCGCCTTCATCATATGCCCCGCCCCCTATAGTTCACCCCCACTCCCACCACCAGTACCACCAACCGCGAGAGCCCCGAGGGTGGGGTATTTAGGGGAATGTCTCCTTCCTTCACGGGACCACTTCGTTCTTATGTCGGTCTGTCCACTCCCTCCCTTTTCCACCTTCTTCAATCCCCCCACACTCTGGAGGACGGGCGGGCTGGCAGGCGGGTGAGAGCGAGGGGTGTGCGCCGCTCTCTCTGCAGGGGGCGGGGGAGGCGGCCGCGCGGTGACGCGCGGGGCTGCTGCGGCTGCTCCGCCGACGGATCATCACTCTCGGGCTGGGATGGACGCGGGGCGGGTGGGCCCTGGCGAGCGGAGCCAGGAGTCCGGGCCTCCCAGCTGCTGAGCGTCCCCCGAAGCCTTCCCCTTACCCCCACCTTTCCCTCCTAGGAGCAGTGCCGACCTCTACCCCGGGGCTCCAGACTCTACTCCCGCCTTCCTCTGACTCCCCGGACCTCCCACCCCCGCCCGCCCTCGGGATCGACTAGATCCCTCCCTCTCCCCGAGGATTTCGGCTGGATCCCTGCCCCTGCACCGTGGATCCTGCGCTCCCGGGCTACGGGCCCCTGGGGATTGCTGTGGACTCCTCTCCCCGCACCCGATTCCTTAGGATCCTCCGCCTGTACCGTCTTCTGGTCCCTCGAAGCCGGCCCACGAAGCCAGTGGATCCTCAATCCAGTCTTGTCCCGTTGCCCCCACCTCACTCCTCTGTCCCCACTGCGGGGCTCCCTGTTCTCCGCTTCCTCCTGACCCCATCGCCTACCTCTCCCCGGGGATCGACTGGATCCCAGCCCCGCCCCCTGGGGCTGGGGCGATCCCCCTCCCCCGCTGGGTGAGGCGCTGCGGGCGGGGGCTGGGCCTACAGGACCGCGGGGGCTCAGAGGCCGCCGCCCCCTACTCGGAGCCCTGGATGGAGGCACCACGGCCCCAGGGCTGAGCCAGGTAGGACCTAAGCTGGGTCTGGTGGAGGGGATTTCGTGGCGGTCCACCGGGGTCTCCCACTCCCCATCTCTCCCTGCGCCTGGTTTCCTTCAGCCTGCTCTGTCTGCTGGTCTCCGCCTAGGGATGCTCTCGCCGTGTCTCTCCGTCTCGGTCTCTTTGTCTCTGCCTCTCTCCAGCCCATGAATGATCCTTTGAATGGGCCCACAGACCCCATGTGTTCCCATCTCCCCCTCCCCCTCCTTCTCCCCTTCCCAGCCAAGCCATTTTTCCCCACTGCAGGAAGGGGGGGGGGGGCGCTGCGGCCTGAGCCCCCGTCCCTCAACTCTCCCTGGCTGTGGGAGTCAGGCCTGGCTGGTCAGGAATGGAAAGAGCAAGAGAGAGGAATAGAGAGGAGGGGGGAGCACGATGTGGTGGACAGAAAGAAAGAAGAGGAGAGAAAATGGGGGAGACAGATAGAGAAAGAGGAGGAGAGAGAGAAAAAGAAAAGGCTTGAGGGAGAAATTTGGGGAAGGTATGTGAAGGAGAGAAAAATGAGAAACACTAAGGAGGGAAATATGGAAGAGAGTGATGAAAAGAGACTGAGGGACAGAGACTGAAGGCAAGAGATGGAGCAGTCTGGAAGAGGCTGGGAAAGATGCGCTGAGGGAGCGTTATGGAGAGGAAAGAGATGGAGGGGGGTGGCTCCAGAGGGAGGGAAGAAGGGAGAGAAGCTGTCAGGGAGAAGGCCACAGGCCCAAAGTACCTTAAGGAAGAAAGGGTGACAGAGGCAGATAAACCGAGTTAGTAGGAGGGGGAGGGGATGGCAAGGCCATGGAGGCAGAGCCCACCCTGACATGGGAAGAGGAAATCCCGAGCCCCTTCTAGATGGTGGAGAAACAGGAGCTTTAGAGGACCTGAAGATGGGGAGGGCATGACTGGGTGTGTGTGGTAAGGATTCCTGTGTCCTCATCTCTGGAATAAATTGACACCTGCAGAGAGCCACCGGAGGGCTGGCGCCTGGCTCTGAAAACCCCACGTCAGCAAACAGCTTTGGCAGCTGGGGGGGTTGGGGGGTTGCTGAAATGACCTAGGTGTTGCCCCTTCAGTCAGATCTCTTCCCTTGCCCTGCTCCTGCTGCCCTGAGCACCCAGGTATCTAGCAGAGCAGCATCTGTGGGGGCCTGGCAAGGGGAAGGGGAGGTGAGTAGCTGAGACAGGATGAGAAAAAGCCTAGGTTTGCCCCCAGGATACTGGTCAAAATACCATGTGTGGAAGAAGAGCTGCCTGGAGTACAAGGCTGTTCAAGACTGTGGGAGGGGGGCCGTCAGCAGGTGCATCTGACTTCCTCTAAACCCACCTCAACACCCCTTCTCCCCAGCCAGAGGCCTGGTCACTAGGACTAGACTCTGATTGGCCAACAAGGGCCAAGAGGCGGGTCTTTTAGGGTACTTTAATGCCTCCAGTCTCCGGCTCCCCTCTACATACATACTTCTTCCTCTATGCTAAGGGTGAGGAAAACTCTAGCTTTCTGACTCATGCCTCTGCCCTTATGCCTAGAATGGACCCCATAACCAAGCCAGTCCCTTCCTCTCTCCCTCCAGACCTGCCTACCCCCCCACCCACCCCCCCCACCCCCCCGCCCGGGTTAAAGCTGCAGCCCGTTGCCGAGGTAACATTGCGGGGCAGCATCCCATTGCCGTCGCTCGGCAACCGGCTGCAGGATCATGCATCTGTCCCTGGATTTGCCCCGCTCCAGCATCCCCTCTCTACTCTAGCCCCTGCCTCAATGCATCTTAACTTCTGAGGGAAGCAATGGAAAGGGCCTGGGGAAAAGGGGTTCCCCGCCCAGGGCTGCACAAATCCTTAGGGAATGCAATGTCAAAGGGAGGAGAAGGTGCTGGGCTTGTGCAGTCCCAAGGAAGGCCTGGAGTCTGGCCTGGGGTGGGGATTAAGTGCCATGAAATTACAGCTCAGGAGTAATTAACACATATAAACAAACCCGCCACTTCCTGCTAATTAATGACTTGGTATTTTTATTTTCTCTTCCTTGTCTATCTCATCCCTCCCAGGGAGGTGGGAACTGGGACTCCTGAGTCCCTGAGGAGAGCCCTCCTAGTAGGGATAAGAGCAGATAAAGCAGCTGGAAGGAGGCAGGCAGGGTCTTCGGAGCTGACCATCCTTCCCCTCTGGTTGTGTCCTGGACTTTTACCACATCTTGACCCTACTCCCAGCCTCAGACTTTTCTATCTAGGTCCCTGCTGATGGAGGGGGTTTTGGGGGTGAGAGGAAGTGCTGGGGGGCCTGAGGGTGGAAGAAGGGGGGCAACTGGCCTGAATTCCACGTCACTAACCACTTGTCTCTTCTGTTTCCCCGTTCCCTTCTGTCTTCCCTTCTTCCCTTCCCTTCTTCCACCTCTCCTATGTATTTTTCTGTCTGTCTGTATCTTGCATACTCTCTCCCTCCAACCCATGGGTCCAGCCTGCATTCACCTTTTCCCACTTCCTTCCCCTTCCCCCCTTGCCCCCTCCATGGAGAGAAACAGACCCCTTCTCTGTCCAGTCTAACCCAGGTCCCTTCCCACTCCCCTCCTCCCTCCTTTCCCGCCCCCTCCTCCCTCCTGGGGTGAGGGGGGGCCTCCCTCCCTCTCCCCCCCCTTCTCTCTCTCTCCGAGGGGGGGGGTCCCGGGGAGGGAGGGGGGATCCCCCTATCAGCATGTGGCTCCTGGCGCTGTGTCTGGTGGGGCTGGTGGGGGCTCAACGGGGGGGAGGGGGTCCTGGAGGTGCCCCTGGTGGTCCTGTCCTGGGCCTCAGCAGCCTCGGGGAGGAGCGCTTCCCAGTGGTGAACACGGCCTACGGGCGAGTGCGCGGTGTACGGCGTGAGCTCAACAACGAGATCCTGGGTCCCGTCGTGCAGTTCTTGGGCGTGCCCTACGCCACACCACCCCTTGGCGCCCGCCGCTTCCAGCCGCCCGAGGCCCCGGCCTCGTGGCCCGGAGTGCGCAACGCCACCACCCTGCCACCCGCCTGCCCGCAGAACCTGCATGGGGCGCTGCCAGCCATCATGCTGCCTGTGTGGTTCACCGACAACTTGGAGGCAGCCGCCACCTACGTGCAGAACCAGAGCGAGGACTGCCTGTACCTCAACCTCTACGTGCCCACTGAGGACGGTAAGGGTGCGGGCACCACACTGGGCACTCTGTGGACACAGCCCACAAACATACATGCAGAACCTCAGGCATTGGCACAGTCCAGGATGGGAACTGGGCTTTGTGGGGACAGTGAGCGGACAGTATGTCCCTGGTGGCTCTGCGTGCCCTCCAAGTGTGGTATGGGTACCTGCCCAGCAGTCCCAGGAATGAATCCCATAGACAGCCACCCGCCAAGTTCCACTCCCACAGAGACAGCCAGTGGTAAGGTCAGCAGACATGAGGCTGGACTTACCCAGCTGGTCCCCACAGAGGATGTATCCATCATCTGTCTGGGCACCCATTCCACTCTACCCCCACCTCCCACCCCCAGGCCTGGGCATGTCCCTGGCTTGCCCACTTTACCAACATTTATAGCTCAAGGACAGCAGACTCCTTTCCCCCAGGCCAGTCCTGCAGACTTCTTTCTATCACATCACATCCAGAGCCCCTTGCCTAAGCCCAGGGCCTCTGCTCCAGGCCCTCTCTGATCCCTATGTCCTATGATCCTTATATGATCCTGAAGGATCAGGGCAAGGCCTCCCCAAGGGCCTCTTGGCTCACGCACACCCACCCATCCCCATCAGAACACCTTCCCTGGAGCTCTTCAACTGGCTGTCTTATCAATAGACTCTCAACTCAGTTCACTACAGCTCTGCCTCGTAGCCCCAGCACCCTCCGCCTAGGCAGTTCTGCTCCTGCCAACCTCCAGCACACTAAGATTAATCAGAGTACCCTTCAGAGTGCCTTCCAGCTGTCCACAACAGAGGGAGTTAGCACAACTCCAGCCACCACAACAGACCATCCTCACAGCTCCACACTACCCTTCTTACACCCTATGTCACTAGTCTAAAATACCCCAACACCTTGTCAACACCATCTACTCCTACCATACCCCTACAGGTCATTTTCCAACAACTTTACACACAGGCCTCGTACCAGGAACCCCTTTATGTACACCCTACACACCCAATGACCCACCTCATGTACCAAGTCCCTCAACAGATGAGGATCTGTAATACTCAACATGCAGTCATGTGCCCAACCGATCCACACACTGACCATGTATGTGTTCTAACACCCACATACTGCAGCTCCCAGCACCTTTACACAGCACATGCTCCAACATTTTTCTAAAACTGTGTACCCCATTACCACACCTGTGGCTCCCAGTATTTCTGGACATAGGTCATGTGCCTAGTAATACCCATACATAGATAGACCTGTATCCCCATAACCCTGCACCTGGACCATGTGCTCTGCCAGGCCATTCATACCACAGTCCCTGTACCCAAGGTCCTCTCATGCCAATCACGGAACACTTCCAGCACCTCAGCCCACCCATCTTGTTCCCAACACCTGTGTGGACAGTCCACCCTGTCTTGCTCATACCAGCCATGTACCCTAGCACCCTAACTACCCCTGCCCATATAAACCATGCCTCACAGTGACCTATACACACAACACACAGCAGGAGCATTCACTGTAATCCCGTCAGATTCCAAGCACCCGAATGGAACATTGACTGGACACCCTCTGCATGAGAGGCATCCACTCCACATCCCCTGCCCTCTCATGGAATGTTTACCACATCCAGCACTCTCCCTCCTGTGACTTCTTCAACCCAGTGCCTTCGCAGAGACTGTCCTTCTCAACACTCCCCATTTGTGGGCTCTCCACTCCCATAGCCTCATGTAGGCTACCCAACCCAGTGGCCTCCTCAGTGAAACACCCATCCAGCTCTTCCTGCCAAAGAGCTGTCTACCCCAACATCTCCACACAAATTATCCACCCTGCCCCACACCTTCTGTATTTTTTAACTATCGCTTACTACCATCCCACTTAGGGGCCTGATGCATTCAGGTGATCTCACTAAATCTTCGCATCAGCTCTGGAAGGAAGAGGTTGACTCAGGCACACACACATACACTTAATACTCGTGTACATGCATGCCTTGCTGGCTTCATGCCCATTCCTATCCTGTCACAGAGAAGAATAGGCCCTGACCCTAATGGGTCCCCACAGGGCCATTATTGCCAGTTGGGAGGAGCTTTCCACAGGCTGGTCTGGGCCTTGCTGACCCATCCCTCCTCCCGCTGTTGAGAGAAACCAGTCAGCTTGCGGGAACCCCCTCAGGCCCCTGGGTTCCAGCTCTCCCCTGAAAGAAACCTGGAGCCAAACTGTGGGCCTAGTCTAGGACCCTTCCTTGACAGTGGGCATGCTCTGTGCTTCTGAGCTCTTCTTGGCACCTTATGTGTCAGACTGGCTCAGGGCACTGTGTTTCTTATTCCCTACTTGTGGACTTAACCCCCAACTGGGGAGGGGGGATTTTTGGCATTAGACCAGGGGTTGGTGAAGGGCTGGTGCCCCTGGTGGGAGATTTACCATTTGGAGGGAGGAGAGCAGGCCTGGGTAGGGGATGAAGTTCGGAGGGTGGGCGGGGCAGAGGGAAGAGGTGGAGTGGAGGGCAAGACCTGATGACCCCTTTCCCTGCTTCCCCCCACATTGGGGACATGGGGTGAGAAGCCAGGCCTGTGAGTGCGAATGAAAGAGAAATGCTGGTGGCTGGGAGGCCGGGTAGGTGGGCAGGCAGCTTTAGCTGACCTACCCACAGCCCTCCAGATTGGTCCAGAGGGAAGCAGAATCCTTTCTGCTGTGGCCCCTCCTCTCTACAGCCTTGGGGAGCAGGCAGGTGCTTGACTAGCCCTGAAGAGGGCCTGTGTGAGTAGTGGCCAAGGCGGCAAAGCTGGCCTTGGTCTCCTGGGCAGGCTTCCCCTCCCCTCCCACCCCGCCTCTAAGCCTCTAACACTGTTTCATTTCCAGCAATTAGTCAACACATCTACAAGCCAAATCCTTTCCAGCCAAGTCAGTATGTCTTAAGACAGGCCTCAGCCCACTTAGGCACCCCCCCCCAAAACCAGCCTTTTCTTTGGGGCATGACTTTTTCCGGGGAGGGGAAAAAATTGGGTTGTAAAAAACGTTTTTCTCTTTTCTTGGTTTCTTTTTCTTGCAAACAAATTTTGCTTTTTTTGGCTTATTTTTTCTGCCCCCACCCTCCCCTTTTCTACTTTCTCTCCTCCCTTCCCCATCCACCACCTCCCCTGACCTCCATCTTTCCCCACAAAATTGTCCTTTTTTCTCTGTTTTGTGTTCCCGGTCTTAGGTCCGCTCACAAAAAAACGTGACGAGGCGACGCTCAATCCACCAGACACAGGTAGATTTAAAAATCCCGCTGCTGCATGTGGTTGCTGATAAGAGGACGTTCACGTTCACGGCCCTGCCCCTCACTAAATACCCCCATAGCCCTGAAGGCCCACAGTCGTTCTCCCCACTAAAAATGAAAAAGAAAAGAAAAGAAAAATTTGTAATATTGGAAAAAAGAATTATGAAAACTTCAAATGAAATTTGAACAAAATTGGACCCGCTAGAAAACCTGCAAGAAAAGCTAAACATGGCAAAAATATAGTGAAAAAAAATTGGAATGTCAGAAAAAAATAGAAAACCAAAACATTGGATAAAATGTTAAGAGTTTGACAAAAATTTGGACTGTTCCGAAACTTGTGAAATGTAGCATTTGAAAAAACTATTTTAATTTGAAGCAAAACAACATTTGAAAAGAAAATTAAGTTGGCAAATTGATGACACATTGAAACATCAGAAGCCTGCTACAATTTCCAAAGGCCTGTTAGATGCAGAAAATGCAAACATTTGAAGCAAATTAAAGAATTTGGAAATTTTTGAAAACAGGGCCCAATCTCTTGAAGTTTCACCACAAAATTTTGAATAAAAAAATGCAAAGAATTTTTTTCTTTTTTTCTTTTTTTCCAAAAAATGGATCTTTTTTTTTCTTTTCTTGTTGAATCTGCCTGAGAGCTTCTTGCTTTTTGGTTGTTGTTTTTTTTTCTCTCTTCTTTCTTGATCCTGTTTTTGTTGTTGGTTTTGAATTCTTGTTGCCCCAGCCCCACTTCCTGCTCCTTCCTTTTCTGATCCCCCCTCCTCCCATATTGGGAGTGGAGGTACTGGGTGGGGAAGAGGGGGGAGAACTGAGGGAGTTTAGGGCAGGACCTTGGAGGGAAGGAGACTCAGCCTGAACTTCTTGGAAGGCCACTAAAGGTTCAGGAACAAAGGAAAAAATAGGATTTGGGGAGGACATAAATGAGGCACTGCCCACCTAGGAGCTTCTGGCCAGAGCAGGCAGAGGGAGGTGTCGGAGAAGGTCCTGAGAGAAAGAAGGCAGGAAGCTGCCTGTAGGGAATGGAGGGAAGTGTCTTAGTGACCTGTTGGTTGACCTCTGGCTAGAAGAAAGTTTCTAGCAGGATAGAGGAGGCTGGCAGAGCCACTGGGGACCAGGCGTGGAGGCCCAGGCCTGGCAGCCCAGGCCTGGCTCTTGTTTGCTGAGGACCCAGGCTAGGCAGAGATTGCAGGTGTCTGGAAGGAGGAAGGCCTGTGGGCCAGGGGTCAGTCCAGCCCTGGTGCAGAGGCTGCAGGGGAGGGTACTTACATAGCTTCAGGGACTGTGGCAAGCCCTCTCAGACTCTGACCTTCTCCTAGAATTAGTCATTCCTTAGTCCAGTCTGGAGGGCCTCAAAAGTCTACTTACTACATGTCGCAGTGATTATGGGATCCTTTTGGGACATGACAAGAGAAGCGTCTGGTGCAGAACCCAGGGCTCAGACCAGTTTGCAGGGGGTTCCAAGACAGGGGAGCCGTACTCTGTCTTCATTAAGCAAGTTCTTTCCCACCCTGCCTCCTTCTGCCATAGTAATTAGGCTGGGGGTTGCCATGGTGACTGAGGAAATGACCTAGAAAGGAATTAGGGCGGGGAGGAGACCAATCCCCCAGGGACCCTGGGGCCTGGCACCCCCTCATGGACAGATCCGTCTACCATGTGGAGCTGAGGCCCAAGGCCTAAGTCTGAGAAAAGCCTAGGGCCCTCCTAGCATCTTTGGCTCCAGTGCCAGCCTTAGAAGCTCACTCTTCCTAGGAGCAGGAAGGAGATTTGCTGTGTGTGTGTGGGGAGGAGGTCCCCTGGATCCAGCAGATGCCCTGAGGGGGGCCACCCCCACCCCTGCCTCTGTTAGCCTTCTTGGAAGATCTGCCTGGCATTTGAAGAAGTGTCCTGGAGCAGACTAGCAGGAGGTGGGGAGGGACCTTCTGCCAGAGCTAGCTGGGGAGGGAGGGAGGGGAATCCGGTCTTGCCCCCCAGGGAGGGGAATGACATGTCCCCTGAGCTCTGGGCTGGTCTTCAGCAGGCCTGGGAGCTGGGAGGTGTTGCTTCTGGTCTCACTGTGCCCTTGTCCCCACTCCCGGCCCACCTGCCCACCCCTTCCCCACACAGATATCCGAGACTCTGGGAAGAAGCCCGTGATGCTGTTTCTGCACAGTGGCTCCTACATGGAGGGCACCGGAAACATGTTCGATGGCTCTGTCCTGGCCGCCTATGGCAACGTCATTGTAGCCACGCTCAACTACCGGCTTGGGGTGCTCGGTGAGGGAGGGCAGCCAACTCTAGGGAGTCTGGGAGAGGGGCCTGGTGGGTGGGGTCCTTTAAACCCAAGAGCAGCAAAATGGCTTCTGAGCTGGGCTGAGCTGCCCAGATAAGAGGCAAAGATGCTGTAACACCCCCCAGGTAGCTCCCTTTCTTCCTTTTCCTCCAGGGTTTCTCAGCACTGGGGACCAGGCTGCAAAAGGCAACTATGGACTCCTAGACCAGATCCAGGCCCTGCGCTGGCTCAGTGAAAACATTGCCCACTTTGGGGGTGACCCTGAGCGCATCACCATCTTTGGGTCTGGGGCAGGCGCATCCTGTGTCAACCTTCTGATCCTTTCTCACCATTCAGAAGGTACCATCAACCTCATTAGTCTGCCAGTCCTGTCCCCTTTCCTATACCCCTGAACCTGCGAGGTCCCCCTTCTCTGTTGGGCTGATACTGCCCAGCCTAACACCTGCCTATTCCACCAGGGCTGTTCCAAAAGGCAATTGCCCAGAGTGGCACTGCCATTTCCAGCTGGTCTGTCAATTATCAGCCGCTCAAATACACGCGACTACTGGCTGCAAAGGTGGGCTGCGACCGGGAGGACAGTGCTGAAGCTGTGGAGTGTCTGCGTCGGAAGCCTTCTCGGGAGCTGGTGGACCAGGACGTGCAGCCCGCCCGGTATGAGTATTGGTGTGGGCGTGGGAGGGCCAGATCCAGGCCTCCACCCACTTTACTGTGTCCAAGGAGGTTGAGGATGAGAGGTATCTGCAGGTTTGGCAAGGAGAGGTGGGCTTCAGGCCCCTCTAGTGGCTCTGACTTCTTCTCTTGGAAGCCTTCCCTAAGTGGAAGTCAGTGGAAGTGCCCAAACAGGGCAAGTATATACAAGGTGACAGAAAGTGCTTCAGAGAAGACTTCCAAGGCCAAGTGCCCTGAAGGATTTGTAAGAGAGATTTTTTTCCCCTCACCCCATGATAAACTTATTGATTTCAGAGAGAGAGGAAGGGAGGGAGAGAAGGGGACAGAAACGTCAATGTGAGAGAGAAGCATTGATTGGTTTTCTCTCAAACATCCCGCAACCGAGGACTGAACCTGCAATGCAGGCATGTACCCTAACCAGGAATCAAACCCGAGACACTTCAGTTTATGGGATGACGCTCTAACCAACTGAGCCACATCAACCAGGGTGGATTCATAGGAGATTTTAACTCCTATGAATCTTCCATGCAGAGGGCTTAACAAGCTATGAGTTGGTTGAGAGGAGGCCAGTGAGCAGGTAATGAGACTCTGACCCCTTCTTCCCAGCTACCACATCGCATTTGGGCCCGTGGTAGATGGTGATGTTGTCCCTGATGACCCTGAGATCCTCATGCAGCAAGGAGAATTCTTAAATTATGACATGCTCATTGGCGTCAACCAAGGGGAAGGCCTCAAGTTCGTGGAGGACTCAGCAGAGAGTGAGGATGGTGTGTCCGCCAGCGCCTTTGACTTCACAGTCTCCAACTTTGTGGACAACCTGTATGGCTACCCAGAGGGCAAGGATGTGCTGCGGGAGACCATCAAGTTTATGTACACAGACTGGGCCGACCGGGACAATGGTGAGATGCGGCGCAAGACCCTGTTGGCGCTCTTTACTGACCACCAGTGGGTGGCACCAGCCGTGGCCACCGCCAAGCTGCATGCCGACTACCAGTCCCCTGTCTACTTTTACACCTTCTACCACCACTGCCAGGCCGAAGGCCGGCCTGAGTGGGCAGATGCAGCGCATGGGGATGAGCTGCCCTACGTCTTTGGTGTGCCCATGGTGGGTGCCACAGACCTCTTCCCCTGCAATTTCTCTAAGAATGATGTCATGCTCAGCGCCGTGGTCATGACCTACTGGACCAACTTCGCCAAGACTGGGTGAGGGCCAGAGGGCCTGGGTGGGGCACCATGCAGGCCAAGGCATACACACTCTCCACTCCTTCTCTTTCTCACTTCTTCACAAAGCAACCATCCCTACATTACGGCACCTTGCCTTCTCGACTCAGACATCTGCTGGATACCTTCTCTGTGCCAGGCACTGAGTTGCGTGTTGGAGATTCAGCAGAGTTAAACAGAGAGGCCCCTGTCCTTTCTGGGGGTGGGCTAACTTGGTGGCTTTGGCTCCATGGCTGTCTCTTCTTCCCTCCCTTGCCCAGCTACCCTCTCTCTTCTACCAGTGCTCTGCCCTCTGACAGCCCCCATCTGTGTCTGAGCATATGTAGGGTCTGGGGCCGCCTGTCTATGTCTGTCTCTACATCTTGCACTCTTGAAAGCCATTGATGTCTATCCCTTTCCCTTCGATCTGTTTGCTTTTTGCTTGCTGATTTCACCGTGGTTGTCTTTCATATGTTTTTATCTTTCTGTCTCTGTATGTCTTTCGCACTCAGTCTCAGCCTCTGCCTATCTCTGTCCCTCTGTCCTCATCTCTGGAAGCCTGTCTCCATCACTCCTTGTTTTTCCTTACCCCTCTCTGGGAATTTCTTTATGTCTTCTATCCATCTCTGTCCCTCTGCCTCTTGCTTTTTCTCTGACTTCCTTCCGTTTCCCTGGCTCACGCCATCTCTGTCTCCTTCCGCACTCCTCCGCCACCCTCCCACACCTGTTGGAGCTTCACCCTCACTCCTACTTTCCCTGCCCTCCTGTGCCCACAGCGACCCCAACCAGCCAGTGCCGCAGGACACCAAGTTCATCCACACCAAGCCCAACCGCTTTGAGGAGGTGGTATGGAGCAAGTTCAACAGCAAGGAGAAGCAGTACCTGCACATTGGCTTGAAGCCGCGCGTGCGTGACAACTACCGTGCCAACAAGGTAGCCTTCTGGCTGGAGCTTGTGCCCCACCTGCACAACCTGCACACGGAGATCTTTACCACCACCACGCGCCTGCCTCCCTACGCCACACGCTGGCCACCTCGCCCGCCCCCCGGCGCCCCGGGCACACGCAGGCCCCCACCACCTGCCACTCTGGCACCCGAGCCTGAGCCCGAGCCAGGCCCCAGGGCCTATGACCGCTTCCCCGGGGATTCCCGGGACTACTCCACAGAGCTGAGCGTCACTGTGGCTGTGGGCGCCTCCCTCCTCTTCCTCAACATTCTCGCCTTTGCTGCCCTCTACTACAAGCGGGACCGGCGGCAGGAGCTGCGGTGCAGGAGGCTCAGTCCCCCGGGGGGATCAGGCTCTGGTGTGCCTGGTGGGGGCCCCCTGCTCCCTACCACTGGCCGAGAGCTACCACCGGAAGAGGAGCTGGTGTCACTGCAGCTGAAACGGGGTGGTGGCGTTGGGGCGGACCCTGCTGAGGCCCTGCGCCCCGCCTGCCCACCCGACTACACCCTGGCCCTGCGCCGGGCACCAGACGATGTGCCTCTCTTGGCCCCTGGGGCCCTGACCCTGCTGCCCAGTGGCCTGGGACCACCACCTCCCCCGCCGCCACCCTCCCTCCACCCTTTTGGGCCCTTCCCCCCACCTCCCCCCACCGCTACCAGCCACAACAACACTCTACCCCACCCCCACTCCACTACCCGGGTATAGGGGATGGCTGGGGGGGGGGCCTCCTCCCCAGCCCTCCCACCGGCAGGAGTGCCACTCGGAAGGCAGGGAGGAGGACTTGGCAACATGTTTTTCTCGCCACACGTCGAGGAACTTTAGGCGGACTTGGGTCCCCTCACTGGGATGTGTGTTTTCCCATGCATAGAGGCCCATTTTCTTCTCTGGACCTGGGCCTTTCAACAACTGGAGGGTGTTTTTGTCCCCTCCATTGGGACACCAGTCTTCAGTGTGTGAAAGTGTGGAAGGATTTTCCCACGTGAAGGTGTACTTTCTACGGGGGGGTGTGTTTTCCCATGTGCAGGGTGAGGTTTTGTTTGTTTGTTTTTTTTTGCCGCCCTGGACACATGTTGGCCCCCTCAAAGGATTTCTGTGGGGATTTGTACCCCGGAATCATATTCCCCCATGCCTTCTCCCGCCTCCTCTCTTTCCCCTGCCCACTCCGCGGAGGCCCTGGAAATGGTGTGTACATGTACAGTGACCCTTGGCCACCAGGTAACACAGGGTGGTTCTTGGGAAGTAATGAGAAACCACAGCACCCCCTCCCTGCCGCCCCACCTCCGCGTGCCTCCCCCCCCCCCCACCGCCCTGGAGAAGCATGTATTTCCCCCTTGGCACAAGTCAGGTGGAGCACAGTCTCCCAGGTAGGCCTTGCCTTCCATAGATGACAGAATAACTGCCGGGGGGACAGGAGATTGTGCATCCCTGTACCGTCTGGGAACTTGTTTTCCCAGAAGTCCAGGACACATTTCTCTGTGTGCAAACATGTTCTTGCATGTGGATGTATGTTTTCCCATGCAGATGGTCCCTTTCTCTCCAGTACTTCCTCGCATCCCCCCAGTCCTCAGGCCCAGCACCTAACTCCTCACACAGCAGGTGGGAAGAGTCTTCAAGCTCATAGAAGCTGAGGGGGACGTACAAACCCTGAGGGCAGAGCTCTGTCCCTCCCTTCCCCAAATATGCCAAGTTCAGGGTCAGGGGTGTGGGACCTGCCACCCATAGAGGCCATGCATGTTTGACCAAAGTCCTCATTGGGGTCTAAGGACAGCCTTTCCCTCAGTCCTCAGACCATTACTCATCTGTGCCAAACTGGGTGGGTGGGTTTGCCAAGGATTCCCCAGTCCTGGGCCACAGCAGGTAAACGTGGAGCAGGTGGGATACAGGAGAGGAGGAGGTGACAGCTATAGGGGTCCTACCTGTGTCTCTTTTATCTCCACCACATCTTATCCCTCTCTCTGTGCCTCAGTTTCCCGTTTCCACATGTCTCTCCCTCTTTGGAGCCATCTCTGTGTCTCAGTGTCAGACCAGCTTCTCCCTTCGGCGGCCCATTCCCCTTCTTTGACCTGCCCCTTCTTCCCTCAGATGCCAAGGCTGAGGAAAAGGGGGGTGGGGAGGAGAACGGGAGAAAGTCTTCATGGTTGGAAAGAGAATGAGGTCAGCTGTGCTGAGAAACAGATGGAGGGGGCAATGGGCGGCATGACACGGGCAGACACCAGCGGGAAAAATTTGAAAGGACGTGTAAGGTGACTGTCCAGAGGGGACCTGAGCATGGAGGAAACAGAACCTCGTCAGGGACAACAGTGGAGAAGGAGAAAATCCTTGTCTGCTAGCATTTTGTGGGTTGTTAGTGCCAAACTGGAGTAGGGGGTGGGGTGCTGTCTTCCACTGACACCCAGATCCAAAATCCCTGGTCTTGGCTCCCTAGAACTTGGCCTCTTGACTGTCCCTTCTCCCACCTCCAACCATGGAAACTTCATTCTCCTCCCACCTTTCTCCTGCCTGGTCTAGTTCCTCTCCAAACAGCCATGCCCTCCAAATGCTAGGGACCTGGGCCCTGAACCCTATAGACAGATGTCTCACAAGTTGGGACATGGGAGAGGGGCTGGGGGACCCCATGATTCAGCCACGGACTCCAATGCCCAGCCCTCTCCCCGGAACAGTTCCCTGACAGTCCCATGTCCCCACCCTTTGCAGCTCTGTACACATTTTTAAACCTGGCAAAAGATGAAGAGAATATTGTAAATATAAAGTTTAACTGTTGGTTGTGCCTGCTCTGATGTCAGGAGCTGGGAGCCGGGGGCTCTGAAGAAACAAGCCTTGGGGAGTGACTGCTGATGGGAGAGGTCCACACCCACACCCTTTTCAGTGACTGAGGTCTGAGAGAAGGGGAGTGGGTGCTGAGTAAGGTTGCCATGGTAATGCAGCTATTTGGGGAGTTAAGATTAGGACCCGTGTCTGCAGAAGACTGAGCTGGGTGTAGAAAAGGCCCCAGTGGGCTGACGGGCGGACACTGGGCAGGCCAGAGGGCCTGGCTACAGGGCAGGCATGCAAGGTGAAGGGTTTGGCTTTTGCCAAGGTCTGGACTCAGGCTGGAAGGTTAATCCTGGGCTGAGGACTCCCTTTTGGCACATTGTGAGGGGGAGGCCCAACATCATTGTGACCCGCTTACCCCCAGAAACTGGGACAGGCAGGCTGGGTACTGTGGCACAGTGGGCTGGGGGCCTAGAGGCCCTGGTGGCCCTAGGGACCCCCATGGCCATGGCTGAGCAGCCATGGCCCAGGTGTGACTCATATCGTAGCCCCAACACCAACAGCTGCCAGGACCTGAGCAACTCCATCCTATTGCTTCTGGGCCTCATCATCTGCATTAACATTGGCATCAATCTGGTGACGCTGGTCAGGGCAGGGCTGGGTTGGAGGGTGCTGGCAGGATGGCTTGGGGCGGGCCTGGTGGCCAGGGCTTGCCTGTGGTCACTGTGTCCTTCCCTCAGCTCTGGCGCAGACTTCGTGTCTTCTTACACCACATGTTCCGCCATATGGTTTGTGACAAAGGTAAGAGGGGCCTGAGGTTAGGGCAGGGGAAGGGCAGATACCCAGGTTTCTAGCCTTTGACCCTAACCTGGTCCCGCCCCCTCCCACTCTACCCTCTCCAATTTCCATAGCTGTGTATCTTCTGACCCGGAACCCTGCCCCGACACCACTGTAGGAGTCAGTATCCCCCTCAGCCCTTACCTCTCCCCTATCCACAGAAGCTTCTAAATTAGCCTCGCATGGAAAGAAGACCTGGCCCCCAAAGCAGAGCTCCCCTGCAGTTCACCTTAAATGTACCATGGACCCTTTGAAAATGACCCTGACATCCCCACCCACTCACCACCTTCGCCATCGAGACTCAGCAGCATGCTTTGCCCACCACCCAACAGCCTGGGCACCTGACACTGATGACGAGAAGCCCCCTGATCAGCATCCGGCAATCTGCTCCCACAACTGGAATCACCCCTCGGATTGGGAAGGCTTTGGATCCACCCAGGGGTTCTGGGCTCCCTGGGCTCAGGACTCCGTGGAGCTGCCTCCCCAGACCATTCGTTTCCAGCAGACCATAGAGGGAAGGCCCCTCAAAAGAGACATTCGGTCAGAACTGGACCTAGAGGCCTATGTGTACCCTGTGAATCCCCCACCCCCCAGCCCTCAGGTCCTGAGCCATAAGAACAGTGGAGGTGGAACAAGGGTCCAGGGGGAACAAGAGCAGTGCTCACCTGACCCCCCAGCTCCACCACCCATCAAGGGTCCGGCATTTGTCCCAGATGTCCCCCAGCGCCCCTCCTCAGCCCGCATAGTGTATGATGCCCATGATGTGAGGCGGCGGCTTCGGGAGCTGACCCGGGAGGTGGAGGCTCTGTCCCACTGTTACCCCATGGCCTCCAGATCCAGTACTACTGAGGAGACGGGCAAGGACTGGGTATACCATCCCCTGACAGAGAGGTGACTGGGAGAATAATTAAAAGAAAAGGAAAAAAAGGAGGTGGTTTGTGGTGGAGGGGTGGGGTGGGGCAGGGCTAGGGGCCACACAGCTCCCAGAAGCCCTGGTTGCCAAAGGAAACCTGGTAATGACCTTGAGAGTCCTGAGGACCCTGATCAACCATCAACCTCTTGGCCTCAGCCTCTCCATCAACCCTGTCCTCAGACCTTTCCCAGGCTCTTCTTGACTCCAAAGTTCCCATCTGCCTCTATCCCATTTTCTTTTTTTGTTTGTTTGTTTTTTAAGATTTTATGTTTATTTATCTTTAGAGAGAGGGTAAGGGAAGGAGAAAGAGGGACTACAATGTGTAGTTGCCTTTCAGTGGTCCCCACTGGGGGCCTGGCCTACAACCCAGGCATGTGCCCTGACTGGAAATCGAACTGCAATTCTTTGGTTCCCAGCCCTCACTCAATCCACTGAGCTATGCCAGCCAGGGCACCCATTTTCTTTCTTTTGTTTTTTTTTTAAGATTTTATTTATTTATCTTTAGAAGGAAAGAGGAGGAGAGAAGGAGAGAAATATCAATGTATGGTTGCCTCTCGTGCGTCCCCTGCTGGGAACTGACCTGCAACCCAGGCATGTACCCTGACTGGGAATCGAACCGCGATCCTTTGGTTTGCAGGCCCGTTTTCTTTTTTTAAGATTTTATTTATTTATTTTTAGAGAGAGGGTAAAGGAAGGAGAAAAAGAGAGGGAAACATCAATGTGTGGTGCCTCTTGCACACCCCCTACTGGGGACCTGGTTCACAACCCATTCACGTGCCACGACTGGGAATCAAACCGACAACCCTTTGGTCCTCAGGCCTGTGCTCAATCCCCTGAGCTTTACAAGCCAGGGCTATCCAGTTTTCTTTAGTCCCCAGATAAGGCTCCCCACCAATCCCACCCCAGACATCCAGAGAGTCCTATAGTAAAAGGAAGACCTTCAACCCCATGGCCCTCGGCCCTCAGAGGTCTGGTTTCTTCCAGAGCCCAGGTTTAGGCTGCAGCCACAGGAGAGGTGTAGCTGCTTCTCAAGCCCTGGTTTCTTCAGTGGAGGGACCACTGAGAGTGAAGAAGGTGGCCAAGCCCTCACAGTTCCCTGATCAGAACCTCAGGTTCCTATACCCTCAAGCAGGCTTGGAGGATGAAATATTGGGGACAGTCTCAAGGGCTGCCTCATAATAACATTACAGCCTTCTGTAACCTCACTCTTCTGATTCATTCCTCCATGTCACAAGTGAAGAGACTGAAGCCAAGTGACTTATTATCACACAGACATCAAGGATCAACTTCACGACCTCAGATGCTTCATCTCCCTGCTTCTGCAGGTAGATTCTCATTGCCACAGAGTCAGCCGGGTCCATCAGAGTCTCCTACCTTCCTTAGTTTGTCATGTGAACTATCAGAATATTCCGTCCACTGGAGAGCAGGGACACCCAGGCAGCTTGGGATCACACACACGTACTCATGTTTGCACACACAGCTTAGAACAAGGAGTCACATGCGTGCACCCAAGCTGAAGGAACTGGACCTCATCTTGATGAGGTTACATCCAGATGGGTTCCTGGAATGTAAGCAGACAAACCTTTTTTTGAATTGCCCTGCTTCTCTATTCGTTTTCATTCATCTAATGTCATTGATCGTTTGAAGCTGATTCCATTCAGTAGGTATGTATTGAGCACCTACTATATTTTTGGAGCCTTGATGGAAAATGCCCACTGGCTGTTTTCTGTTTCTGCCGAATTGTTTATTGTATAAACATGACCTGTGGTTCCCAGGGCACTCCTTTCATAGACCCCAATGATGAACTTGGTTTAAATCAAAGACTCCTTTTTCATATCAACAGTTATATCTATTTTGTGCTTTGTGATTTCATGTGGTTTTCTTCAGGTGGCAGCTAACAGTCTTTCAACTTGAAGGGGTTGTTCAGTGGAAGGGCAGTTGGCTAAGAAGAGAAATCATGGTTGGGGGTGGTGCCCGCCAGAGGCAGCAACCCCAACAAGGTAGAGTCAGTCTTGCCCTGAAGCAAAGGGGCTAATGGGCTCAGTGACCACTAACACCTAGGGCTGAAACCCCTGGCCAGGAAGGGGTAGAAGGGGTGGTACTAGAAGTGTTATGGTAGGGAAGTGGGCAGGACAGGTTGGGAATGCGCAGTGAGGGGACTTCAGAGGGGACTCTTGCTGTCACCATCCAGTCCCAAGTAGGCATGGGCAGGAAATACCAGGCTACATAAACTGCTATAGTCTCTCAAAAGAACAATGAAATAGAGGAAATGGTTTATGCATGATTCAACCCCTGTGAAGACTGTCTCACTATTGTAGCTACCATATTTTCTTTTTTTTTATAAATATTTTATTTATTTATCTTTTTAGAGGGGAAGGGAAGGAGAGAGGAAAGAAACATCAATGTATGGTTGCTTCTTGTGCATCCCCTGCAGGGAACTGGCCCCTGCAGGAAACTGGCCTGCAACCCAAGCATGTGCTCTGACTGGGAATCGAACCGCGATCGTCTGGTTCGCAGGGCTACCATATTTTCAAATCAGGAGTCAGGTGTTGAGATAAGCAAGGCCCCTTGGAGGCAGAGGGACAGGCTGGACTCCAGGATATCTGAGGACTGAGCCAAGGGCAAAAATGGCCATATACAGAGCCAGCTGAGTGGATAAAAGAGCTGCCACCTCTGCATTGTGACTCCTGCCAATGCACCTCATTATGACCTGGCTCCCTCAGCTGGCAGGTGTCCCCGGGTCCTGGCATGAGTGCAGTGTGGGTCGGGGCTGGTGGGGGGGGGGGTTGCGGCCCAGGTGGCCCTAGGACCCCCCCACCATGAAAACCCACCTCTGGTATAACACCCTGGGGTGCTACAATCAATACCAAGAAAGTCCCCAGGATGCTGAGGACTTCCTACTCCTACTGCTGGGCCTCGTCATTCTTGTCAACATTGGGATCAACATGGCAACTGCGGTCAGTGGTGGCTGTGGGCCATCCCTATGGGTGAAGAGGGCTGAGAGCGGGAGCCAGCTTTGGCTTGTATCTCCAGCTGCGAGAACAATCTTGGCTGAGAGTGGTATGAGGGTTGGGGGTGGAAAGCCTGGTCTTCACTATCACCCCACCCCACCTCCAGATGTGGTATGGGCTCCAGAATGCCTTAGACAAGATGATCATTTGGATTAATCAGAAAGGTAAGTATGGCAGCGAGAGGGGTGGGGACACATCTGCCCCCCTTCCACCACCACAGCCCTAGGAAGACAGACCCTAGTATCCCCAACTGACAATTGCCCTGCCCTCATGGACTCTCGCCTCCCTCCCCTAGGTAACATCTTGCAGGCTTGTGGAAGTTCCCCCAAAGACACCCCAGCCAAGGTCCAAGATGTCCACATTCACTGCACCCTGGACCCTGTAGAAGTGAAGATGACCCTGCCCACTTGCTACTCCTCTTCCTCCTACCACAATTTCTGCAACCGCAGCGGCCAGCGCCCACACCGTAATCACCACCGCTGCTCCCCCAGCAGCCACAGGCAGAATCCGAAGAACCACAGACAATTCCCCAACAAGCGCTCAGTCTTCCATAGCCCACATCACAGCCACAAGATATCACAGCTGCGACCAATGCCCTCTTTTGATCAGAAGGACCTGGACTCCTTCCTGGAGGAGGAGGAGGATGACCTATCCTTTCCACATCCCAAGTGCCCCCAGCAGGGCTGGGGAGGGCTCTACCAGCAAAAGGCGATGCCCTCCAACCTGGGGCTGTGGGGCCGCCAGGGTGGGATCCTGGCCAGCTTGCCACCACCCTCCCTCTACCTGTCATCCGAGCTGCGCCGCATGCCCAAGCGCGTGGAGGCCAAGTCAGAGTTGAGGCTGCGGTCCTACAGGCCGCACTACTCACAGTCCTGCATCTGGGGCAATATGGAGGCTGAGCAGTGGACCTGGTCTCCACCACCTCCCCACCGGCTGCCCCCTAACCCCACCTGGGTCCCTGTGGGGCACAGCCCTTACCCCTCCAAGGGCCAGCTACGGTATGATTCCTGGGATCAGCGGAGGCGTGGTCTGGAGAGCTCTGAGCCTCCATCTGCCCTGGTGCCCCGGAGCTCCCGACCTGAAGCCCGGGAGCACTGTGCCCCACAGTCCCACCGGCAGAGCCTCCCTGGCCATGCTTATAGCCAGCCCACCCGCAGTCCCCACACATCCAAAGGACACCTGACCTGCACCTCCTGGGATCCCCATGAGGTGCGCCGCCGGGCGACTGAATGGGCTGAGGTGATGCCCACTCAGCACCCTCTGACTACATCCACCTCCCTCACTGTGTTGGGTGAGGTCGCATACCAAAGGGCTCTGGCTCCCACCTCAGCCCTGCTCCCCCACTCCTCCCAGCCCCTACCTGAAGTCCAGAGTACTGAGCCCACCCCACCTCCACACATCTTCAGGCCACTCAGCCGGAGCCCAGGGGGCAATGGGAACTACCATGTGTATGACAGCCTGGAGCTGAAGCGGCAGGTGCAGGAGAACAGAGCACGGGCCAACTCAGTGCCACCACCTTCCAGCTTAGCCTCAAGGCCCTCTTTGCACAGGAGCCAGATGGGAAAACTTCACTAACTAGTGGAAAATGTTGCAGGGGGCTGGCAGGTCACTAAAAGAGCAATAAAGAGTGACAGAGTCCAGGAAACGCTGTGGTGGTCTGTGGCTGGGAAACACCAAGCCTTCTGCCAGCCTGCACCCCTGTCCTTGGAGAAACCAATGTGCCCTTAGCATAAGGTTCCCTTTGGTTTAGTGGCCACAGTCCTGCCTGCAGGCTCCTCCTGGTCTTGCACAAAGCACTAAGTAGATCTTGCAGCTGCAGACTCCAAACCACTGGTCTCTGCTGGTCTCTGAGCACATGCTCTATGTAAGGCTCTCTCTGTCCCCAAAGGAGGCTCAGAGGCTCAACCCCACATAATAAGCTGAGGTTAAATTCCAGACCTGGGGATCCCACATCTGGGTAGATCCAGGCCTGCAGCCTAGCAAAGGGCAAGAAGAAGGCCAAGACTTTGGATTCCAGCTAGGCTTTCCCCAGGGGAATGGGATGCGTGTTTGAATTAATGAGTCAGAAGGCAGGGAAGAAAAAAGGGTGAGATGGGAGGTGTGTTGGCTTCTGGGTCCAGTTTGACTGTCCCAGCTCAGGTTACTGTCCCCCAGATCCTCCTCTAAGTTCTGCCCCTGCTACTACTCCCGCCCCAGCCCTTACACCAGCCCCTTTCCCAATATCTGCCTCAATCTCTGCCCCAGTATTGGTCATGGCCCCAACTACCACTCCAGTTCCTTCTCCTATGCCTACTGCAACCCCATTCCTGGTTACCAGGAAATGCCACCCTGGACCTTCCTTTTCCTCCCCCTTTCTCATTGTGACCCCTAACCCCTATCCCATTATGATCCAGTTCTCCCCCTCCCCCACCAGAAGTTTGGCTCCTAGTGAGTATGTGGGGGCCAGGGGGCCCAGGTAGTCCTGGGACCCCTAGACATGGGTGAACGAGCCCACCATGGAGCCCCAAAGTGCTCTGGCACCAACCCCAGGAAGTGCCAGGACCTAGGAGACTCAATTCTCCTGATCCTGGGCAGCTTTATCTTGCTCAACGTGGGGATCAATGTGGTGACTCTGGTCAGGACGGGGTCTGGACAGCAGGGTTGGGAGAGCCCTGGGGTCTGAAGTGGGAGGGGGTGAGGGGAGAGGGCTGCTGGGATGTGGCCGGGCTAGGGTTGAACTTCAGGGCTCACCCTACTTCTGGACCCTCCCCTTCCCTGCTTCCTCAGCTCTGGAGGCATCTGAAGAGCTCCTTGAGGATTCTGTTCCATCATTTTTTCCCCAAAGGTGAGTGGTCCTCAGTGTGGGCTCAAGGAGATGTGGCCCTGTTTCCTTTCTCCTATCTCTGACCCCATTTTCAGTCCCTCAGGGACCCAGGCCTTGTCTTACCCCACCTTTCCCAGCAGACAAGCAACCCAGCTGTATAGGCAGTCATCCCATGTGCATGCGCTGCTCCATGGATCCCAAGAACCCATCCTCAGAAGTCTCTTCCCACTGCCATCATCACCCAAGCTTCCTGCTCAGACACCCTAACCACCTTGACTCCTGGATACCAGATATGAATGATGAGAAGGCTGCTAGGTGCTGCTGGATATCACCTCAGTATGGACACACCAGGGCTCCCATGGAGACTCCCTGGGGACTGGGGAAGGAGGGAATGATAGGAACTGGGGAGGCCCCTCAGATCACAGCCTCAAAGGCCCAAGCCACCTTTATCTCAAGGCAAGAGACATCTCCCCAGTTCCCCAAGATGAATAAGCTGGATACGGTTCCAGTCCACTTGCCCCAAGAGAATACCAACAAGACCCCAGACTATGACCCAGCCCAAGCCCCAGCCCAGGCCCAGACCCAATCCCCAGTTTGCCCCCCTGAGCACACCCCCACCCAGGCCCAGACCCACTCCCCAGTCCACCCCCCTGAGCACACCCCCACCCAGGCCGAGACACACTCCCCAGTCTGCCCTGCTGTGCACACCCCCATCCAGGCCCAGGACAACTCCCCAGTCCGCCCCCCTGAGCACACCCCCACCCAGGTCCACGTTCCTGAGCCCATCTCTGCCCACACCCTAGCCCAGGCCACAGTCCAGGCCCCCATGCATGCCTTAGCCTGCTCCCTGAGCCACACTCTTGAGCACATAAAAGCTCATACCCCAGCCAGTGACGTGGTCCATACTCATCTAACCTATACCTGTGCCCATCCCTTGGTCCCTCCCCGAACCTCTGCCCCAGATCCTCCTCTAAGTTCTGCCCCTGCTACTACTCCCGCCCCAGCCCTTACACCAGCCCCTGTCCCAATATCTGCCTCAATCCCTGCCCCAGTATTGGTCATGACCCCAACTACCACTCCAGTTCCTTCTCCTATGCCTACCGCAACCCCTACCCACAGCCTAACTCCTGTTCCCACTACCCTAAATGCCTTCAGCCAAGGCCTGTCCACTGACCATGTGGTCTATGATACCCTCAGGGTAAAGCAGAACTTATCCCATGTGTGCCGCACCCAGAATGCTGGGTGTTCCAGAAAGAACTTGGGTACCCTCTCCAGGCCCCAAGATGGTCAGGGCCTGGTAAACTCTGGTCCAGCAGAGCAAACATCAAAGCAACTCAGTGGGGACACTGCCAAGTCCTCCACAGGATCCATACAGGGTTACTTGGAGTTGGGGAATATGGAATGGAAGATCTCAAATGATGCCAAAGACAAGTTCTTACAGCCCAAGGCTGTCCCTTACTGCAGCTTCCATCCTTGCAGTTGTGAGAGAAGAAACACAGACTCCCAGCCTCCAGTCTACCCCAAACTCCTTGTCTACTCCAAAGATGCTTCATCTTCTCAACTTTGCCTTAATTCTCCAACCAGTGCCCAGAACTCACTGTGCATTGCTCCTGTACCATGTACTCTTTCTCTGCCTCTTGTTTCTCCCAGATCCTTTGTTCATCAACCTACCAACCACCAGGTGAAGCTCTCCAATTCAATACAAACCCCCATCATTCCCCCAATCTCTAAGTCTCCTCAGTCCATACCCTGTTCCCAGTTTCCCACCCCTCCCCAGTTCTCCACCATTTCCCAACCCACAGTCCAATCCCAATCTCCTGAACTTCATGACAGTCCTGGCCTCACCCAAGATTCTGGCCTCCAGAGGACCTCTGGCTTTCTAAAAGACTCTGGAGTTGCCAAGAACCCAGGCCTTAATCAAGATCCAGGCCTACACAGGTTCCCAGGCCTTCCCCAGCACCCTCACCTCTGCAAGAAACTGGGTCATTCCCAAGACTCTGGCCTCCACAAGAATCCAATTACTCAAGACCCTGGCCCCCAAGAGAGCCCAGGTCTCCCTCAAGATGTAGGTATTTCTACGAGCCCATGTCTCACCCAGCCCTCTGGCCTCCATAAGAACACACCACTTCCCAAAGCTTCTGACATTCAGAGGAGTTCGGGCTTTGTGCAAGATTCTGGAGTTTACAAGAATCCAAAACAAAACCAAGAGACTACACGCTACAAAAGTCAAGATCTCTCCCAAACAACTGGCATCCATAAGGGCCCAGGACCTTGTCAAGATTCTGAAGGTTTCGAGAGTACAGGTAATGCCCAAGATCCAGGAGTCTCTAGGAGTCTAGGCTTTACCCGAGATTCTGGCCCAAATAAGAGCCCATGCCTTGCTGAAGACTCTGAAGTCAACAAAAGCTCAGGTCTTTCTCAGCAATCTGCTCTCCACAAAAGCCTATGCCTTGTCCAAACCTCTGGGCTCCCTAAAGGCTCAGTCCTGAACCAAAATTCAGAAGACTGCGGGACTCTAGGCCTGACTCAATATTCTGACCTCTGGATGAATTCAGGCCTTACCCAGGCCAATGAAGTAAAAAAGAAATGTGGCCTTACACAAGATGCTGGAATTTACAGGAGCCCAGAACATGCCCAAGACCCTAATTTCCGCAAGTATCTAGGAATTAATCAAGATTCTGGCCAATGTAAGGGCCCAGCCACTACCCAAGACTCTGGCCTCCCCACGACTCAAGGCCTTACCAAGGAATCAAGCCTCCTCAAGGATTCATGCCTTACTCCAAATCCTGACCTCCACAAGAACCCAGGCCTTGCTTTATGTACTAACTCTATTCGAGTTGTGGGCCCGTCTCGGACCCCAAAGTCCACACTGTCCCCGATGAAGTCGTCTGTATCTGACAAGGCTCCTTGGAAGAATGCAGAGAAGCATCTTCCATGTACTTCTGACCCACTCAGTCAGAACTCCTGCCCTTCCAAGGCTCGGGTTACCTACAATGACCTGCAAACCTTCACAGAGGTACCTGTACTAATTGAGCTGCAGCCATCCTCCCAGCGAGCAGGCAGCCAGGACTGGGTTTACTGCCCTGTAGACACAGTTCCTCCAGCCTGCCAGAACTACCGCCAGACATCCATGCCTTCCAAAGCCAACTGGAAGACCCACTGTCCTAGGCCATGTACCCAGGTAGGGCACGTGGTCTTTGATGCCCGCCAGAGACAGTTTGGAGTGGGCAGAGATGAGTGTGAAGCTCTACCTTCCAGGCGTCTTCAACAAGAAGCATCTAGCAACTCAGTAGAGACCACCAAGTGGGGATATCAGTGTGTAATGAGGCCCTCAGAAAAAGCGGGGACAAAGGTGCACCAGAAATAAAGAAATGACAGAAGTGTTCTGTAATTGTTTGAGGATATTCACCCCAGCCCCACTCTTGACACTGGCCACTCTCATGGCCTGAGGAGGACTGGAACTGTTCTTGCCCCTGCTCCTCCTCCATAGCTGTAGAGCTAAACCCATCATCCTCAAGGCCCTAGGGCTGCATTTTCTAACACAGTAGCCACTAACTACCCATAGTTATTAGGTGCAAATTAATTAAAATTAAATAAAATAATTTTGTTCCTCTGTCTCATCTACTTTTCAAGTGCTCAGTGCTATGGGTGGCTAGTGGCTACTATATTGAACAGCACAGATTTAGAACATTTTTCTTCTTTGGAGAAAATCCTACTGGACAGCAATGCTTTAGAGTTTAGAATAACTTTCTTTTCCCTTGTCACCTATCCCCAGCATCTTCAAAAGCCCCACAGAGCCCAGAGAACTCAGTTCTTTTTAGGGTGGCTCAGAGGCCTCCCTCTGCGGAGCAGGTAAGATGTCGGGAGGCCAGATGCCTAATTACCCCAGCCTGTGAGAAGGAGCCCAGCCTTCAGTTTTCCTGATCTGGTTTCTTGGGTCACAACCAGATATATGGAAACCTGCCTTTCCAGTACTGAGTTCTATTTGGGGGCTCTGAGTTGCTGAGGAAGAAGAGCTCTCTTTGTCAGCATCCAGGAACTCCTGAGATCTGGGCTCCCTTAACTGAGCTCTGGATTTTGAGAGTCCCTTCCCATGCAAGACTAATTTTTCTAGGTGTCTCTGCTTAATTCTCTTGCCCATGGACTTAGGCCTATCTCACTCCAGAGAGTCCCCAGGGAAGCGGGAATGTAAGTCCTGGTTCAGCAATGGATAGGTCTGATTTGTAAGCCTGTCCCTAGCTTCATATCTTTTGTCCCATTATTCTGGCTCCTTGTGTCATCCAGCACTTAAACTGTGTCCCTGATAGCATTAGCTACTGAAAATAATTTCTTCCCCATAATTTCCCTTTGCCCTGGCCCAGCTGGGAGTTTCCTCTGGATTTGATTTTCAGTCCTGGTAACTCTTCTGTGTGTACACAACATGTGGAATTCTGAAGTGTTTTCCCCATCACCATTCATGTGTGTCTGAGGTAGGTATCACTAATATGTCCCTTCCCCGAATCAGATGTCCATTGCTGGGTCACCACCTGTGTGTTCTTGTCTAACACTACTACCACGGATTCCAAGGGGAGATCACCCAGCTGGGGAGCCCCTTTCTAACATTTCTGCAGCTCAGCGCTGATGCTGGACAAGTCTTGTACAAGACTTCCTAGGCTGCGGTCTTATCTTCAAAGTGAAGTTATAATTGTACGGAAGAACCCTTCTAGATCTAAATGGCCAGGGCTGCTCACACGGGATGTAGAAGCCCCCTTTCATCCCCAGGCCCTAGGGTATGTCCTCCATTATTGTTTGCTATTCAGATCCATCCTATTACTGATACAGAGAGATCTGATCAGACCACTGGGGAGAAGCAGGGGGAGTTTGCGCAGGCAATGGTAAGCAGTCTAGCGTGGGATTGGCTGAGGAGCTGAGCGCCTCCAGAGTGCATGGAAATAAAATGAGGCCTGGCTCTCTGGTTCTGGGGCTCTCTCCAGCTCTCTTCTTCCTGAGAATGCTTGGACGATTGTGCTGCAGCTGCCTGCATTTCCCAATGGACAGTATTCTAGATGGGAAGGAACTCTCTGTGCAGCCTAGGATTGTGCTGACCTGGCAGAGGGTGGCAGGTTTATTTTTCTTTGGGTGTTCTATGGAGATGAGCTGTGAAACAAGCCTGCTATTCTTCCAAAATGTGTAGCTTCTGTATCTTATGTTGTTTTAGTCTGTGAACTAACCCTATAGAATAAGATAACTAAAAACTAACGGGAAATGCTAGAACTCAGGTGTCAGAGTTTAGCCTTAATTGATAGACCTGAACAACTAATTCATGTGGAAAGTTGTTATTGCAAAATTGTGAAGCTTTTGAATAAAGACTTCTTTCCTTTATCAGCAAAACTTTGCCACCTAGAGGGTGGCAGCAGACAGCAAGACTCAATTGCGGTCGGGTAACATTACCCCTCTGCTCCAACTTCAGGAATGTTTGTGTGGGGCTGACCTGGGCTTGGCAAGAAACAGAACAGTTTATCTCCATAGAAACCACAACTTCAAGCAGGCACTTCAGAGGGACAGGAAAGGATGTCGGGGCATAGCCTCAACACCCTGGTATTGCGGGAGACAAACTGCAACTGCTAGGATAGCGCGAGATCAGAGCAGAGCGAAAAGACTTGTTGACAGAGGTGGGGCCGGCCGGGAACCACCCTGCTAGCCTCTGGAAAGAGGCGTGGCCTTGCTGGCTGCAGGAAGAAGTTACCTGTTGGGTGGTTCTATCCATTCTCTTCCCAGCTCTAGCAGTTACCCCTAAAAGGGAAGCCGCAGACCGCAAGCCTTTTCCGAAAAAGCGGTAAGGGGACGTAGACAAGGGACGGGCGGAGGAGACTGGCTATTGCATTCCGTAGGAGGGGCCCAACAGCTACTTTTCACCTGCTTAGTCAGGTGAACCCGTCCATGGGGGCGGAGACCAGAATATGAGAAAGGGCAAGGGCGAGGACAGAGGAAGTATTATTTTGTTCGTTTTCAAGACTAAACTTACAGGCCTTTATCTGCAGACCCATTGGCGTACTTGTCAAGGGCACTCTCCCGGCCTCGGGAAGAGAGAATGAAGGCGACCTTTCAGCAACAAACGAAAGGCCGGTTTAGGTTTCCGCTCATCCCTGTTTTCCCTAGCTCAAAACCATAGAGCCTTATGGCTTCCGCAGTCTGGGGGAGTGCCCCCTGGTGGGGCCCGCCGCCCCCAGCCCCAGCCCGCCCGCTCACGGACATCGATTTCTGCTCTGGAGCGCAGCTGCAGGAACTAACCCAGCTTATCCAGGAGCTGGGTGTGCAGGAGAGCTGGAGTGAAGGGCCCAGGACGGGACGTGACCTTCTCCAAGCCAAAGACTTTGTTTTCTCTCTACTCGGTAAGTAACCTTCCCAGCCTTCAGCCCCGCCCCGGCGTCACGTCACGCTCTCACAATTCCTTCTCTTCCCTCAGGTCTTGTTCACCGCCGCGACCCCCGCCTTCCTCCCCAAACAGAGCTCTTGCTGCTTCGTGGCGGGATTCGCGAGGGCTCCGTGGATCTAGGGCCTTCACCCTTAGGTCCCTACGCTCGGGGACCTCACTACGACGCCGGCTTCACACTTCTGGTGCCCGTGTTTTCTCTAGATGGCACTGGGCAGGAGCTGCAACTGGACATGGGATCCTGTTACGCCTGGCTCTGCCTCCCACCACTGATGCGCGGAACCTCAGTCCGAAAGGCGTGGCAGGGTTGCCTAGGACCCCCAGTCCCAGGCGGACGTGATTTGACCCACCAAACCGAAAGCGAAGAAAACCCCAAGGACCCGCAAATCTCAGTGGACCAACCTCACGGTTACGTCACTGAGCTTGAGCTCTGTGTGTCTTCGGAAAAATCACCTAGTAACGACTCGGGGCCTGAGTCGCCTCAGCGAGACGTAATCGATCTTGGGTTTCCTGCACCACTCGATGATGACGTCACCAAAGCAGCCTCGGGTAGTTCGGCCCCACAACAGTCGGAGGCTCCGGAGGCGTGGCCTACATTGTGCCCTGCCAAGGTGGCTGCGTGGTTCTTTGCTATTCTGGCCGAGGTCGCCCAGTCCCTGATCCCGGTCCCGGGTGCCCCGCGCTTGGTTCACGCAGCGCGCCACGCGGGGTTCACAACCATCCTCCTGGCTACGCCGGGGCCCCCACGCCGCCTCCTGCTTTTCGACCTGATCCCTGTGGTGTCTGTGGCTGGCTGGCCCGAGGGGGCTCGGAGCCATTCGTGGGCCGGGCCGCTGGCCTCCGAGTCCTCCTCTTTCTATCTGGTGCCGGGCGGCGACATAGAGCGGCCGGGCGCTTCCGGCTGGCAGCTGTGCTTCGCCCGCCAGGAGCTGGCGCTTAAGGCGCTCATACCTGCCCCGCTGCTGCAAGCGCACGCGGCTGCCCAGGCGCTGCTGCGCCCGCTGGTGGCCGGGACCCGGGCTGCGGCGCCCTACCTTCTGCGGACGCTGCTCTACTGGGCTTGCGAGAGACTGCCCGCGCTCTATTTGGCGCGGCCGGAGAACGCAGGTGCCTGCTGCCTAGGGCTGCTGGATGAGCTGGGCCGTGTGCTTGAGGCCGGGATGCTACCCCATTATTTTCTGAGCGGTCGAAAGCTCCGGGCAGGGGACAGTGCAGCTGCGCTCCTCGCGGCATTGGCCCGGCTTCGTGGGGACCCTGCCCGGGCCCTGTCCGCCACAGTGGAGGAGGCCAAGGCTGCGCGCAAGGGGGGTGGTTTAGCTGGTGTGGGAGGCGGGGCCCATTAAAAACTACACCTACCGACATGGAAAGTGCTTCTTCTGTTAACCAGCGGGATGTGGAGGGCACTACTGGCCCCTCACTTGGGAGAGAGACTGAGCACCCTGGAGCCCAAACATCCCATTCTAGAAGACATCCTCGTGGGTTCCTCCCCATCATTCCACTCATCTCCCGCTCCATCCCTGGCACAGGTCGTCCTGTCCTGCCATCTCTGTGGCCAGCCAGCATCACTCGAGCCGTTACAACCTCTGGCAACCATCTTCACCCAATTCTCGTGGCCTCTTCCCTCAAGAGTAGATAAAGATGGGGGAAAACATATTTGCTGACAAAACGTGGGAAGGATACATGCAGACCAGAGTATACACATTTGGCTCACACAAAATCAGACTTATTAAGGAGGTCGCATTTATCCCCAGGCTAGATTTAAATCCCCACGTCAATCTCTTCGGTTATTACCCCTACTTTCCTCATTCAGTTCTGTCCGCCTATCCAGGGCAGTAGGGTCTCTTTCCCCACTTTCGGGGTGTCGGCTGTACCACTTCTCTGAAGCCCAACCTCTCCACCCAGTCAGCGGAGACACCTCCTTATCCCACCTCCAAACTGTGAGACATGCGGCCTTGCCTCGGCTCCGCCTGCCGTTAAGACCGTCCCCACTCCCTGCCTCCAAGGAACCTCGGGGTTCCGCCCGCCCAGCTTCATCCCCGTTTCCCGGCGTCTCCGCCCCCTGCCCCGCCCCCGAGCCGGCTTGGAGAAGGGGGAGCTGCGGTTGCCGCGGCCGCCTCAGCTTCCCACTGGCGCTGCTGCTGCTTTCGCCGCCGCCGCCGCTATCGCCGCTGCACTTGGTCCAGCCGCCAGGCCCGGTGCTCTGACTTTACCGGACCAGGGCGTTCTGCGGAGACACCCTTACTCTTTGGGGGGCCCAGGCGCCTAGCCAGGCGAGGAGGGGAAGCTCCGTTTGCGGGAGACAGGGAGGGAGGAGCCTGGAACCGGGGCCAGCACCCGTCGCGGGATCAACAGAGGACAGGTTGAGGGGCGTCGGGGAAGGGGGGTTGCTATAGGTAGTCCCCGGGGAGGAGGAGGACGCCCTGTCGCAGAAAGCTCCAATGCACTGACTTCTAGAGGGCCTGTTCACATTTGGGAACTGGCGACAGCATGGGTGCACTCCTCCAGGGGGACTGGCTGGAACGGAGGGCTAGGATCTAAATAGCACCAGCTGTCTCCAAGGAAATTAAGGGGCAGCCAGAAGAAAGAAAGAAAAAAAAAACCCGGATGCTCCTTATTTTGAGGTGACGGAGAGCCCTTCAGACAACCACCTGGTGTAGCCACCAGGAATGGTGGATTTGGAGGTGACTTCCAAGAGTGGAGGGTAACAAGGTGAGGAAAGGGGATCAGCAACTGGAACCCTGTGCCACTAGAAATGGGGGTGACTCGGTGAAAAAAGGCATTGTCCAGGGACAGAGTCTGGGGACCCATTCTCACTGAACAGGGACTGTCTGGATATTCAGACATAGTTTGGGGGGTTTCAGTGAGAAAAGTAGGGGATGGTCTTCACTTAGAGGATGGCAAAGACATCAAGGTGGGGTTCTTCCCTGACATTGGCAGTGCCCCAGTAGGGGTGGAGTGAGTTAATATCCTCAAAGCTAAGGACCTACAATTTTTATTTTACAAGAGTGGATTTGGCAGGAGTACAGAGGCCACCAAAATAGGGTGAAAATTGGAACCATATACTGGACATTTTAAGGGTTTTGACTTTGGGATAGGGAAAATGGGACTGGGATACTGAAGAGTAGGGGAGCGGTAGTTTTCAGTAGGGGTCAAAAGTTGAGGGTGGATTAACTGCGAGGTATATAGGTTGTTGGGTTCAGTGGAGCTAGCCCGGGGCCTCAAGGGTAGGAGCTGACGGTTGGAGGGGGTTGCTGAGGCTTATCCTAAGGTCCTGTGGGTGGGGCAGAGAGTCGGGGAATAGAGTCCAGAGCATGCCGTGGTGGTAAGCGGGCTTCTCTGGGGAGTCCTGCACACTCCCAGCGCCTACTGGTTTGGGGGTGTCTCCTCCCGGGGCACCATGGCGGCGCTGGCCAGTAGCCTGATCCGGCAGAAGCGGGAGGTCCGAGAGCCCGGGGGCAGCCGGCCGGTGTCGGCGCAGCGGCGCGTTTGTCCCCGAGGCACCAAGTCCCTTTGCCAGAAACAGCTCCTCGTCCTGCTGTCCAAGGTGCGACTGTGCGGGGGGCGGCCCGGACGGCCAGACCATGGCCCGGGTGAGTGGCTGAGACGGGGTCTCCGGAACTGGGGTCTCTCTGCCTGGGAGGTTGAGATGAGGGGCTCTGAAGAATAAGGCCGGACTGCGGGAGGCCCCCGGAGAGTGAAAAGGGGTGGGCCAAGACAACAAAGTCTCTGCCAGTCTATGCCTCAGTTTCCCTTCTCTTTTGCCCATAACCCTGAGTCCCCCTGCTTTCGAGAACAAGGGAAAGGTTTGAGAGGTTAAGTCTGGCTCCCCAAGCCTCGCAGCTCCTGATGGCTCCCATCCCCACCCCAGAATCCCCATCCCCGCTGCCCTTCGCCTACGTGCTGTCTCTCGCGCTTCTTTCCATCCAGAGCCCAGGGGCCTGGGGGTTCTGGACGCCTGGGTCACCCCGAGGGTTTCTGCGGTTCCAGCAGCCCCGCCCCCGCCCCGGCTCTCCCGCTCCTCCACGCCTTGGCTCGGTTCCTCCTGGCCGAGCTTGCCTGGCTTGGTGCCAATCTCCCCAGCTCTCCCCTGGGTGTCCTTGCAGCTACCTCGCCAGTTCGCCCCTCTTGTGCGCCCTCCTCCCGTGACCTGAGCTTCAAGAGGGAAACTGGGTACCCCCACCTTTACCCTCCAAGCGACTCCGAAATCGGGTACCACGAGCTCAGGGGACCCTCTGCAGAGGAACTCATAGTACAAAGCTAATGGGAAACCAGCAACAAGACTCAACGGGGGTCGTACCACTTACAAGGGGGTATGCGGAAGCCCGCTGAGAGCAAACAACCAGCAAGGAGAGTTTTGAGGGTTAGCGTGAGGTCCCAATCCAGCTACTACAGGCACGGAGTCCCTCTGGCCCCCTCTGCCTGCTCCCAGCAGCCCTAGCGTTAGCCCCCTGGAGCCCTCCTCATCCCCGCCCCGCCGCCGCAGGTCCGTCACAGTGGTACGGTCCGCAGCCCACCGTTGAGTAGTGGGTCCCGGCTCCCACGTGACTCAGCCTGGCTCATCATCTCCCCTGTCCCTCCTATTTCCTTGGTTTGGTACGGAACATACCCCACCTTAAGCAGGTTACCTGGCTGAAGGGGAAAGGCTGAGCCTCTAAAATGCCTGGGTCCCCGGGCCAGCGGACTGACAGATACAGACAGATGGGTCAGTGTCAGACTGGCCGGCGCTGGGCCAAGGCTAGGCCCGCGCCAAGCGAGCGACAGCTGCAGCAGCAGGTGCTGAGTCAGCGTCAGGCCCAGTCCCACCCCGATTCTGGAGGGGGCGCCCCTATCCTGTGGTCACCTTGCCGCCCCCGATATTCACAAACACGCCGTCCCTTTTGCAGCCCCGCCTGTCTCCCTCTGTCTTTGGATGTAGCTCTTCCCTTCCTCTCCCCGAGCTCCCCCGCCGCCCCCCCCCCCTCCGCTTTCTGGTTAAGCTGTAGAGTACAAATTAAACCCCTTAAATAAATTTCAATAAATTAAACTGAGAGCTGGTGATTAGAAGAAGCAGAAGGGACCCACACCTCAGCGTCCTCAGGAATCGAGAGGTGGGAGAGAGCTTTCTTGGAGGGTGAGAAAGTTCGGGCCATAGGACCCTATTCCTCCATTCTCTTTTTTCCCCTCTGATCCCACCAAGTGTAGGCATGTTTCTGGGAAAAGAGATGTAGTTTTCAAAAATTATTGTCTCTCTCTCTCTAGAGCCTCAGCTCAAAGGCATCGTCACCAAACTGTTCTGCCGCCAGGGTTTCTACCTCCAGGCAAATCCCGACGGGAGCATCCAGGGCACCCCAGAGGACACCAGCTCTTTCAGTGAGAGTGGGAAGCCGGCCCCTGGGTGGGAAGGGGGACAGTGGGGCTAGGAGACTAGGACAGTCCTATTCCTGCTTCAGGTTCTGTTGTTTCTGGTCTACCCCTTTGACTCCCAAGGGAGGAAGTGAAGCTGGGGTGGAGGGAGCTCAAACAGGAGGCCTGGGGTACTGATGCCCCCTCTCTCCATCCTCAGCACACTTCAATCTGATCCCCGTGGGACTCCGTGTGGTCACCATCCAGAGTGCCAAGCTGGGTCACTACATGGCCATGAATGCAGAGGGACTGCTCTACAGCTCGGTGAGAAAATGGGGTTGAGTGGCTTGGGGCCTGGAGATTGCCCAACTGCAAGGTTTTCACCTATAGAGTAGTTTACAGTTCGGGGCTCCCACTCACTCCAGCTCTTGCTGATGTTCAGTCGTTACTGCCCACTCCAGAGCACCTCCTCCAGGGTCCTTCTAATGTTACTATCACACCGCCCTCCAGATCCCCCCAGGCTTTTTGAATATCCAACTCTTTCTGTCTTTTAGGGTCTGTGTTTCTCATCCTACCTTCTCCAGACTTCATTATTACTCATTTCCCCAGAGTCACTCAGGATAGGGGGTGGTGAGAGGTTGGGAATAGAGTGGAGAGAAGGTTTTGTTTTTGTTTTGAGATTTTATTTATTTATTTTCAGAGAGAGGGAAGGGACAGAGAAAGGGAGAGAAACATGCATGCCCCCAGTTGGGGACCTGGCCCAGAACCGAACCAGTGACCTTTCTGTTTGCAGTATGATGCCCAACCCACTGAGCCACACTAGTCAGGGCGAGACAGTGTTTTCTTATTCCAAGGCCCCCCCAAAGTCTAGTTCCTAACACTCAGCAGACTACGAGCCTCTCCCTTGTTCTCCCTTTTTCCCATTTCCCACTTGGACTTAGAATTTGGCCTCCTAGCCTAAAATATGTGGATTATGTCCTGGCTTGTTCTTCTCAGGGCTCCCTTCTGTCCAGTGATGTGTCTATTTGTCTCTTTGTGTGTGCCTTCCTGGGTCTTTGTCTCCTCAGCAACATTTCACAGCTGAGTGTCGCTTTAAGGAGTGTGTCTTTGAGAATTACTATGTCCTGTACGCCTCTGCTCTCTACCGTCAGCGCCGTTCTGGCCGGGCCTGGTACCTAGGCTTGGACAAGGAGGGCCGAGTCATGAAGGGAAATCGAGTCAAGAAGACCAAGGCAGCTGCTCACTTTGTGCCCAAGCTCCTGGAGGGTGAGTATGAACTGAAGAAAATGGGGGCCACATGGGAGGGTATTGACCTTGACATGGACATTTAAGTGATACACAGCTTGGGGGCAACAAGTGTGAAGAGCACACCTGTTATGACAGGTCAAGCCAGGAAGGCTTTGGTCATTGGTGGTTTGGAGAGTTCTCCTCCTATGGGTTGGGGTTCCTGGAGGATGAGTGTAGGGGAGGGGAGACCTGTCAGAGCTCCAGTTCTCCTAGGTCTCTCTGTGCCTAATTCTCCTTCCTACTCCTCTCTCTCCCCTTCACAGTGGCCATGTACCGGGAGCCTTCTCTCCACAGTGTCCCTGAGACCTCCCCTTCCAGTCCCCCTGCCCCCTGAAATGTAGACCTTGGATTGGAGGCTCCTGCACTTGCACTGATCTAGCCACCGCCACAGCCTGTCTCCCAGCCCTGCTCCTGGCCCTGGTCCCACCCCAGCTGCCATATTCACTCCCTGAGCAGCCAGGTCCCACCAGGTGCTCTACCCTGAGGGGGCCTAGGAACTGCGGAAATCCTTCGATTCTTGGACCCAGGGCGGGGGTCATAGAGGTGAATGTTTGAAAATAGTCCTGGCCGATTGCTCTTTTTCTTCCACACTTGCACCCCACCCCCAAGCCTTTTCCTGAGATGGCACTGGGGGGTTCCAAACTGACTTAACCAGGACACAAATACTCCCCACCCCAGGCTCAGCCAGTTCTTGGAGCCCTTTTCATTGCTACTGAGCCATAGATTTATATGTCTACTGGAGCTCAGGATTAGTTTTCTCTCCCTACTCCACCTTCTGCCTTGTTCTGGACAGGTTCTGGGACACCATGAATCCCAGCCAGGGCCATTTCTGTACTAAGGCTCTGTGCTGGAATGCAGGCATGCTGCCAGGCTCTTTTCTGGATCCATCAGGCTTCCTTGACCCAGATAGACCCCTGGTTTCCAAGTAGAGAGAGGCTGGATTTGAGCCTGGCTCTTGGCTTTGGCCTGACTGGGGCCAGTCTCAGATCACCCCAGGTATAACTTTTTTTATCCCAGAGACACCCAATTCTAGAGCATGGTGTTCTAGACACATATGGAGCCATACTTCCTTCTGAATCTCAGCTCTAGGATATAGACCATGAATCTCCACCCTTCCCCTCGGGATGGATCTGGGGCCTGGATAGCCATATTATTGCTCTAGAGTAAGTTCTAGACTTATTCTTCCACCTTCTGTAGTGACACCTATTAAGGATGAGCACTGGAAAGGACCCAGCTATGATTCATAAAGAACTGAGTCCTGGATGAATTGAGAACTACTTCTTGTTTTTCCTAGATAATTTTCTAAAAATCTTATTCTTCCTATAGAATGCTAACCTTATTTTTACATGCAGTTTCTAACTCCTGCAACTCAGTTGGGGTCCAGGGAAATAAAGTCTGAAGAAGAGCAGAGGAGTTTTGGAAGGAATCCTTGGCTCATGGTGGGGAAGCTAGGATGGAAAAGGGGCCAAAGCCATGACATAATTGGACCTGCACCTGGGTTGGGGGCACATGAACACTTAGCTACCTCAGCAGGAATTTCTTCCAGATCCCCTTTAAAGCTGAGGTCTTTAGGGTAATGGTTCTAGAATAAAAAGTATAAATATAACATAGCCTTGACTCCCCCAATGAGGAGACCCCAATTCAGCAATAAGTCCCAACATTCTCCTCTAGGTCAGGCCAAGGAGGGTGAGGGCCTCTTGGATTCCAGACCTCATATACCCCCAGAGATTCTAACTGAACAGAATTTGCTTTACTTTACAGCTTATAACCTCAGCTGTGTTATAGGTACCAAAAAAACGTGGCCTGACTAGATTTTTTTGAAGAAATGTGGAGAGTTAAGGGCAGGCTTGGAAAAGATCAGGAACCCACTAGCGAACTAGGAGGTAGACTGAGTAGCGCCAGACCAGGGCAGGATAGACTGAGGATGCCCTAAAGGGAGGCCTCGGACTCCAGAGGCAGGTCACTTTTCCTCAGGCTCTTTCTACTAGCTTGTTGCAAGAGGGGTTGATACTTCTGTCATCCACACGGACCCCACCCAGGCTCCACCAGTCCCCTGACTTGACTCCCGGGGGACCTGGTTTCCACTCCATGCATTCTCAATTAAAGAAGGTTTATACAGCTGATGCCTTGTGTGTCATCTGTGGGTGGCGGGCCTTGGCAGTTGTTCGGGGCGGGACCAAGTCCCAGGGGCGGGGCGGGTGGGCTGGCGGCTGCCCCCCAACAACAGGTGCACATTCTTGGTCGCCTCGTCACTTCCCCTGCCCTCGCTGTCCCGGCGGTTCACTGAGCTAACTCACTGGATGCAGCCGGACTATGACCCCAGAGGCGCTGCTGCTGCTGTTGCTGGGGGCACTGGGGGCGTCACTCGCCCCAGGTAAGTCTGGGCCTCAAAGGGGCAGTGACAGGGCCAGAGGTCGTGGCCCGGCACCATGGCTTCACTTAGTGCTCTCCTCTAGGCGCCCGCGGCTCGGAGGTAGAAAGCCGGCTCCGCGAGAAACTTTTCTCCGGCTACGATAGCTCTGTGCGGCCGGCGCTGGAGGTGGGAGACCGCGTCGGCGTCAGCATTGGTCTCAGACTGGCGCAACTCATCAGCCTGGTGAGGGCGCACGCGGGCGGTAGAGGTCAGGCTCACTGGCGGGTTGCGGGGCGTGGCTTTGGATCAGGCAGCACAGAGGGACGGCTGGGGCGGGTGGAGGCTAAGGGACGGACCGGCCGGCTGCTGGACAGGCCAGGGGTAGAGCCGGGTTCAGAGGCGAACTTGCCTGTGGACGGAGCTTGAGGTGGAACTGGGACTGATGGACTAACTGGAAGGCGGGCCTTGAGGTGGGGTCACAGGCTGGGGCGGAGCTCGGTGCTTGGCAGCGTCAGTCAAGAACAACTGGCGGAGATTCAGGGTTGAGTGAATTTTGAGCTGTGGGTGGAGCCCGCCTGGGGCGGGACTTGTGGAGGAATTGGCAGACACTGTAGACAGCAGGAAGTTTCGGAGGTAGAGGCGGGGCTTGGGCCCAAGAGGGTGGACTCAGAAAAAGCCGGGAGTTTCCAGAGAGAGCCAGGCCCGCCGAACCCCTTCATTGATCTCCACTTACATAACCTCTACCTTTTAAACCTCTACATTTTCCCTTTTAGAACGAGAAGGATGAGGAGATGAGCACAAAGGTGTACTTAGACCTGGTACGGAGACCCCAAGGGTTGGGAAAGGGCGTCCTGCTGCTTTTACAATTTCCTCGAACATACGGCCCAGTCAAAAATATGTTTGCATCACAAACTCAAACAACACGGTTATAATAAACAGAATCTTCAGGAAACATTACCTATCTTGACTATGGGAGTTGCACTTCATGCATTTTTTATTCCGATTTTTAAAAAATATTTTGCTTTATAGAGAGAGGAAGGGAGGGAGAAAGAAAGAGTGGGAGAGAAACATCAGTGTACGGTTGCCTCGCGCGCGCGTCCCCGACTGGGGACCCGGCCCACAATCAAGGACTGGGAATCAAACCAGCGACCCTTTGGTTCGCAGGTTAGCACTCAATCCACTGAGCCACACCACCAGGGCTCATTCTAATTTTTTAAAACACTGGTTTGGGACCCTTAATTTGATTCTCGAGCCACCAAAGGGTCCTGAACTGCAGTTTGAAAACCACTGTTTTAGAGGACAGCTAGTGCGACGTCTTCATTGTTACCAAAAACTGGGGCCTGTTGCGCGGGAAAGGGAAATTAACTGATGGATGCTGAGCGAGTGCAAGTGAAATCAGACTCAGAATCCCCGGCCTCCAGAATTACAGCCCATTCCTGCGCTGCTCCCCACCGTTGCATTTACCGCCCGCTTCCTCCGGACATTACAAGTTTCCTTCCCACCCCCAGCCCCTAACAGCCCCCTTTAGCCTCTGCTTCTCTAGGAGTGGACTGACTACAGGCTGAGCTGGGACCCCGCAGAGTATGAGGGCATCGATTTGCTACGCATCAACGATCAATCCGTGTGGCTACCAGATGTGGTGCTACTAAACAAGTAGGATCTTTCCAAAACTGGGGGTGGGCGGGGTCTCTGCAAGGGCGGGGCATGTGGATGGTGGGACCTGATCCCAGATGAGAAGATTCTTTCCCTGCAGCAATGACGGAAATTTTGGCGTTGCTCTGGGTATTAATGTCGTGGTAGCCTCAGACGGCTCCGTGCGCTGGCAGCCTCCGGGCATCTATCGCAGCAGCTGCAGCATCCAGGTCTCTGGGCTCCACCTGGGAAACTCAAGGCGCTCTTAGAAACCCTGCCTCTCCTCAGATGTCCTGACTCCCATCCCTCCTCCATTATCTCCCATGACCCTCACATCTCTCTTGCCCTTCTGATTTTCCATTGTTTCCATCTTCTCTGCTCACTTGCATTGACTTCCATTCTTCCTCAGTAACTCCCCTCCGTTGCCCATGGCCTCGCCTAATAACCTTCCAATTCCTTTGTGATCCCCCACTTCCCTGTGACCTCTCCTGGTGCCCTCATATTCTCTGACCCCTATGGGCCCTGTGACCTCCCTAACTCCACCCCCCCCCAAGTTCTCTGTTAGCTCTAGTGACTCCTCCTTCCATCCAGGTCACCTACTTTCCCTTTGACTGGCAGAACTGCACCATGGTGTTCAGTTCCTATAGCTATGACAGCTCAGAGGTCAGCCTGCACACTGGCTTGGGTCCAGATGGGCAGGAGCGGCAGGAAGTGCACATTCATGAAGGGACCTTCATTGGTGAGTGGGCATGGCTCCCACGTCCATGGGTTTTATGACTTTCGGTTTCTAACAAGCTGATAAATATACTCCATCAGTGATGCCCAAAACAACCTTGTGGTGTCAGCAAGATAGGTATGACTCTCTATATTTGGCAAATATGGAAATTGAGACTTATTTAAGTTTATTAGAGGTGAGCTGTCCAGCCTAGTGTCCACAGCTAGCCTCTTAACACATCAGCCGTCTCTGCTCTAGAATGTGGCCGAGCAAGCCATATCGAGCAGGCACCAACAAGGACCAGGTCCCAAATCTGTGTACTCTTCTTCTGTTTCCCCTCCCTCCCCCAAGAAAATGGCCAATGGGAGATTATCCACAAGCCTTCCCGACTAATCCAGCCTCCGGTGGATCCTAGAAGAGGGGGAGAAGGACAGCATGAAGAAGTCGCCTTCTACCTCATCATTCGCCGGAAGCCTCTCTTCTACCTAGTAAACGTCATTGCCCCGTGCATCCTCATCACTGTTCTGGCCATCTTTGTCTTCTACCTACCACCAGACGCAGGTAAGTGGGGGAAAGGCCCCAGCTCTTCTTTGTACCAATAGCTCAGCCTCTTTCTCTCCACCCTTACTCCAGGCAAGGTTTTCCTGCCCAATCAAGCCATCATGGATTATGCTTCACCAATCTCACTCAAGTTTTCTCTTGAACCAGAGCTTTTTCATCTGGATCCAGATTTCCCCTCCAAGCGCAGGCTCTGCCTCTCCCCTGATGCCCACCCACTTCTTTCTACCTTGTAATTTCTGAACTCTTTCCCTCAGAACCCTAGTATCTCATCCTTGAAACTTCCACTCCCCTGACCAACAAATTCCAGTATTTAGACTGCACTCCTTTTACCTCTCCTCATTCTTGACATCCTAATCTCTTAACCTTCCACCTGCCTTGGGAATAATAGCCAATACTTCTCTAGGAGGCAGCATAATGTAGTAAGTGTAACCTTGGGCAAATTCCTTGATCTCTATGTGTCTCAGTTTTTCCTAATCTGGAAATGAGGACAGTTATTGTTCCTACAGAATACTATTATTTGGGGGATCAACTGAGTTTGTGGAACTATGCCTGGTACCCAATAAATTCCATGTAAGTGGTGGTATTGTCTTTGCTACTTTTTTTTTTCTCTTTGCTACTTTTGAGCACTTGATGTAAGGTAATACAATTAACACGTTACACAGATTAACTCAATTCTAACCTTTACAACAACTCTGTGAGTTTAATACTGATTTATCTTCCCATTCTACAGAGCAGGATAAAGAAGCTGAAAGAGTTTGTCATTTGCCTGCCATTACGCAGTTAGAGAGAGGCAGTGTTGCTATTCCAGCCCTGGTTAGTGCCAGTCTTGATTCAGAGACTGATATCCTTGACTAGGGAAGGAGAGTGACAAGGCAAATCTTGGAATCCAATATTACAGGACTGATGTAGAGCAGACCATACAAGTTTTTTATTCCAATATCTTCCATGAAGTTTGCAGTGCCTGTTGAATGCCACAGGGATAATCTATCACCTAGCATACATATCCTTATATATTTTGTTTCACTTTTAGTGATAGGATGTGATCTACACTTTAACAGGATCAATCTTGTTGCTCTGTTGAGAACAGAGGAGGGTAAGGACAAAGAGGAGGCCTTTATAATAACTCAGATCTGAGGAGATGGTGGTTTATATCAGGGTGGTATGGGTAGGTGTGATAAGTAATCAGTTTCAGGATATATTTTGAAGGTAGAGCCATTAGGGTTTGCTATGAATTGCATATTGGATGAGAGAGAGAGAGAGGAGAGCTAAGAATAACTCAAAGGGTTTTGCCCTGTGCCCATAGGAAAGATGTTGTTATTTATGAAATGAGGAAGACAGTGGGAGGAGATGGTGATGAAGGAATTAAGTTTTAGACATGTTAGGTTTGAGATTCTACAGGACATCCAAATGGAGAGGTTAAGTTGGCAGGTGAATATAGGTCTGGAGTTTAAGGAAATAAGTCCAGGTTGGAGGTATAAATGTAGGAGTTACTTGCATGCACTTGGCCCTTCCAAAGCCTGTCCTTGAGTGGGCTGATACCTTGTTACCAATTATGCCATGCAGATTGTTTTCTGACAAAACCTAATCCTTCTGCCTTTCCCTCTGCCCCCCAAGGAGAGAAAATGGGGCTCTCAATCTTCGCCCTGCTCACTCTAACTGTGTTCCTGCTGCTGTTGGCAGACAAAGTGCCTGAGACCTCTCTGTCTGTCCCCATCATTGTCAAGTATCTCATGTTTACCATGGTCCTCGTCACCTTCTCAGTCATCCTTAGTGTCATTGTTCTCAACCTGCACCATCGTTCACCTCACACCCACCAAATGCCCCTTTGGGTCCGTCAGGTAAGAAAAATCTCCTCTAGCTTCTGTTGACTCTTAATCTTAGTATTTGGCTTTTTGTCCACGTATTTGGCTTAGTTTTTGGCTTAGTATTTGGCTTTTTCTCCTCCCTCCTACCACTTCAACCTTCCTTTCACAGACCTGAGGGAGAGCGACAACTTTCTGTGGAGTGTTGAAGTACCAAGTCCTGTTGGGCATCCAAACAATGCACAATTAAACTTACCCTCCTATCATTACCATTCTGTAGATCCCACACTCTTTTAATCATACTGCCCATCCAGATCCCAGGGAAACATTCTCAGGGTTAGGTACTATCAGGGTGGAATCCCTCAGAATTTTCCTTTCCAGTCAGGACACCTCCCAACCCACATATGAGCTCTGAAGGCTGTGTGGTTGCATTTTCTTGTCAGTGTAGTTCAGTGGGACATATGCACACAGGCTCAGCAGTGGGTATGTGGCGTGGGGGTGGTTGGCTACTTCCCTTCCGGCCTAAAAACATGAGAGCACCCTCCAACACGCCTCTTTTTCTACTCTGCAGATCTTCATCCACAAACTCTCTCTGTACCTGGGTCTGAAGAGACCCAAGCCTGAGAGAGACCAGATGCCAGAGCCACCTCCGGTAGCCCTCAGGGATTCTCCGGGAAGTGGCTGGGGTCGGGGAACAGATGAATATTTCATCCGGAAGCCGCCGAGTGATTTTCTCTTCCCCAAACCCAAGAGGTAGTACCTACTCAGGAGTTGCAGAACTACAATTCCCAGAAGACTGTGCGAAGGCAGGCGCACCGAAAGATGCTGTGGTTGGGCATCAGGGGAGTTGTAGTATCCCTTCTGCTGCCCACTTTGCCGAAAGGTGGTAACTAAACCACAGAGGGAATGCTAGGGAGGTCACCGCTGCTGGCGGGGAGAGCCTTAAAACTTTTGAAAAGGGGCAGGATGTTGGGGCGGAGTCTGCAGCTCTAGCACTGGCTGTATCTTTGCACCCCAGGTGTGACCAAACGATCCCGCCCCTTCCAGGTTCCAGCCTGAAATGTCTGCTCTGGATCTACGGCGATTTATCGATGGTCCAAACCGGGTTGTCAGCCTGCCCCCCGAGCTACGGGAGGTCGTTTCCTCGATCAGTTACATCGCTGGACAGCTGCAGCAACAGGAGGACCACAATGCGGTGAGTCCTGTGAGGATGGAGTCGGGTAGAGCCTTGGTAGCCTTGGCTCCACCCGCAAACTCAAGCCCCGCCCCTAGCACCCATTTTTTCTTTTTGTTTCTGTTTTGGGTTTTGTTTGTTTGTTTTTGTTTTGTTTTGTTTTGATTGGAAGTTTTCCTCATTTGGTCCTGCCCCCTGCTTCCTGACTGGTTCTTACTCTCACCAATCACCCTTAGTTCCATGCTCCCATTTTCGCAGCCTTCTTGGTCTGAGTTCAGAACGGTGGTAGGAGGACCAGGGCAGGATACCTGGGCTTGTGGGTAGCATTCCCTGATGTCTGGAGCTCAGAAACAGTTTCCTCTGCCTATCCTCAGTTGAAGGAAGACTGGCAATTTGTGGCCATGGTAGTGGACCGCCTCTTCCTGTGGACCTTCATCATCTTCACGAGTGTCGGGACCCTCGTCATCTTCCTGGATGCCACATATCACTTGCCCCCTGCCGACCCCTTTCCTTAGGACCTAGTGCCAGCACCCAAGTCCTCAGCCTGCTGAACTGATAGTTGGGCAGCACTTTAGAGCCCTATTCCTTTCTGCATATTAACTCCAGCACCAGGGCTCCAGTTATCTCCTCTGTTTCCAGGAAGAGAGCCCGAGTGGGACTGGGTATACTTGGGCCCACCAGAAATGCTGCCAGCTTATTTACTCTTTGGCTTCTTAAAGAAGCTTCTAACACCCAGGTTTCTAGTAAAACAGAGCAAAGAACAAGAACTAGACTGTAAGCCTTATAGAAGATGGGAACTGTGCCTTATTCATTATAATGTCCCCAGCACCTAACACATCCTGCTTAACATTTGTTGAATAAATAGGAATTTTTTCTGGAAGGAAAAAAAATTTGCACTTAGGTTTTGCATGTTGGGAATAGTGGTCATTTTTCCTTTGTTTATATGTTTCTGTAACTTACTATGTTTTGAAATAAGTATTATCCTTAGGATTAAAAAAAGTTATTTCTAAAAGGATGTATTTGCAATGACTGGAAAAAAGAGCACTTTAATATACCCAAGTCCCAGCTTTGGAGTTAATGATAGCATCTGCCCCCTACTCTGAGGATCATATGAGAAGATGGGAACAAAAGCATTAATGCAACATGTGTCAGAGGCTGTAAACTTGTGTGTGTTGTTTGGCCCATGACATCGGCCTGCATAATTTTAAATTTGAACCAGTTCACTTTTAAATTTTGGGTATTTCATAGGGAAATTTGATTTCTGGCTTGTCTTGAAAATTACTTTAAAACTACACTAACAACAGGTCTGATTCCCCTGTTGGCAGTGACCTGCCAGAGCTGATGAGCGGCTGCCCACTCTGGTCAGTTCCACAAAATCTCCACCCACCTGACAAGCCTCCCTGTTTTACTCACCCATCCCTATACAGCACTAAACAAAATACAGGGGAGGGTGGGGGGGACAAGGAGCTGAAGCCAGTGGGAAGCTAGGAGTAGAAAAAGAAAGGTTGTCTTTCTTAAACAGCTATCACTATCTTTTTTTTTTTTTTGCCTTACCCTCCTTTCAATTTGGAGAAAGGGTTGTACCTAGTCTAAGGCAAGGCCTTTCTGGGACATAGAGATCTTGTGCCCAGCAGGCTGTGTGAACTGAACCGAGTTTAACTTTCTGCCCAGAGGTCAGATCAAAGTCAGCTCGAACCTAGCTGCAGCTATTACAATGAAGTACCTAGGGTCAGTGAGGCCTCACACCTACTCAAGTACTGGAGGTTGTTGTCCTAAAAGGGAGAATAGGCTACAACTCCCCATGATCCCTGTGGGACAAGGTCAGTATGTCCCTGTGCAGCCAGACCCACCAGACACACAAATAATTTGCACCTGGCATCCCACTGCGGAGCACAGTTCATTCATTTGTCTCGTTGGTTTATTGGCCTAGAGAGTTGGACACACACACAAATGCGGAGATAAATATTGGTCAGTTTCTCTAAATCTGGGTCCTCACTACATATAGAGCTAGAGTCTGCAGAATTCTAAATCTTGCGTGCTGTGGCACAGAACCAGTGGCCTTCCCCTCCACCATCATCATTCTTCCCAGGGAACATGGGAAAAGAGGGCACAAACCGACACTCGATAGTTTTCAAAAGATGAAATTGCAAAACCCCAAATTTCCAACATCTGAAATTCACAATATTCAAGTTCCCCATATCTTTTAATGTCCATTTCATCACAATCTCATTTGTTGCACAGAACCACCAAATTCTGGAAACTTAGTTTTCCTAAATGATATTTTCAAAAAAATAAATGTCTACAATCTCAGTTCTCCCAAAATAGTTTTAGAACTTTGACCTGTCCTGAAATTCAAATTCCCTGGTCCATCCACATCCCCTTCCATCTCCTGTGCCTTTTTTGCCTCAGAGGAGTTCAGGTTAAGGATATAAGGAGACTGTCATTCCATCTGCCCCCTGCCTCCAAGGCCTTCCTCAGTCTCTCTTGCGGTTCCGCTGTGTGTATAGATATACTTTGTGTGTGTGTGTGTGTGTGTGTGTGCGCGCGCGCATATATCCTTTATTATGTACTTTTTTCCGCAGTTTTTCTAAAGTGCCAGAAACAAGATTTGTGGGATTTTAGTGATTTTTTTTGCATTTTTCCCTGTTTAAAATTGTTTTTTTCCTCCCATAAAAATTGGAACTTGGTACATTCAGTAGGAAAACTCTTCAGACTGTGGCCAAGACCAAGAAAAGTGCAAAGAGACAGAGGAGCAGCGGAGTGATATTCCTCCGCGGTTAACGTTCAGGGAGCCTGTCGAAAACCTCTCCCTTTGTATAGTCTGAGAGGCTAAGAGGAGGCAGGAGGATGCTCCTGTCCCTCTCCCCAAGTTCACCTCCCTCTAACAGCCATGATCTTGCCCTTTCAACATCTGTTGAGAGGGCAGCCATCTTGGCCCCAGAAAACAGTAGCTGGGAAAAAGGCTGACATTTTGATGACAGCAACTTTTCCCTTTTTGAACTGCACTCCTCTAATTCCCATTTATCTAATCTGCTCCCCAAATTGGCTCTCCCCTTGTGAGCTGGGTGTTTTTTCATGGGGGAGGGAGGTGGGTGGGATGGGAACTGTTTCATCCAATCACAGAGTGGGGAGGCCCAGTTACCAGAGAATTAGGAGCAAACATTTCTTCAACTCCCCCCTGGAAGGAACCATAGGGACCCTGACCAGGGTTAACTAGTGCAAATTAGGGATTAGGGACTATTTAAAATCCCTGCACCCCATCCCTAGACTGGGATCTTTGGGTATGGGGAACTGAATCAAAGATGGGGTATAAGGTGCTATTCTGGAGGGAAAGTTGGTGGGGATACCCCAGAGCCCACCAAGGGAATAGTATGGTTTCCCCAAAACCATCTGGAGTGATTGGTGAGGGAAGTGACACTGGGGAAGAAGCAGGTAAAAGTAAGGTCATGTGCAAATCTTGGGCTTACCCACCCATCCAACCCCCATTATTTTTCTGGCTATTTGGTCTAGTCTGGGAGAAACCATCTGGAGAAAACAGGGAGAAAGTAGATTCCCTTCCCCATCCCAAAAGGAGCTCCTCCCTCCTAGCCCCCAAACCTGATTTAGCCCAGAAGAGGCCATATATAGAGGCAGAAAGAGGTATGATATACTCACCTCTTTTGCCTTGGAAGAATCTAGGGCTCACTGGAATTGGGGGTCAAGATAGAGTCAAGACTGGTGCTGCCCTGGGCTGGGGAAGAAACAGATGGATAGCCCTCCTCCCCAACACCTCCTTGACCTGGACTGGGAGAGGCCATCTCCAGAATGTAGGAGTGTGAGGAGGAATATGGAAGATCTAAAGGCATGGAAGCCAAGGAAGGCATGGCATCTTAACTTGAAGGAAAGAGGGACGCAGAAATCCACCATCGGAAGAATAGAATCCAAAGCTGAGCTCCAAGGTGGGTGGGTGCCAGGTATCACAATGGTCTGGTCCAGGCCCTGGGCCATGAAGAATGGAATGGCTAGGAAGCATCTGGGCTAGGTCTTAGAGAAAGCTTCAGAATGAGGGAGGATCATTAGGTGAGAGAGATGGTTTCCCCCTAGGTATACGAATCAGGGGGGTGGGTTAGACATTCAGAGCTGGTGGGGGCCATGAGTAGAGATTCATATAAGTATATTGCTCAGTTGCCCCAAGGGCTGGAGAAGGGGATGGGAGCTGGCCCTGCCCCTCATGGAGGCCATTCCCTGGAGGAGAACTGAGAGGGGAACCACCAAAGATCCCTTCTCAGGAGATAGGAAAACTACAATCTCACACAAAGCAGCCTGACTCCTGAGCTCCAAGGGCCCCAAAGTTCCTGCACAAGAGTGTGGAGGGGCTCCCAAGGGGTAGGGAGGCCAGGGAGCTGGTAGTGGCGGGGGTTCAGGGATGGTGGCATTTGGTAAAAGGGGAAATCTGGGCCCAGAGCTCACCCTACATCTCCCTTCTGGGTTCCCTCAACCCCTGCCCATTCACCCTCTCCCTTAGAGGGGACTGGTGGAGGAAGAGTTTGTGGGGGTGGAGTTGGGGGAGTAGGGGGCACTGCTTGAGGATTGACTGCGTAGCCAAAGACCCCTGGTAGGAAAGGAAGGGCCCCCCCACCCTTCTCATCAGGTAGGACCATGTTAAGAGCAACAGGGAGAGCGGCCAAGTTGCTGAAGTTGTAAGGGTAGGCAGCAAGGAGCTGGGGGCCATAGACAAGTGGGTAGGGCTCGGGGTAGAATGTGACTTTGGCAGCTCCTATCCCTTCCATCCGATCCCCCTCCCCAGCCCCCACTTGCCCCTCACTCCCAGGTTTTCCCCTACCACCACCAGGTTCCCGGCCACTTCCAATCAGAGCCAGTGGAAATTCCTGCACAGGTGGGTATGCATAGGTGCCCCCTCCTGCCACCACTGGGGGCTCCTCACCCCCTGAGATGACAGGGTCCTGAAGTGATGCAGTCTCAGAAGCTTCCTCAGCAGCAGCACTCCCACCACCTGCCTCCCCGCTGGATGAAGAGACTTGCATCTCTTGGGGGGCCTCCTCCTTGACATCCCCGGGTCTGGTACCAGTGCTGCCTTTGGAGTAGGCAATGACAGGTGTGGGGGTGCCCCCAGGCCGCTCAGCAGCATGCCTCTGTCCGTGACGGCTCAGAGCAGCTGCCGTCTTGCACACCTTGGCGCAATGAGGGCAGGTGAAGCGGGTGGAAGGTCTCCGTCCAGCCCGGGAGCTGTGGGAGCTCCCACTGTGGGCCTCCTGGTGTTTTCGAAGCTTCCTCAGGGTGGCAAACGTTTGGGCACAGTCCCCACAGCGGTGCCTCCGCTCACCACAGGCACGCCCTGCAGGGCCATCAGCTGCTGTGGTCTCCTCCCAGCTCCTCTGTTCCAGCTTCTGTCTCCAGCGTGGTGGCCTGCGGCCTCTGGGCATCCCACTGCCCCCGCTGCTGCCTGCACCTGTAGCTCCAACCTTGCGCTTGGGCTTGTATGAGTAGTAGGGCCTCCAGAGTTGGTCCTCCCCGCCAGCCTTCGATTCCTCCTCCTCCTCCTCCTCCTCCTCCTCCTCTTCATCCTCCTCCTCACTGTCCTCCATATCCTCTGCACTCAGCTCCCCAGGACGCAGGTCAGTCTCTGAGATGCGGCGCTTCACAATGGCCTCCTCACCGATTCGCACAGTGATCTGACACAGTGGAGGTGGCACCTGTAGCTGAGGACCCCGGCCAAGCCCTGCAGGAGGACCCCCATCCCCACCAATCCCACCAGCTGGCTTGGCCACGTAGGTCAGAGTCCTTCCAGCCCGAAGGCTGCGGCCTTTGGCCTCCTCCGTGGCTGTGGCCGGCCCTGCAGCCGTTGCTGGGCTGCCTGCTGTGGCTGGGCTGATTGGTGTGGGTGCAGGCACTGGGGGAGGAGGTGGGTACTCACGTTTCTTGGGGGGTCTTGGTGGAGCAGTGTAAGTGATGACCGAGGCAGCTTGGGCACCCCCTGTGCTGGCCAGCCCAGTCCCTGCTGCACCACTACTACTGCCCCCGTGAACAATGACAGACGGAGCTGGGTGGGCAAAAGTGATGACAGAGGGCGGGGGGCCTGGCTCTGGGGCAGGTGGGGGTCCAGGGGGTGAGTTGGCTGGCATTGCTGTAGGGGCCGGTGTGTTGAGGCTTGGAGAAAGAGGGGCCTCGGGGGCTCCCTGACTGTAGGTCTTGTAGGGTCGCTTGGCCGCCCGCATGGGGAGCAGGCGGTACAGCTTGAGGGTATTGAGCTTGGGCTTATAGCCTCCATTGGGTGTCTTCTCACTGGCTAGGAGGCCTGGGCTAATGCCATGGAAGGCTCGCTGGTGGGTCTTCAGGTTATAGTAAGTGACAAAGGTCTCCCAACAGAAGATGCACTGGTACCTGGGCCAGGACAGAAGGAACAGGGCAAGGACAGAGCCTATTGAGTCAGGGGCCCTGAAGCCGGGCCTCAGCTTCCCACACCCTCTACTGCCCTTCACTCAGACCTGGAACTCCCTCAGCCACTTGCTCGCCCTCCTTTCATACTGCTTATTCCACCCCACCAGCCTCAGGAGAAACACCAGTCCTAGCTCAGTGGCCCCCAAACCAGCTGTGAAACGCTGGGCCTCAGCTGTTCCTCTGTGAATTGGGTATAATTATAATTATTGGGTATAATTCATATCTTGCCTAACTCACAAAGCCTTCTTCTGAAGCTCAAATGGCAGAATGAGGGAATGTCTTATGAATAGGGACACATTATAGAAATATGTATTATAACTACTGGTGGGCATGCCTGCACTCCCCATAGTTTTTTCCTGTGAGGGCAACATTCTCCTTCCTCCTCTGTCTTCTCCATAGCACCAAGCAAGGACATAGCACCTAGAGGTGCTCATGAGCATCAGCAGAAGGAGCTGGGGCTGAAGGGAAACAAGTGGGGGGCTGAAGTGAGTAAGTGAGGAGGAGCAGGTGAGCAGGACCAGTGGTGAGCAGGGGTCTCAGAATGACAGCCCAGGCTCCACACTCTGCCCACTCCCTCCTTGTCCATGTGGTGCCCCAGTGCTGACTGTTGACTCTACTGCCCTCACCCACCCCCCAGGACACTTACCTGCGCTCCCCGGTGTGCCACACCTCATGCTTGGTGCGGTACTCAGCCAGGGCAAACACCTTCTCACAGTAACGGCAGGGGTACTTCCTCCGCCAGGAGTGTACATTGCTGTGCCGCTTCAGGCTGGACAGGGTCACGTAGGAACGCTCACAGGCCGCGCACACATACAGCACATGGCCGCCCACCACCTTCACCAGGTGCTCTGGGCCACCTCTGAAGCCCACTGTGGGGGGCAGGGCTGAGGCATCCACTCCTGTGGGACCACTAGGGCCAGAGTTCCCGGATCCCAGCCCTGCAGAACCCCTAGTGCTGCCACCCCTACGACACTGTGCTTCATGGGTCTGCAGCCTCTTGGGATGAATGAAACTTTTTCCACATCGGGGACAGGGGAGGGGCTGTCGGGGCAGGGGGGGCTGTGAGTCGGGGGCCTGGGCCTCAGCCCTGTCCCTCTCCCACTCCCCGGCTGGCCTAGGCCCAGACCCGAAGCTGTCCTCTTCGGGCTGCGAGGTGGCCATGGGGGCTGGGGCAGGAGGTACCCAGGCATCACCTCCCTCCCCCAGGCCCTGTAGGCGGGAGATGCCCAGACGCCGCCCCAGAGCTCCAATCTCTGCCACAGCTGCCCCATCCCCTCCACCATCAGGTAGCGCAAGCCGGGCACTATAGATGAAGTTGAGGACATCAGAGAAGGCAGCTGCTGGGACCCCTGGCAGCTCTAGGACCCGGGGTGGGGATGAAGCCGGGGGTGAGGCTGGAGGGGGAGAAGAGGAAGAAGAGGAGGAGGAAGAGGAAGAAGAGGAGGAGGAAGAGGAGGCAGCTGTGGTGGTAGCAGGGTTTGGGGCTGAGCCTCCAATAACTGGTGGGAGGGGCAGTGGAGCTGAAGCAAGCAGGGCCTCTCTGAAGAAGGGACTAGAAGCAGCCAGGACGCTGCGGTGAGCGGGGAACTTGGTATCTCCGGCTATGAGGGTGACGTCACAGAAGAGGCCACGGAGCCGCTGCTCATTGAGCTGGCGCAGGACAGCGGGGGCATGGGATGGGTCCGTCACCTCTGCTGGGGGGGGCATGGCGCCAGCCTAGACAGAGGAGAAGAGGCCAGGGGAGGATCTCAGAGGCTGGGCAGAGGGCAGGGCCCTCTAAAATCAGGGAGGTATTGGTCAGAATACCTAACTTCTGATCACAGAAGTCAGAGGTTCACCTTAGCCACCCATGTCTGGCCAGCATCCAACACCAGTACATCAAACATCTGGGGCTGGAAGATGCCAGGGATACCTCAGGCCTTGATCAAGGTCAAAGGTTAAAATGTCCAAAGTCACAGACTAGAGAAGTAATGGACACTGTCTCCCACTGGGAGAAGGAAGCCCCCACTATTATTGATGGCCTTTTCACGAGATTCCCCAGGCTAGACAAAATGGCTGCCCTTGCTGGCCTGGGGCCTCAGGTCCAGTTTTTCCTAGCGGAAGACCTCTCACCATCTCACCTGAGAGCACAGCCAACATGGAGCAGAAGGGGGGTGGCTCAGCAAGTCCCTTCTGCCAGGCCTCTTCCCTCTGTGAAGAAACAGAAACCATATCCTCCGTAAGGGAGCTCGGGTGGAAGGGACCCTGGGGGCTAGGGCGTGATACAGCGCTCAGGGTCAAAGAGCACCCTTCTGCTGCTCTCCAGACCCTGGTCTTCCCAGGAGCCTGTCAGGTTATTTGCTTAGCTGCAGCCACTTGGATCTAGGAGGTCACACACATTGTTGCAGCCTTGTCCTGCTGGCCCCAGGAACAAGATAATTTGCATATTCCCAATTCACCTCAAAACATACAGCAAGTTAGTTCAGTTCAGTCGTATAGGTCCGGGGAAGCCTTTCGGATCACACTTAAGTCCCTTTGGCCCAGTGTTGGAGCTCAAAAGAAATCAAACATTTGTGTATTGTCTTTTTTTATAATAGTTTCATTTATAGATCAAAATAGATTTGCTTGAGATTTTTTTATTGCACTGAGCTGCTACATATTCAAATTAGGAGAGGACTTCCTCTCATAGGTACCAGCCCCATAAATCTGAGGGATTTCTGGCCCGGGTGCCGGGAGACCACCAAAGACCACAATTCATACACAAGGCCACCAGACCCTGGGGTGATGAAACTTGGATCTCACTCCTTACTCTGAGGGCTGGGGGCTTTAGGGCTTTGGCTTAAAAATGGGGGGGGGGGTGAAATACAACCCGTCTCACCTCTTCCCGGGAGGCTCTTCCAAAAGGAACAGGAAGCACCCCAAACTTGGGCTGTGGCCGTCACCATGCAGGAGGCCCCTCACTGCCGCTCTCCCCCGCGGGCACAGCCAGGGCTGTGGGGTCGCATTTTTCAGTTGAAGATCTGAGTTCAAGAGTCATATGGTGACTTAGCCAAAGTCACATTGAGCTGATAATAACAGGCGGGGCCTGTTCACAGAGCCAGGCCTGCTGAGCTGAGAGCAGAGCTCTTGGCCCCTCTTGTGCACCCTCCACAAAGCCCTGGAGCGCTCTCCTTCTGAATGGTCTGGGTCATGCATGTTCTCTGAGGTGTCTGGCATCAGGCATTCCTCACAGTCCTCCCCACTCAAGAAACCTTTCTTTTCCTATTTAGAAATCATACTATCTAGAGTAAAAGACCTTTCCTCTACAGTCCATTTCAATTTCCCAGAAGACGACTCTGACTCCTCCCTCTCCTGGAAAAGCAGGGAAGTGATAAACAGGGGTGATACGCAAAAGCTCAACAGTCCCGGGCTGGGCACATGCCCAGTTCTGCGCTACCCAGCCATTTGCTAGATTGCAGGTGGGTCTGCTTTCAAAGTGAGAAAACAGAGTGCTCCCTTCTGTGGCAGCTGCTGGCCCACGGGGACCCCTACGAGTCAGTGCTTTACTTGCATCACCTCACTGATTCCTTTCCTCTCCACTACCCTAAAAGGTAGCAGCTCACTTCCCCGTTTTATTTATTTTTTAAATATTTTATTTATTTATCTTTAGAGGGGAAGGGAAGGAGAGGAGAGAAATATCAATGTATGGTTGTCTCTTGTGAGTCCCCTGCTGGGAACTGGCCTGCAAGCCAGGCATGTGCCCTGGTTGGGAATTGAACCGCGATCATGTGGTTCGCAGGACCACGCTCAATCCACTGAGCTACACCAGCCAGGGCTCACTTCCCCATTTTACTTTAAGGATTTTATTTATTTTTAGAGAGGGGAAGGGAGGGAGAGAGAAAGGGAGAGAAACATTGATCGGTCGCCTTCCACACGCACCCCGAGCGGGGACCGGTCCCACAACCCAGGCACGTGCCTTGACCAGGTATGTGCCCTTCATTTCGGACGACGCCTAACAAACCCAGCCACACCAGGTCAGGGCAGCTTCCCCATTTTAAAGTGACTGACTGAGGCTCAGAGGTGCCAGGTTGCTCACCCAAGAATATGTGACCAGTTAGTACCAGGGCTGGGTTCTGATCCCAGGATCATCAAAGTGAAGGGCTTGTTTACAGCTAAATTATGATATAATAAGAATATGTATATTTATATACATTTGGTCTTCATCTCTGGAATAGACACAGAGCTCCTAAAACTCTTAAAATTTGCTAAATGATAAGAATATTAAGAGTATCTTTTGTTCTAATAGTTGGTCTTTGAGCCTGGTTCCTGACACCAAGCTCCGACACAAATCCCTTGGAATTTCCTGGGTAAGAGGAGCATCTTTTGTTCTAATGAGGCGACTGCTGATGGACTCCTGGATAGGGGCTGGTCATGAGACCAAGCCATGATTAGAAACTTAGAACTTCCAGCCCCATCCACCCCCAACTCGGGCAGGGGAGAAGGACTAGAGACTGGGTTAATGACTGATCATGCCTACCTGACGAAGCCTCCATAAAAATGCCGCTCTCCCCCGTGGGCACAGCCAGAGCTGTGGGGGCGCATTTTTCAGTTGAAGATCTGAATTCAAGAGTCATATGGTGACTTAGCCAAAGTCACATTGAGCTGATAATAACAGGCGGGGCCTGTTCACAGAGCCGGGCCTGCTGAACTGAGGGCAGAGCTCTTGTCCACCCTCAAAGCCCAGGAGCGCTCTCCTTCTGAATAGTCTAACCCCTAAACTA